>NC_141890.1:31342662-31654139 GCF_030686135.1 Camelina sativa
TTTTGTTTTAAATAACGTTATCTGATGATTTTTTTTGGAAAAAGATGGTTAGCTACACGAACTATTGGTGAATACATGGTTACACATGCCAAGTATACTATTGTATATTTAACTACATAAAGTATATGTATTACATGGCCACATGCATGAACTATATGACGTTATGCGGTCAACATCATAGACATATAATTCATTACACCGGTCAATTGACTCCGGCGAAGACCGATGTTGACTCCAGCGAAGACCAACGTTGACTCCGGCTTTGACCAACACTTAAAAAAAAATTCTATATTAAAAAAAAATTATTATAGTAAATTATTTATGGGTTTTCATGATTAAAAAAAATTTTCTATTCAATATCCAAATATTTTTTTATATATCTCTAATATATTCAATCTTATAATTAATTACTTTTTATTTTTCAAGCTAAAGTAAATAGTTAAATAAATATCATTTATAATTATTTTCAAGATAAAAAAATCATTTATAATAATATTCAAGATATAAAATCAATTATAATGATTTTCAAGATATAACAACAATTTATAATTATTTTCAAGATATATATATATATATATATCTCCCATAATCAGATTATTTAATTACTACAAAATCAAGAAAATCAAATTCAACTACTTTCATTAGAAAATAATATGCAAAATGTTGAGTATATGACTCTTTACTCTAAATTTTGCATGGTAAATGTTATATAAAAAATTATACACTCTTTACTTTAAAATTTACATACTCAAAATAACATATAAACAACAAAAAATTAACAATATTTACTTTTAACATATGAACATTTTCATTTTACTCTCTTTTACATAATTACAATATGTTAAATTAATTTTTAGAAATTTTTTTTAAGGTTTGGGTTCTCTATATTACATTTAGGATATATTTAGGAAATATATTTAAAAATATCTTTAGATATTGAATTAACATATAAACAACAACAGCAAAAATTCACAATATTTACTTTTAACATATGAACATTTTCATTTTTACCCTTTTTAACACAATTACAATATATTAAATTAATTTTTAGAAATTTTTTTAAGGTTTGGGTTCTCTAGTTTACATTTAAGATATATTTAGGAAATATATAAAAATAATTAGATATTGAATAGAATATTTTTTCATTAATAAAAACCATAAATGATTTAATATTTTTTTGGTCAATGCCGGAGTCAACACCAGTCTTCACCGGAATTAATCAATCAGTATACCAGATTGTATGTCTATGGTGTTGAACACATGACGTTATATAGTTCATACATGTGACCATGTAATACATATACTTCATGTAGTTGAGTATACAATAATATAATTAGTATGTGTGACCATGTATTCACCTATACTTCATGTAGTTAGCCATCTATTTTCCATTTTTTTTTGTCCCTTTTACTACTCAACATTGTCATTGCTCTTTTTTTTTGTTTTAAGTCATTTGGTTTTTTCATAATAATGTCCACCCCGTAATTTATAATTTGGAAATTTATAATAAATTGTGTGATGATAATTGACAAATTTGCCAAACAGTTTTCTGAAAAGGATCAATGTTTTATTTTTAAACTTATCTATGAATTTTTTCAACATTTTAAAACCATATAAATGAATCTTTCTAAAAAAAAAATTAATAATTGATAAACAATATTATTTTTCTTGGTCCCAAATTGTTTTTATGGATCAGCTTATAATTTGATAAATTAATAACTATAAATTAACATATTAGACTTACCATAAATTACTGCTTACATTCTTATATGTAACATGTTTTTTTTGTCCAAATTATATAGCCTAACAATGTTCAAAATAACAATTAAAGACATTAAAATTAAAGTGTGCTCCAATATAGATGAACCATACATAAAATAACAAGAATAAAAAATTCAATTAATTTTGTAATATTTTTATTATATTATATAATATATAAATATACTATAATTTATCTTTGTGTTTTTGCAAAATGCGGGACTTCGGTAATTTTTGCTTCTGTCCCATCCTTTTTCCAATCGGGAATAAAAGTTTGTCTTATATCGAAAATGTCCTACATCAAGAATCTCCCGAATGTGTTTTTTTTTTTTTAACTATATTCAGTTCTCAAAACCTAACTAATTTGATTAAGTGTCAACTTGGAAAAGGGTAAATATCTACTTTATGATGATATCCAAATGGAAATACGACGTTTGAATCTCTTACCCAATCCCTTTAAATATTTTATATAAATTAGGAAAAAAATATATGGAATACCCTAAATTATCAAGTTGGGCAAACACACATCTATAGGTGTGTCCCACATTACTCATGTGGGTTTCACGAAACGGGTTTTATATGGGTCAAAAAAATATTAAATTTGTTGCGGGATATACCTATCGAGGTGTGTTTGCACAGCTTGATTATTTAGGTTATCCCATTTGAAAAGTTTGATTTTTTGTTAATTTTTATTTGATTTAATAGTATACGGGTTTAATAAAAATCTAACAGTTACTAATTTGGTTCAAGTTTGATCCGGGCATACTTGGATTAAAACTTTGTAGTGAAATCATAACTATTTCAAATATTCACAAATTTACTAAAACTAAACCAATTTAAATTTGAATTATATTGATAAATATGACCCCGCACGTACGTGCCAGTCCGAACCTAGTTTTAATTACAAAATATATTAACTTTGGTCAAAAAAACATTTGAATATTTAAGTTTCATAATTTGTAGGAAAAAAAAAGTTTATTTGACCAAAGAAAAAGAAAATCAGTTTATAAATTGATATTTACCCCCCCCCCCCCCCCCAAAAAAAAAAAAAAGGACATATCGTCGAACATTTTTATTCTCTCTCTTATCATCGCTTTCAGATAGTTCCGAGATCGAGATTGTTTAGCTGCGTCGCTAAAGAAGCATCTATGGCGATCTCAGGCGAAGGAGACAAAGAAGAAGCTGTTTACTCCAATCCCCGATGGTAACAAGTTCGTATACCAAATCCTCAATGGTCCAAACGAACAATGTTTTGATAATTTCCGAATGGACAAGCCTGTCTTCTATAAGGTCTGTGATCTCTTTCAGACCAGAGGCTTATTGCGTCACACTAACCGTATCAAGATCGAGGAACAGTTAACAATCTTTCTGTTCATCATTGGTCATAATCTTCGAACTCGAGCTGTTCAAGAACTCTTCTGTTACTCTGGTGAAACCATCAGCCGCCACTTCAACAATGTTCTGAATGCAGTTATTGCAATCTCCGTTGATTTGTTTCAATCCAATCCGGATTCTGATACCTTAGAGGATGATGATCCTAGATTCTATCCTTATTTCAAAGACTGTGTTGGCGTTGTTGATAGCTTTCATATACCTGTTATGGTTGGAGTCGACGAGCAAGGTCCGTTTCGGAACTGCAATGGACTTCTTACCCAAAACGTTCTTGCAGCCTCTTCCTTCGATCTTAGGTTCCGTTACGTGTTAGCTGGTTGGGAAGGTTCAGCTTCTGATCAACAAGTTCTCACTGCAGCTTTGTCTCGGCGTAACAAGTTAGGAGTCCCTCAAGGCAAATACTACATTGTAGATCACAAGTACCCGAATCTTCCTGGCTTTCTCGCGCCGTATCACGGTGTTTCAACCAACTCAGGAGAAGAAGAAGCAAAGGAAATGTTCAATGAGCGACACAAGTTGTTGCATCGAGCTATTCGCAGGACTTTTGGAGCTTTGAAAGAACGGTTTCCGATTCTGACATCAGCTCCACCGTATCCTCTGCAAACACAAGTGAAGCTAGTGATTGCGGCTTGTGCACTGCACAACTACGTCCGCTTGGAGAAACCAGATGAATATGGTGTTTAGAATGTTTGAAGAAGAGACTATGCCGGAAGCAGGAGGAGATAGAGGAGTGGCGGCTTTAGAAGAGGGGCATGAACATGGGTTTCCACCAGACGAAGTTGGAGATAGTTTAAGGCTAAGAGATGAGATCGCATCTAATCTCTGGAACAATTATGTGCAAAATCTGTCTACCTTTTAAATAAATGTTAGCTTCTTTAACAGTTTTTTTTTTTTTTTTTTTTTTTTTAGTTTGTCAAGTAAAAAAAATTCTTTACATCAAATCAAATATATCCAAACACCAAATGTAATGTAACACTAATCTCAGGGGAAGAGAAGACACCAAAAGAAGAGTAAATATCAAAATCAGGAGATGATCACAGCTTTTTGCTTTTTCGTAATCCATTTCCGCTTTGCGTTCTCTATAGCATCCTCTTTCAGTTTCAGTAGATCTTGGAAGGATTGATTAAACTGTGACTCGATCAAGTTCAGTTCAGTCTTGAGGTCTTCTGGGTAGTCATTGTCTGAAATGGAAAGATTGTAGATGGTTGACATCATTGAGCAAGAATCCAGAAACGAGTTCATCGACTCTGCATCTCGACCAGCCTCCATGGCAGCGTTTGCGTCGTTTGAAGAGAAGGGTAAGTAATAGTCTGCGGATATGTCTGACTTCATTGATTGTCCTGCAGCTTCTTCATCTTTCGAGTTCACAGTTTGCTGATTTGCTGCTTCATGATCGTCAATGGCTACATGTGGAGAGTTTTGATCATGATGCGACGAGGTTCGGTCAGAGTTAAGTTGCATCATCAAGTCATCTATCATGTCAGCAATTACAACAACTTCTTCGCTTGTTAGATGCAGTTCCTCAACCATTTCCTCAGCGATTGCCTTAGCTGTGTCTGAGTGCAGATAGAATGCAAAGTGTACGATTCTACATTTACCTGTATTAGGACATTCAATTGATTCAGCAAATGAAAACTGTGACAAGACTGAGTCTGGATAGAAGGTATTTGTTATAGCAAACGAACCAGATGAGCCAGCAATACGCAGAAGCATTGCTGCCGTGACATCATCACTCCTCTCTCCTCTCAACCTGAACTCCTTATCCTCTGCAAACCTCTGAAGTTCAATGGTTTGGCACCATGAGTAGTCTTCATTGCTTTTACGAGAGGAGCCACTGGAGACACTCCTATTCTCGTTATGATCCACATCCATGGGAAGATGTTCAGGCTGTGGTGGTCTCACAGGTTTAGATGCTGTGCTTGATGAAGCAAGAAGAGCAGAGTCCTTGCACCCATCTCTTGCAAGAAACGGGTCCTTGGAGAGATCTAGAGCAGTTGGTCTTAAAGAGGCAGGAAGAAGACATTTCTCTATAAATTGCCTAACTTGAGGATCATCAACTTTGTTGAGAGATTGCGGCTTTATACCCTGCAAATGCAAAGTTTCATCAAAGGGGAGCCCAGCTTCAACAAATAATTGTGATGAAAAGTCAAGATCGTGGAAGACTTACCGAGGTGACCTTCTTATAAATTTGAGCCTGGTTTCTGCACTCGTTGTATGGATATTCACAGGTTACCATCTCCAACATACACATGCCAAAAGAATAGATGTCCACAAGCTCATTGTATTCCTCTTCATACAGCTCAGGAGCCATGAATTCAGGAGTACCTGAATACGCTCAAAAAATTTCAGCTACAGTAGATTTTCAAGGGTCTAGGAAGGAGGATATATATTTTTTTGGTGTATTACTACCTATCACACTTCGTGCAGTGGGTTGCTGCAGAACAGTTGCGAGTCCGAGATCTCCAATTTTGACCTCTCCAGTATTTCCATTGACAAATATATTGTCACACTTAAGATCCCGGTGAATAACAGGAGGAGTCTGAGAATGCAAATAGTTCAAGCCTTTAAGAATCTGCCTTGCCCAGTTCTTGATGGCCTTGGGATCGACCTTCCTATGCTTCTTACGGTATCTTGGCGCATCGAAAGAAATGGTAATGAGAAGAAAACAAAAAAGCGAAGGATCATAATAAGAGAAGAGAAAGTGAGGAGGAGATAGATACTTACAGCCGGAGACTACCAGAGGTGAAAAGCTCAGTGATCATGTTAATAGTCTTGTTCTTTTCGTCAACCCAAGAGTAGAAGAGTTTGATGATGTTTTCATGTTTAAGAGCTTTTAGTAGATGAACTTCAGAATAGAGCCTTTCAAGTTGACCAGGCATCTGCATTACATCCTCAATGCTAACTAGGTTCCAAGCAACTTCAATCCCGTCTACTTCGTCAAACGCCTTATATCTGGTATATATATATATATATATGGATGGGGGAGTTAACAAACAAGTTTTCCTTTGGAACAAAAAACACAAAAGCATAGGGTGTAGGAACCATACACAGTCTTGAAAGCTCCCCTCCCCAGGACATCATCATACTGAAGAATGGAAACAAAAAAAAAAAACGAATAGATGAATCACTCTTTTGTTTTTCCACCATATATACTATACAAAACAACAATGCAACATGATACTTAAAGTTGATTGTTCCAAAATGTATGTGTAACACAGATTAAAAGTTGAAACGCAATATATCAGTAAACGAAACACACATTGCTATTAGCTAATTCAAAGAGAAGTCATTCAAACTAGGTCAAAACGTTCTGATCATTTTCCTCATAATTCAAAAAAATTAGATTGAATGCAAATTTGTACACATGAATCAAACGAAGTTTCATAGAGAATCAGAGAGGATAAAAAAAAAAAAAAAAAAAAAAAAAAAAAAAGGTGAGGTACCCTGATGTAACGGCCAGAAGGATCTTTCTCGGCGAAATCAGCCTCTTCCATGGACGATATCTGACCTAAAAATCCAGAACCAGAAGCCATATATGTATGTGTATGCACAAACAAAACAAACAAACCAATTGAACAAAAGTAGGGAGCGGAGAGGAGGTTTTGAGGTGAGATTACAATGGTGAAATTGAAAGGAAGCAAAAGATCGAGGAAGGGAGATTATTATTATTACAGGAAGAAGAAAAAAATGGGCTATAAGAAATGGACGGAGAAGACGGAGATGATGATGATACAATCGGAGAAAGCCTCATGAGCGAAGCAATACGAATCGATTGAAGAAGATCGGAAACGGAGTTTCGCGGCGGAAGGAATCATCCCCTTCATTTCTCCGATCTCTCCACCCCCTCCCTCCGTCGTGATTATCCTTCTCGGTCTCTTTTATCAGACCAAATAATCCTTCTTCCATTGATAATGATGATGATCCTCCATGATTTTTGCAAGAATCTAGAGAGAGTTTTATTATTGCGATGAGATGGATGGCGAAATCAACAAGGATGAAGAAGAAGAAAGAAGAACAAGGGGATGATGATGAAATCGAAAGGGAATAATTAAAAAAAAAAAAAAAAAAAGGGGTAAGGCGGCCACCAAATAAATCGGGAAAGTCAAATTATCTGTCTTTATCGAACCAATAACGCTCTCTTTCTTCTCTTCTCAACTGCTGCTCCCTCTATCCCACAAATCCCTCTATCCCACAAAAATTGATGTTTTGATATATTTTTTATCCAATAAAGATTAATATTTTGTAAATTTCAATAACTAATTATTAAAAATATTTAAAATTTTAAATTGTTATTAGTTTAAAATTAAATAATATCTCTTTAGTCAAAGAAAAATATATATTTAAATTCAATAATCATTGTTTTCTTAAAATGTGTAAAAAATTCTAAACATCAATTTTCGTGGGACAAAGGGAGTAATTAATAGATTTGGCATTCTATTTTCATTTATTTCAGGCCCTTTATATATATATATATATATATATATTTGTCATTTTTCAGGTTTTGTGGACTTTGGAGTACTAATTTCTTATATATTAAAAAGTTTTGTTAATCGTTTTTTTCTTCTTTTTCTTTTTTTTTTTTCTAAAAAATCATCTGAAATATGTTACTGTATTGTAAAGATTTTTTTATTTTTTTGTCAATTAAAATCAGGAAAATTGTGGAATTTTAAAATTCCTTGGATCATTACCATATATATACCATCGATTATGTACTTTACTATTTTTACAAGATTTTAATTCGTGATACACCGCAAGACAATTTTTTTAAAAATAAAAATATTTTAATTTTTTGTTTTTTTATATTTAGTTTGTTTTGTTTAATTAAATAATAATTTTGTTTGGATTGTCAATTATTAGAACAATAATAAGGGAAATAAATACATAAATATGTAATTTATAAGCTATTTTCGGATTAAGTCACAATTTTACCAATGATTTAATTGTTTTACAAAATTTTAGTTAAATTACCTTGATTTAATATGTCTATTATTCTTATATTAGTGGTATTGACCAAATAATTAAAGGAAGATTTAACCCGTGTTTCAAAACCGAATTAATAATATTTTATATTTATACTAATGTTAATTCAAATCGTCATGTTAATAACATGTCCCGCTATATAACAAACCGTCATATTAGTGGTTTAACCCGTGTTTCAAAACCGTCATATTAGTGGTTTTGGTTGTGTGTTGTGTTTTGTTTGTGAAGTTGATATTTATATATGGAAAATTCTTGATGAGCAAGGAGTTTACGATCCGTAGCAATAAAAGAGAGATTTTAGTGTTTTCCTATTTGAGTTGATAACATTATCGCATACTAATATTCAGTTTCTTAACACGGTATATATTATATTAAATATTTTTCTTGATGCTAAAGTTAAATATACCCGATTATTGAGTTTCTAAAGTTGGGTTCTCGTTTTTATGAACTTTATTAACATTATAATAATTATTATGATTGTAATCATTTGTTACTCAAACTCGGCTGTGTCATTTAAATTTAAGAGATCATACAGTCTCTAAAGATCTATTAAAATAGGTTTGAAGATTTTTATGGGATTAGAATCATCTGAAATATGTTACTGTATTGTAAAGATTTTTTTATTTTTTTGTCAATTAAAATCAGGAAAATTGTGGAATTTTAAAATTCCTTGGATCATTACCATATATCACTACAAGAAACGAGGTTGATTGGGTCATTTATTTTGCTTGATTACATCAGTTTTTGATTGATGCAAACGAAATTACATCGGTTGTTTAAGTGACTCTGATATTGATGACTGTAATACTTTGGGTCAATTTAAACAATTGATGCAACTATTTCCATCAATTGATGGAATTGATGTTAACTTGTGTCACTTGAATAAATGAAGTTAATTTTAATATCAATTAGTATAACTGATATAAATATTTGTATCGGTTATGACAATTGATGTTAAATATTTGTATCAAACTTTCTAATTGATTTAATAATTGTATCAATTATAAATAAGTGACATTAAATTTACTGTCAGTTTTTATTAGTGATTGGAATAATAGTTTCATTTATCATGAACTGATATTAATTTTTGTATCACATGTAAACGACACTGATGTATTGGTTTTGGGTCATTTTTTTAATCGACCATAAATGATTACATCATTTGTAAATGATATTAAAAGTTTTTTTTAATTAAATTATATACAGAATTAAAATATGCATAATATACATATTAGTATCTTAATTGCAAATTATTATATTAGTGCAAATTCCAAGACAAATAATCCACTACAACACATCATCTAAATTTATAAAACAGAAATCCTAAGAGAAGTTTAAACTAATAAAAGTAGAAAAAGATGAAGATATGTTTATAACAAAGATAGGTCAACCATTGACGTTTGACGTTTGACGTTTGTTGTTCATTGTTGTTCCGACCATTGACGTTTCGGCCATTAGTATTCCACTGTTGCCATTCAGACGATTGACGTTCAGAGCCATTGATGTTCAGACCATTGACGTTCATGCCAATTTCATTCATACCATTGACGTTCAAACCATTGCCATTCTGGTTTTCATTGAATTCATTTCCTCTTTCCTAAAAAGAAACATATATCACCAAAAACCCAATGTATTACTCATTTATAAACATGAGTTCTCCACAAATTTAAAACTTAGAAAGTTATATTTACCTGAGAAGATGAAGAGCTTATTATATTCGCATAAGTTGCCCATGTAGGTGCCTAAAATATTAATACAAATATTAGAGTTAAAACAACTACAAATTATTGATGCCACATAATCTGTAAGGAAAAGAATATCATAACATATACCTGATCGCTAGTAGTTGTACTCAACAGCTGTTGTAAGATTCCTGTCAGATTTTTAACATTATTCTCTAATGATGCCATCTTTGTTCTCATCTGAACAACTTCAGCATTCTCAGCCTCAGTTCTTGCTGCCGTAGAGCGTTTGAAAAACTTTGAGGGAGTAGGTCCACGACCAACACAACGTACTCTGCCAGAACGCTCTGGACCAAACACTCGAGAATATTCATCATCCAAACTAGCTGGCATATTGCTTGTGACTTGCGTTGATGGATTTTGGGTCATCAAAATTCTTAGCTCATCCTAGCAATTGCAATTAATATATCAAGAACATGTAATGTCAAACCACAAGTAAATCCATAGAAATTACATTCTCACTTGTTTATAATATCGATAACTATAAAGCTTGCTAACCATCTACGTTACCCAAAACACTAACAAAGAATATTATTAAAAAGAAGGAAACTAACCGCATGCCTTTTAGCCTCCTCAGTTACGAAATTTCCATCAGATTTCTTGCGAGTCTCGATGAAGAATTCTGCTCGGCATGGTGTTTTTCCAGTCACATTTTTCTTTATTCAAAAGCACATGTAAAATCATCAAACAATGTTAGTTCCTCCTGTTTACACATACGATACAATAAAGGGTGACAAGACGATAAAAACAACTAACTAACACTTACATAACAAGTAATTAAAAGCAGAAGAGAACTCAAGAAACATATACCAAACAATTGACATTAATGATTGGTTACTCACAATTTCACGTCTTTTTCTAGCAAAACTCTTTCTCCCACATGAATGAGGCATGGTATGGTTGCTTCGGCTTTTGATGTTTCGATCTCGTACTCTCTTGAATCAAATGTTGACAAGATGTTATTTTAAGCTAAAATAGCATTTAAATATATAAATAATCAGTATAAAAACTATACCCTCCACTTATCAGTGAACCTCGTGGTAACAAAGTCATGCCATTGGTCTTCAGGTATATCAGTAGGACGATTCTCCAATGTTTGAGCTTGATCATTTTGTTTATAATCTCTCCAAAGACGCAATTTTAAATCTTTACACCTGCTTCCTAGTACACCAATCACATAATCCTTTCTTGTCTCAGGATCATCAAACCAAAATTTGTTCTACAAAAATTACGAGAAGTTCTTGGTTAGCTATACTTGAAATGTATGACACACAATAATCCTTAACCCTTATTAAACGAAAAGAAATTTACAAAATGAAAGTGTTTACCTGGATTACTTCCCATGCCTTTGCTTTTTTGTGAGAACTAAACAATCTCCAATCACTGTAGTTAATGGGTAACAAGTTCACATCAGTACTCAGCTGACCTAACCATGATCCAAGTAAGCCTCCAGAATCTTCATCAGGTTGACCGCTATCTTCATCGAAGTGAACAATCACTTTACGATCTTGTAACTTCCAAACATCTTTGGTTGTCAGCATTTGGTCTTCTATGTTGTTATCATGATCTATTTTAACAAGTAGAGCCCATACATTAAATATATTCACATTTGATATACGTAGTAATTTAGTAAAATTCCTTAGTAATATATAAAGAATCTAAGCACGTCAAAACTAGAGAGTCATTTTTCACAAAACTTATGAATAACAAAGTACTATATAAAGAATTAACTATCAATTGAATTTTCCATTTGTAACTTTTGCATTCCTGAGCAAGTCGCGGAGGAGAACTGTAAACCTGCTCCAAGTACTGCAAATCTTCTGGTGCTTGTGTCTCTGATTCGGTGAACTGCACTGAATCACTCATCCTGGAAAAAAATAAAGAAACATGTAAGTAACTGATGGAAAGAAAAGGTTCATAATGAGATTGAGAGGAAAACATCAATACAATATATAAGAGTCATATTTATATGATGCTTCAATCCGTCTCCAGAGATGCGGCGGAGGCTGAATTATCTGGATCTCCCATGTCATATAAATCTCTAGGCTGAACAGTAACAACAAACTCCCATTCTTTCTCGTGTGAGTCTTCAACGTAATATACCAGTCTTGCTTGTGAAGCCAATATATATGGCTCATCATCATGATCATCCCCTGTGTGTAACAAGCGTGAAAAATTAACCATCTGATGACCGTAGGGATCTGCTTTATATCCTCGTTCATTGCGAGTATCAGCCCATTTGCATTTGAATAATACAACTCTAAAAGTCTCATAATAGTTCAGCTCTATAACTTCAACTAATTTTCCGTAGTAAGCTACATCTCCTGCTCTAGGGTTACAATCACGAGAGCTTGCATAACTCATTGTTTCAGCAGCCACATAAACACCGCTATTTTGTGTTTTAAGACTATCTTCTCTTGATATTGTGCGAAATTTAAAGCCATTGACATTGTAGGCTGTATACTTCACAACCTTATCAGATGGACCTAGAGCTAAGCACCGTAAATCTTCTGTGATATCATCAATGTCATTCTTCTCAACTCTCTCTTTGACCCATTTTGCAAAATTTATGTGTATTTCTCTGTCAATATCAAGAGCACGGCTTCTCCTATTCCGACGAGATTGCTTTCTTGCTAGCTCAGTTCTGAATTTCCTATATACACAACTATATTAGCTTCTACAACAGAGAAGATAAAGACGATATATCCACATTGTCATTGAATGATACAAACTTACTCTCGTAAGTGATCAAGAAGTCGACAATTGACCAATATGTGTCGATGGGCTTGCAATCTCTCCACATAAGTAAGAGTATGAACATGGCCTGCTCCAACAAATCTACCGGAATTTGGAAAAATAACTCCAAGTTCAGAGTTTGGTCTAATACTGTTGTTAACTGTAGGATGATCATCAACCCGGTTTCTCCGATTAAATTTTGTCTCAATATCATCAAGATACATTGAGCAAAATGTCAAACACTCATCAGCTAAATATTGCTCACATATGGAACCCTCTGGTTTAGCACGATTACGAACATATGATTTGAAATGTCCAAGTAACTTGCAGATGAGTGAATCAAGTCCTAGTCAGATGACTGAATGGCCAAACATATTTATATATCTAAATTATATCCAGCTGAAAGAAAATTCACCTCTCAATCGGATACATCCAACGAAATGGGACAGGTCCACCTTTCTTAGCCTCCTCAGTGAGATGTACTATTAAATGTACCATCACTGTAAAAAATGATGGAGGGAATAACATTTCCATTTGACATAGAGTCAGCACAATACGCTCTTGTAATTTATCAAGACCATCCTTATCGAGGACTTTTGCAGATATATCACGGAAAAAGTGACATATCCCAACAATGGCCGAAGTCACTTCTTGTGGCAGTAAGTTCTGAATAGCAATTGGCAGCAAATCTCTCATTATCACGTGACAGTCGTGACTTTTTAAGCCAGATAACTTTTTGTTATTAAGATCAACACACGTTGAAATATTGGAAGCATAACCATCAGGGAATTTCACATTTTTCAAAACATTTAGAAAAATGTCTTTTTCATGATTACTCAGAGTAAAACACGCTGCCTGATACTTCTCATTATCATCAGGCCACAAATCAGGACGTATACCAAGCTCCCGAAGATCTTTTCTAGCACTAAGATTATCTTTTGACTTGCTTTTATCATCCAAAACTGTGTTGACTAAATTGTCCAACACATTCTTCTCTATGTGCATGACGTCCAAATTGTGTCGTATCATAACATATTTCCAATAAGGCAAGTCAAAAAGTATACTCCGTTTCTTCCATTGTTGACCATCACGTCTTTGGATGTCACTTCGATCTCTCTTTCTCCCAACTTGACTAACTCTCTTGCCAAAAGTAACATTCACGTTTTCAAGTTGATGCAGTACTGTAGAACCTGATGGTGTAATTGGTGGAGATCGGGTATCTATTGTTCCATCAAAATCAGCCATATTGTGCCGATAACTATGATCTAAAGGAAGAAAACGACGATGACCCATAAAACAATGCTTTTTCCCATGGCGTGACCGTCGACCGTTGGCATCATAGTTACAACTTGGAAATGCTAATGCTGTATATGTGTTCCAACCAGACAAATTTCCAAGTCCGGGAAAGTCACTAACTGTCCACATAATGGCTGCTTGCATGTCAAACATCTGATTTGAGGAAGCGTCTAGAGTCTTGATCCCATCAAACCACAATTCTTTCAACTCTTTGACAAGTGGCTGCAAATAGACATCAATATCATTGCCAGGCATTTGCTTTCCAGGAATAATCATAGACAGGATCATTGATGTTTGATTCATACATATCCACGGGGGAAAGTTATACGGAAATAAGATCACTGGCCAAATGCTATAACTTGTACTCATTGTACCAAATGGATTAAAACCATCAGAAGCCAAGCCAAGTCGAACATTTGTTGGGTCACATGCAAATTCAGGATATTGTAGATCAAATGCTTTCCAAGCCTCTCCATCTCTGGGATGTCTAAGCTTACCATCATTGTTACTATCAGTTGCATGCCATCTCATATCAAATCGTCATATTAATAACATGTCCCGTTATATAACAAACCGTCATATTAGTGGTTTAACCCGTGTTTCAAAACCGTCATATTAGTGGTTTTGGTTGTGTGTTGTGTTTTGTTTGTGAAGTTGATATTTATATATGGAAAATTCTTGATGAGCAAGGAGTTTACGATCCGTAGCAATAAAAGAGAGATTTTAGTGTTTTCCTATTTGAGTTGATAACATTATCGCATACTAATATTCAGTTTCTTAACACGGTATATATTATATTAAATATTTTTCTTGATGCTAAAGTTAAATATACCCGATTATTGAGTTTCTAAAGTTGGGTTCTCGTTTTTATGAACTTTATTAACATTATAATAATTATTATGATTGTAATCATTTGTTACTCAAACTCGGCTGTGTCATTTAAATTTAAGAGATCATACAGTCTCTAAAGATCTATTAAAATAGGTTTGAAGATTTTTATGGGATTAGAAATTTAATGTGTAGAGTTGTTTTTGACAAAATCGAAATGTATAGATGTTGTCAAGCTATTTATGGCAATAAATGTATCAAATTATGTCGATTTAAATAGTTCCATTAAATGAGTTACTAGGAATTGTTATTTTAGGAAAATAATTAGGGGTTAATGTTGTAAATAAAACAAATTAAATAACCAAAACTTTAAGGACATAACACAAAATGTACTTCAAAAATAATATTATAGATTAAGGTTTTTTAAATTACTAATCGGATAATGGATAATAGATATAACTATAATTCATATTTAATAAATCTTGAATGGTAGAACATTAATACAAAGATCTACATCATTTTGTCATTGAATAATATATTTTTGTGTCACCCTCTACCTCTTTTACTAGGCTCACTTGTTTCCTTTGTAGTGACTACAGGATCAGCAGTTTGAGCTGGACTAGCGAGGTGATCCTTATCAAACACTATGTTTTCACTAGTGGTGTTTCGGGGAGCAGTTGCTATTGAAGCTGCTAAGATACTTGTAGCCGGTGTTCTCCATTAGATTATTATTTTTTTCATGGTTTAGTCTATGTTTTCTCATTGTACTTTCAAATGGATCTGCGCAGAAAATCATATCTCTGCAGTCTGCAGCAGTATTGAATATGATGAAATCTAGATAAGAATTGTTACAAAGTTTTCAAAAATTTCCAATCACTTCTACCGAATCTGCATGGAACAAACTATTATCCAGATCTCATCTACTTTTTGTTAAAATAAATGTCCAGAATGTAATTTGGATAATAACTTGTTCCATAGAACTTAGGAAAAATGCTTAGGAAGACATACCAAAAAGCAGCATAGAAGAAGAGTAGTAAGATCTGCTTTGGTGAGTTTCATTTATAGGTCTTTTTCGATGTTGTTTACCATAATGAGGGTAAATACTATTAGACAAAACACTTATGTTAACAAAAAATATGTGAAATCTGGATAATAACTTGATAAATAGAACTTTGTTAGAAGTGCCTGAGAGAGTTTAACTTTATACGGGCTAATCCACATAATTACTAAACATATTTTGACCAAAAAAAAAAATTACTAAACATATATCCCGAAACTTTTAAATTCTCTACGATCACTAACACATGCTATAATGTATTTTACTACTTTTATTATTAAGGTTTTTATATTATTAATTAGATAATAGATATAATTATAATTCAATTTTAATGAATCTTGAATGGTAGAACATTAATACGAGATATAAATCATTTTGTCGTTTTGCCCAAATTAAAAAACAATCATTTGTCGTTATTTTGTTTTGGTGAATACAATCATTTGTCGTTGAATAATATATTTTTGTGTTAAAATATCCAATTGCTTTTATTGAATTAGTTGGTCAAACAGAGTATGTGATGAGAGAGAGAACAAAAAAAAAAGAAGGAATTGTTACAGCATCATTACTCCAGTAATTTAATGGGTTACTCTTAATTTTGGGGCCTAAAATTATATTATAAAACCAATATTTGAGTCCAATACGCCGAGTATCGGTTCTATGGGAAGGTTTGGGAGTAATTCCTTGAGCAACGATACGTGTCATTTAGTGATTGGTGAACTGATAAATATAAAAGTTAATTTTTTTTTCTCATATTTTTTCATTCTTTCTCGACATCTCTCTTCTTTTTCTTCTCTCTCGTTCGTGGGGGATAAATCACGATTCTTCTCCACCGGAAAAATCAACCGATTAACATCAAATCGTTGATTTATCCGGCTAATCTCGATGGTTTTTGGGATAAACGGAGGGTGATTGGAGACTGTATTGGCGTAACCCAGCCTATTAGGGTTTGTCACTTCGGTTCTCACGATTTGGCGACGGCGAAGGTTCCATAGTGGTGGGACAACGATGGCGGAGGAATGGTGGGACAACGACGGATGTCCGGCGAGGTCCACCGTCTAACGAATTGGAGAGATACAGTTCGTCTTCTGATCTATGTTTTTTGTGTTTTTGTAATTCATCTCCGGTGATCTTGAATTGTTAGGGTTTCATAGTAATTCGATTGCTTGTTAGAATTGTTCATCTTTGTTGTCGATTTGACTTATTAGGCATCGAGCGTGAGATTAATTTGATGTTAATCTTGGTTTTGAAATATGTTTGTATGATTTAGGGTTTCAGTTTAATTAATGATTATTGTCTGATAGCTTTTTATGAATGAGTGGCTTATTATGTTCTTGTTTTGTGTTATAGCTTTTGTGTTATAGCTTTGTATGTTCTTGTTTTGTGTTTTGTGTTTCTGTTACCCGTGTGTCTTTTTATTGGTAGAGTGTAAGTGTAGTTTGATGTTTAACAAGATTGTCTTGTTTTCTGCGAGGTTCTCATGAACTGGATATAGAGGTTAAATGATGAAGAGTGGTGTTCATGAAGTGTTTTACCGGTTGGATAGTCAAAATTGATAAGGTATGGTCCTATAACTCTCATATGTTGTTGTTAGTTTTTTTCTGAGATGTGATTGGGATGAATGAGTTGGTTTTGTTGTTCTTGTTCTAGTTCGGTTTACATATTAACTGTTCTTGTTCTGTTTTGATAAAACTGTGAGTTCTTGTTCTAGTTTGATGTTTTTTATAAATAATTGTGCTAAAAGGTATGATTTGGGATGTTTTGCCGTGTCCTGTTTTCTTTTTTTGCTCAAGTGTTTTAAAATATTTTGGGAACCCGATTGTTGTTCTTTCGCACAATTATTTTGGAAGGTGAAATTTGTTTCTAGTTTGAATAAAAAGCATAATTACACTGGTTTATTGAGAAACATGATTGAATTTGAATTTAGTATTGACTTTAAACATCACCTTTTGGAAAATTTGTACACAAGTAGATTTACTGAAAAGTTATTCAGTTGTCTACTCATAGAGATATACTGAATAGTATATCTCTTGTCAACTAAACACTCATTAGCCTTTTACCTCAATTAAACTTTACTTTTTTTATCTAACCTTCAGTTAAAAAGCTAACCTAACCTTGAGTTCAATATAAACCCTCTCGTTTGTCATCAGAAAATTATGTTGATCTTTTGAATTCTCAAATAGATCCCAACGTTTCAGATAATCCTAACCCTCCACATTCTGCTAAATCCTCTCAGCCTATTCAATTTAGCAACCCATTCTCTTCTCAGCCACCCCACTTTACCTCAACATTCTCTTCTCAGCCCTCTCATTTTAGCTCAACATTCTCTCCTCAGCCTCTTAACTTTAGCCCAACATCCGAAACTGAAGACTGTATAGAGGTTACAGTTGAAGAGACTGAAGAAAACGGCGGCAGAGGAAGTAGGAAGCGGTGGAGTGCAAAGGAAGATTTCAACCTCATAAGTGCTTGGTTGAACACAAGCAAGGATCCAGTTGTAAGTAATGAGCAGCGGTTAACAAGTTTCTGGAAGAGAGTTGCAGACTATTACAAAGCAAATGATGGATCAGCCGGTTCAAACGCAAGAGGGCCTTCACAATGTAAGGCTAGGTGGAACAAGATAAACCACCAAGTCAACAAGTTTGTGGGATGTTACGCACAAGCAAGTGCAAGAAGGAAAAGTGGAGAATCAGAAGATGACGTGATGAGAATGGCGTATGAGCTTTACAATAACGACATGAAGAAGCCATTTATGCTTGGACATTGGTGGAGGGAGCTGAAGCACGATCAGAAATGGATCACAGAAGAATGTAACCACAAGCGGACTAAGCTTGCATCTGAGACTACTACTACGTGCAATGATGGATCTGAGAAGAGGCCTCCGGGGGTTAAAGCTACTAAGAACAAAGGGAAGAAACCGACTGTTAGTATTGATGTTGAGGATGGTTCTGTCCGTAAGTTAGATAAGATCATTGCAATGAAGGATCAAGAACAAGCGGCTAAAGAGAGGCACGACAAGATAAGATTGCTAGACAGCCTGCTTAACAAGAGTGAACTAACACCAGCTGAAGTGCTACTTAGAGACAAACTAGTAGATCAAATGTTGACAAACATTTAGGTTTCAATTCTTTTCATTTGTTATGTTTAACTCTTGTGTGTCTTTCTCATGTTGTCACCATTCTATGTCTCTCATGTTAGTACGTTTTGTTGTGCTTAACTCTACTTGTATTCTTTTGTTTCAGGTTTCGGGTCATCAAATGTAGCTGTGGACAGTCACGTGAAGAGAAGAAGCTGTCTTGTTGTGGAACATGTCACAGATTTGGGATGTTTTGTTGATGTGAAGGGTTATGTCTAAATGGCTTATGATGTTTGTAAGGATTGTATGGCTTTTGATGTTTGTATGATTTAGTTGTATTTGTTTGGCAAGGATAGTCACAGTTTTATTTGTTTTGCAAGGGTAGTCACGACTTTGCCTTTTGTAAGGGTTGTATGTACACCCACTAAAGTAGTTTGTTTGCTTGTGTCTCTAGTGTTAAGTCTATATATTGGACAACTTTTTCTTCTTCATTCGCAACAACATTTACTCCATTACACCCGCAAACAAACTCTCTTTCCTCCTATCTTCACTTCTCCTCCTATACTAAAGAAAAATCCTTCTCCATTACAAAATAAATTAAACTTCCCATAAGCCTTCTACTAAACCCAAATTGTCAAAAGATGTCTAATTGGAGTTCCGATCAAGAAGTTGATGATATTGTAGAGGATGAAGTTGATAGTATAGTGCAGGATATCCAATACAACTACACTCACCCAGATGTACCATCAGCTCCAATTATCCGAAGAGTCCACATTAATAGAGACCACGAAGAAGGTCACGCTCGGCTATGGAATGATTATTTTAGTGATAATCCGACTTACACTCAAGCTATGTTCCGTCGTCGTTTTAGAATGAACAAACCATTGTTTATTCGTATTGTTAATGCTATTGAGAATGGAGTCCCATACTTCAGAAAAAGGCGAGATGCTACTGGAAGGCTCGGCCTTTCTGCACTTCAAAAATGTATGTCGGCTATTCGTATCATGGCGTACGGATGTTCAGCAGATGCGGTGGATGAATATTTACGACTCGCTGAAACAACCGCCCACAAATGCCTTCTACATTTTGTTGAGGGAGTTATAAATCTGTTTGGAGACGAGTATCTCAGAAGACCTACAGCTGAAGACCTCCAACGATTGATGAATATTGGAGAACAACAGGGTTTTCCCCGGAATGGTAGGGAGCATAGATTGTATGCATTGGGAGTGGAAGAATTGTTCCACTGCATGGAAATAACAATATTCACGTGGATCTGGAAAACCGACAATCGTACTAGAGGCTGTGGCTTCACAAGATTTATGGATTTGGCACGCATTTTTCGGACCACCAGGTACGTTAAATGATATCAATGTTTTGGACCGCTCACTGGTGTTTGATGATATCCTAGAGGGCCGAGCTTCGAGAGTTACATACGTTGTCAATGGAAGGCAATACAAAATGGCGTACTACCTAACTGACGGTATCTTATCCCAAATGGACAACTTTCATCCAATCCATTACACTTCCACGTGGTCGAAAAGCAAAACTCTTTGCTCAAAATTAAGAAGCATGTCGTAAAGATGTAGAGCGTGCATTTGGAGTCTTGCAAGCTCGATTTGCAATCGTGAAGAATCCCACACTTTTTTGGGATAAAGGAAAAATAGGGAAAATAATGAGAGCATGTATCATCCTTCATAACATGATAGTGGAAGACGAACGACATGAATACAATTTCTACTATCCAACAGAATTCTATTACGGAGAAGGAAACGAAATTTCCCGAGTCGATTTATCGTATTCTACAGATATGCCAACAACTATAAATAATATGATGGGCATTCGGAATGACCTTCATGATACACAAATGCATGATCGTTTGGAGAAAGACTTGATTGAACATATCTGGCAAAAATTTGGGGCAACCGCACAATAAATCTTATTCCGAATTTTGTTTAATATGTTTAGTATTTCGAATTTTATAAATTATGTTTACTATTCCGAATTTTGTAAAATATGTTTAATATTCTAAAGTTTGTAAAATTTAATTGTTTTCTATTTTATGTAATATAAAATTTTTTAATAATTGTTTTGTCATTTTATATAATTAAAGTTTGATAATTAATAAACATAAATTAAAAAATTATTATTTAAATGTTTGAGCAACCTTATTTTGGGTTCTCTAAGTGATTTTGCTTAAGTTTCTCTTAGAATTACTTTACTTAATTTAGTATTAATTATATACTTAATTAATATGAGAGTAACTATGGTGGATAACTCCACTAATGGTGGTCTTAGTTTCTCTAAGAAAAATGAATAAAACATGTTCAATTTAAAAATCAAAATGAAAATGCCAAAACAGATAATTTAAATATTTTATTCGATATATTTTCACAAAAATAGGGAATAGAAATTTTGTAACAAAAGGGATTTGAAAGTATTTCAGCTATTTTTTTCTATATAAAAAATATAACTAGTTCGTTCAATAATCAATTAAAAAAAAATTCGAAAATGTAAAAAGTGTACTTAATTGAACAATTCGGATATCTAATTAATATACATCCGATCGATGCCAATTAAGAAAGAGAAGTCCAATTTTTTATGTATTTATTTATTTATTTTAAAGCAAAGCAATGAGTCGTCGTCGTGGTTTATCGAGCGACGCGGTGAGGCTAACATCGGTGAGCCATCCAACCACCTTCCTATTTTAATTTAATGCTTTTTTTAATTTTTTTTATATGAAAAAAAAAAAAACAAAAATCGAAGAAAATAAAAAGCCCAGAAAGAGCCCAAAAGAAAAGAAAAAAGAAACAAAACTTGTTACTCCTCCTTTGTACGATTCAATTCATCATCTCCGATCTCTTCCTCCTCCTCTGATCTTCCAAATCTCCGGCGATGTACGTTAGAGCACTTCCGACGACGGATGTGAATCGGAACACGGAGTGGTTCACGTATCCTGGTGTTTGGACTACTTATATTCTCATCCTCTTCTTCTCTTGGCTCCTCGTTCTCTCCGTCTTCCATTGTTCTCCTGGCATCGCTTGGACCATCGTTCACCTCGCTCATTTCACCGTATTTTCCCCCAATCTCCTCCTCCGATCTGTTGATTTCTTGATTTCCAATTTTTTTTTTTTTTGGGTTGATTTATATAAGATTTGAAATTTGTAATTTCTAGGTCACGTATCATTCGTTCCATTGGAAGAAGGGAACACCGTTTGGGGATGATCAAGGAATCTATAATAGGTTGACTTGGTGGGAACAGATTGATAATGGCAAGCAGCTTACACGTAATCGCAAGTTTCTCACCGTTGTTCCTGTTGTCTTGTAAGTTCCCTTTCCCTTTCATCTCTCGAGGATCTTCTTGTTTCCCCATTAGGGTTCATAATGGTTGCAGGTATTTTTGCAGTTTAGTTTGTGTAGGAGATGCTCTGATCTTTTAATTTGCCATACTTGAAAAAGTGATGCTTTTTGTTTTGTTTCTGTGCTCATTTTACCTCTGGTTATGTAGAGATGCTCTCAACGAGCTTAATTTACTTACCCCTGCCTGTTTAATTGCAATTCGATTTTTTTTTTTTTTTGGTAAAGCGGTTGTTTTTTGACAATCTGATTGGCATTACTACTATACAGTTTACATTTAGGCATGGCAATAAATTATTCTTGCATTTACAGAAGGCCCTATGAGTCTCTTCGTTTTGAATTTCTGTTTGTTGAGTAGTGCGCTTCAAAAGTGTCACTTTCTGTGTTCTAATCCGTTTCACTGATTAGGGTTGGATCGAAGTTCCCTATTATGATTGATATCATCAGTTTGCTATAAAAGGCTTCTTTAGCTAGTGCCCTCCTAGAACATTAGATGTGGATTTTAGGTCTAGGCCATTCATACGAGACGTAAGGCCTGTTGTGAGATTTGCTGAATCTCTCTTAAAGAATGTTGTTGAATACCTCAAATTGTTATCCATGACGATTGGATCTTTGTGAACTGAAAATCTGATCAAAACTTTTGCATGTAGGTACTTGATAGCCTCTCACACAACAGACTATCAGCACCCGATGCTCTTTCTCAACACACTGGCCGTATTTGTCATGGTGGTCGCAAAATTCCCACACATGCACAAGGTCCGCATATTTGGAATCAATGGAGACCAATGAAAACTTGGAGAATACAAAGATAAAGGTATGTGTATTATGCGAGTCAGAGTAGTAGTTGGAATGTGGAATCCAATGACAAATGCCATCAGTCATTCAACATGTCTGTACCCTTATACAGACGTTGAATCCCAACAAGAGAAAAAATGTGTTATGTGGTCTCCATCCCATCGCATAATCTAACCTTTTCTACTCTTTGTTTTGGGGCTTCTATTTAATTCATATTTGATCTCGTTTGTGGTCTCCTAGTTTCTTATTTTGTGTAATCCCAAAACTGGTTACAACAGAAGTTGTTTAGTGAGCAATCTTAGGGTTTGAATCAATAGTTGGGGAAGAGAAATTTATATTCACTGTTTTTTGATATATAGATTCTTTATTAATGTGAAATCAAAGCAATTATGTATTTATGGTTTACTAGTAACGGTCGGTCTTTATTCCTAGCAAGTATAACACTGATCGTCGGTGTTCATTATGATGGGTTCAACGTGATGGGTGGTGGTCCTCAATGTTAATGTAGCACTAAAGAGAGGTCATAGTTTGAAGTGAATTAGAGTCTTGCCCTGACACATCAGTTGTATGTAATAAAGGCTTAGGATTTTACAGTGAAGTAAAACCTACAATTTGGTCTCATGGCAAAGAAAAAGATAAAAACATGAAAGCAAAGAACAATCAGTTCATCGAATATTGATTTGAGGTTATCTAATATCGGATTTAATGAAGTGATCAACGATGACCGACGCAACTGTTCTTATTTAGAAGTAGAACTGATTAAAAATTTGCTCAAACAAAGCACTTCTATTATTTTTAAATTGGGAATTTTAAGGTCCTTCAACACATAATCTAATTTTTTTTTTTTTTTTTTTTTTTGACAAAACAACACATAATCTAAATTAAGTACGAAAAAAACCATAAATCTAAAAGTATGTGTAAACTGTAAACTGTAATACTGTCATATTTAGAATAAAATCTAACAAAGACATTTTAGCACACGTGAGGTAATGTATTAAGCTCAAAAGGGAAATTGACAAAAGAAAAATTGATAAATAATTAGTTTATCGTTAGTGTGTCATTTTCTCTTGTTTCATTTTTATTTATTGATAAGGTCTTTTTTCAAGTTTATTGTTAATGACCTTATCAAAAACCAAAATAAAACAATGGGGAATTTAATCCATTTGTTGTGATATTATCATCACCTCGTTTCTAATTGTTTAGTGAGTAGGTAGGTGAGTCACATATATGAGGCTATTGACTCAGGCAACAACGAAACACAAACAACGACCAAATCAAAATGTGGAAAAAAAAAAAAAAAACAAATGAAAAACATCAATTTTCTTAAATCAAGATGTTATAATTTCATTTATCATAAATCCAATAGAGTCCATATCTTAAAATTTGAAGAGGGATCATAGTGTTTTTCTTTTGCTATTTATGAGCCGGCCTGCTCAAATCAAATGTAGAAAAGAAAAGTAAAAGTAGATTAAAGAAAGAAAATTCAGCATATGGTTATTGAAATAAAAGTAGGATTAGAAGATTAAAAGTTGACTAAGTAAGTGTAAACAATGTTTTGAGTTTTGACCATTTCAAAACTAAGAGTTAGAAAAAGGAAATGAAGAGAGAAGAAAAAGACAAAAGAAGGAAAGGATCTTTGTTCAATTTAATTGATTCGTACCCTTTCCTTTCTCTCTTCTTCCTCTCTTCTTCTTCTTCGTATAATAATGGAAGAAACAAACTCTCAACTTTACAAATTCCTCTCCTCTTAAAAATCAAACCTTTTTTTTTTTTGTTTTTTTTGTGTGTTTTGAACCCCTCTCTCTCTCTCTCTCTCTCTCTCTCTCTCTCTCTCTCTCTCTCTCTCTCGCAAGGAGGAGTTGTGACTCCTCGTATCGACGCAAGGTTTTGGGGGTTTTTTTTTTTTATTTTAAAACCCGTTCGTTTCGATGCAGACAAAAAGACAACACTAGTGTTTTTTTTATAAGAATAGAGAGCAAAATATTTGAATCTGGTAATAGAATGTAAGTAAATCTATCTCATCTCTTCCCATAAACTATTCGTCTTCTTCTCTGTTGTCTTATTCTTTTACTTTACTCCAAAGCAATCTCCTTTCTTTTTTTTTGCCGGATCATATTTGATTTGTCATGATTTTATCATCTGACCACTTCCCCCTTTTGGTGTTAAGCGTCTAGATTAGTTTCAATTCGAAAACCATTGTAGCAAATTTCTCTACTTTTCCAACATTCTTTGTCTTCGAAAGTTTGACTTTTTTTTTTTGTGAATTTTGTGTGTTTTGGGACAGAAGCTATATATGATGGGTACCCGAGGGAACGAGGAAGAGGAAGACTTGTTCGCTGATGCCCGTGAAGAGGTTTCATCTGTTTCTGATTGTAACTCTGAAGTCGCCGCCGATGATTTTGTTCAAGCAACTGGTGATTTAGATCTCTGGACTATGAATCCTGAGAGTGTTGATAACCGTCGCCAAAAGTTTTTTCAATCTATGGGTTTTAGTTTCAAAAAAAGAAACTTTGACCTTGATCTTGGTCTTGACCTTGATCGTCTGGGAGATTCTTGTTCCGACCATGTCCCGGTTTCGAAACATTTAAACTCTGTGTCTGAAACTGATCACGAGGAGGAGGATGAGGAGGAGAAGTTGCTGAGGAATGAATCTATATCCTCTAGATCCTCTGTTTCATCATTGTCAACTTCTTCTTTGGCTGAGGCATTTAGTTTCAGAGGTTCGTTTCAGAATCGTGCCAAGATCATTGATGATCAGATTTTTCTGACGAGAGATTATTCCAGCAACAGTAGCAGCATTGCTGAGGGATCGAGTGAATCTGGTTCGAGTAGGTCTGGTAGCTATGGAGATTTTCAGAACTCTCCCATGAGTCGTTATGAAGATTCGCCTAAGAAGGGAGGAGCTAAAGGTTGGTTAAAGAAGTTAGGTGTGTTAACTCATATTCTCGACAAAAATGAAGACTACACTGATGGTGAGTCAATGGGATCATCGGTACGGAGGCAACTAACTCGAGTTCAGTCTTTTAAAAAGCAGTTCAAGGAGCTTTCGTCTCTTTGTATCGGACAAGAGTTCTCTGCGCATGACGGATCCGTCGTGGTGATGAAGTTTTCACATGATGGGAAGTATTTAGCTAGTGCTGGCGAAGACTGTGTTGTGCGAGTGTGGAACATAACTGAAGACGAGAGAAGAGACAACGACTTTGAAGTGGTGGAGTCTGATTCAAGCTCTAGTTGCGTCTACTTTGGAATGAATGACAAGTCCCAGATTGAGCCTCTCAAGACTGAGACTGACAAGGTTGAAAGGAGCAGCAGAGGGTTGTTGAGGAAGAAGTCAGAATCGACTTGCGCTGTGTTGCCCTCAAAAGTCTTCAGTATATCTGAAACCCCTCAGCACGAGTTCCAAGGACATAAGGGTGAAATCTTGGATCTTTCTTGGTCGGAGAAAGGGGTAAATTACTCTCCGATTCTGTTTTCTCTTTCAATGGTAAGAAGATGAGATGATGGAACTAATTAACAACTTGTGATTGTGCACTGCAGTTTCTACTGTCATCTTCAGTGGACGAGACTGTTCGATTGTGGCGAGTTGGTTCTTCTGATGAATGCATCAGAGTTTTCTCTCATAAGAGCTTTGGTGAGTTTCTTTCTCTATCTGCCTTCTTCAATTCTGTTTACGGTATGTCTTCTTACGCACGTTCTCTCTTCCTTTGTGACAGTGACTTGTGTGGCATTCAATCCTGTGGATGACAATTACTTTATAAGTGGATCGATTGATGGAAAAGTCCGAATATGGGATGTGTCCCGTTTCCGAGTTGTTGACTACACAGATATAAGAGAGATCGTTACAGCTTTGTGCTACCGACCTGATGCTAAGGGTGCGGTAGTAGGTTCTATGACTGGAGAATGTCGCTTTTACCATACAATTGGTACGTTTTTTTTTTAACTTTTCGGATTACCAAACACTCAACTAAAATCATTTGTGTGTTTTGATATCTGAATCATCTTTATGAACTTCAGATAACCAGCTGCAACTGGACAGAGAGATCAGTTTACATGGGAAGAAGAAGGCTCCTAGCAAAAGAATCACTGGTTTTCAGTTTTTCCCTGGTGATTCGGACAAACTGATGGTTACTTCTGCCGATTCTCAAATCCGAATAATCTGCGGAGTGGATACAATCTGCAAGCTTAAAAAAGGTTTTTCTTTCGTTCAATATATGTAGGTGTTGCTGTTGTGAGTTTATTTATGGTGGATATATATTTTTTCAGCTTCAAGTCTTGGAACAACACTGACGAGTCCAACATTTGCTTCATTCACATCTGATGGGAAACACATTGTCTCAACAATAGAAGACTCAGGCATTCATGTTTGGGACTACTCTCAACCCAACAAGAAGGCTTCTTCTCAGAAACCAAAAACCATAAGATCTTACGAGGGGTTTCTCTCACACAATGTGTCTGTGGCTATACCTTGGCTAGGCCAGCAGGGGAAGGAGGACAATTTTATAGCAGATTTGGAAAAAACGTTTGCTCATTTCCCGGCTCCCATGGACTATTTATCTCCAAACAAAGGAGCAACAACGTGGCCAGAAGAGAAGCTTGGAGTAGTAGTAGCAGGTGCGGCTGCAGCAGTGGTTTCAGCTACAGTCAGCAGTAGATCCAAGTTGAGGCTCTTAAGGAGTGTGTGCCAGAACGTTAATACCTCTTCGCCTCACCTGTGGGGGCTTGTGATTGTGACAGCAACTTGGGACGGTAGGATCAGAGTGTTCCATAACTACGGTTTACCAATTCGGGTCTAAAGATCCCGAAGCAGCGCGTGTAGATTTGAGAGTTGTGGCAGTGTTAGTGCAGTATTAATTCTTTGATTTTGTTTGGAGCTCACTTAGCCTTAAGATATGCACATTAGGAACATGAGCTAAGTGGGTCTCTCTTTGTATTTGCTTCTAATTGGTACTATTGTATAGTGTGTCATCTTTTTTTGGTGTGTTATCAATGGTTATGAAAATACCCATAAAACTAAACATTAACAGTATATTTATAGGAAAGCTGTAGTACCTAGCTAGTATCTTATGAAGAATTGGGAGAGTTGTATTTTGGCAAGTATAAGTTCAATACCCCCTCAAAGTATTTTATGACAAGTGTCATGAAAGGTGACCAATATTATGAAATCACGACAAAAAAATATTGTATAAACATGAGCATACATGATGGTATATCACGATTACATAATGTGTTTAACTCTTATGCTTCCACTTATATTACATGTCTTCGTTGCGTTGATGGACGATTGAGATTATTCCGAAAGAAACCTTTAAAGTGGAGCTTCGTCCTCTCTGCTCTCTGCACCTATAAATACAAGCCTTTAGTCTATCATAAAGGATTTCCGAAAAGACTTAACACTAAAAAAAAGATTGTAGGCGAAAAGAGAGATTGATATTCCGACCTTAAAAGTTAAGCTTTCATCATTCATCTAAAAAACCGTTCATGAAGACTTCACCGCTGTAATGAACGGAGGTATTTTGCAAATTCTTCTGATGTGTTTATTATGTGATCAATTGAAATATTTAACGACTTTTGATACTCTGTTATTTGACTGTGATTAATGTAGAATTAAGATTCTAGTGATTGCATAATTTTTAAAAAAAGTTAAGAGAGCTTGGCACAAAATAGTTTGGTTCGCTCACTCGACACCAAAACAATCCTTTTGTACTTGGCTTGCCATGCATAACCATCCATCTATAGACGACCCTCACGACCGTATGTAGGCTTGGAATAATGGCTCAAATGTGACTTGTGTTTTCTGTTCCACTCCCACTGAGACTCGAGATCACTTATTTTTCTCATGTCGTTATGCATCTGAAGATTGGTCAGCCACTGCTAAGAGTCTTCTCTATAAAAATCGGTTCACCACTGATCGGTAACAATGTATCTTATTTTGGATGGGAAAAAAGTATTTGTTATGAAGAAGTAAAGGGAACATAAAGAGAACGTCCGGGGAGACTAAAGAAGGGACGCTACTTAATCACTCCCCTTTCCTAAAATGAAAAACCAAAAACATACAAAAAAACAAAAACAAAAAACGACTTTTGTTTCTTTCATACTCAAAACTTGTCTCTAATGGTTTTAACAAATCAATGATAAAAAAAGACATCTAGAGTTCATCATGAGACTCATCTTCCTCCTCAGTCGTTGATTCTCCTCCTGCACCTGGTGCTCCGCCTGATCTCTGGTATACTGCCGTGATGATTGGGTTACACACTGCTTCTACCTCCTTGAGCTTCTCATCGTACTCTTCTTTCTCAGAGTTTTGGTTCTCGTCGAGCCACTCCAAGGCTTCTTTGGTTGCTGCTTCGATCTTCTCCTTCTCATCCCCTTCCAATTTGTCTGCAAGCTTGTCCTTGTCGTTCACTTGGTTTTTCATGTTGTACACGTACGTCTCCAACGCATTCCTGGCGTCGATCCTCTCCTTCACCTTCTTGTCTTCCTCTGCAAACTCCTCTGCCTCCTTCACCATCCGGTCAATCTCTTCTTGGCTCAGACGACCCTTCTCGTTTGTGATTGTAATCTTTTCTGATTTACCACTCGCCTTGTCCTCTGCTTTCACGTTCAGGATACCATTGGCGTCCACTTCGAATGTGACCTCGATTTGAGGGGTTCCTCTGTCAAAAAGAAGAATGATGACTATTTTAAAGTTCAAATGAGACTGATTTTACAGTTACAAAAGGTTAAAAGAAGAGAGAGCAAACCTTGGGGCTGGTGGGATTCCGTTGAGGTCGAATTTCCCGAGCAGCCTGCAGTCCTTGGTGAGACTTCTTTCACCTTCAAAGACCTGAATTGAGACAGTTGTCTGCTGGTCTTGGTACGTTGTGAAAACCTGAGATTTCTTGGTTGGAATAACTGTGTTTCTCGGGATCAGCTTGGTCATCACTCCTCCAACAGTCTCAATACCCAAAGTGAGTGGTGCCACATCAAGAAGAAGAATATCTTTGGTCTCATCACCGCCTTCTCCACTCAAAATACCACCCTGAACAGCAGCACCATAAGCAACAGCCTCATCTGGGTTCACACCCTTGTTTGGCTCTTTACCTTCAAAGAAGTCCTTCAATAGTTGCTGAACCTTTGGGATCCTGGTGCTTCCACCAACAAGGACGATCTCATCGATCTGGCTCTTCTGTAGACCAGCATCATCCATGGCCTTCTTCACAGGTCCCATGGTCTTCCTGAACAAGTCATTGTTCAGCTCCTCGAAACGAGCTCTGGTGAGTGGCTCAGAGAAATCAACACCATCAAAGAGTGACTCAATCTCTACACGGACTTGGTGCTGGCTACTAAGAGCTCTCTTTGCCCTCTCACATTCCCTTCGGAGCTTACCAAGAGCCTTGTTGTCCTTGCTGATGTCCTTCTGGTGCTTCTTCTTGATCAACTTGATGAAGTACTCCATGATCCTGTGGTCAAAGTCCTCACCTGCGCAGATCGTAACAACAAAAGGTCAGCACCAACATCACACTAAAGCAATCCCTCAATGTCTGACACTCTGTCTATACTTTGACACAAGTCATTGATTATGTTTTGTTTAGAATATTTGGGCGATTCCAATTGCACAACACTCCTCCGTTATTAAACGAAATGTGATTAAAAACGAATCCTTCGTGGTCACAAGTATATTACCTCCCAAGTGAGTGTCACCATTCGTGGAGAGAACCTCGAACACTCCATTATCAATGGTCAATACACTGACATCAAAGGTACCACCACCAAGATCAAAGACAAGGATGTTCTTCTCACCACCCTTTTTATCCAGACCATAGGCAATAGCAGCAGCAGTAGGCTCATTGATGATTCTAGCAACATTGAGCCCAGCAATAACACCAGCATCCTTGGTAGCTTGCCTTTGAGCATCGTTGAAGTAAGCTGCGCATATTTCAACACCAAATGAACAATCAATCACCAATCCAGATAAGTCTATGTCTCCAGCACATATAATGACGGCGAATTAACAACAAGCTAACCTGGCACGGTAACAACCGCGTCCTTGATTTTCTTTCCAAGGTATGCTTCGGCTGTCTCCTTCATCTTAGTCAGAATCATAGCACTGATCTCCTCAGGACTGAAAACCTTAGTCTCACCATCCTTGATCTTGACTTGAATGTAAGGCTTACCGTCCTTGTTCACAATCTGGTAAGGTACAAGTTTCCTGTCCTTTTGGACCTCCTTGTCCTCAAATCTGCCATAAATTAAAAAAAAAAAAAAAAAAAAAAAAAAAAAAAAAAAAAAACAAAAAATCAATATCTCATGCAAGTGAAACATACATAAACCACGCAAGAGAAAGAGGTCTCATGTATTTACTTTCGGCCGATCAATCTCTTGACGTCGAAGATAGTCCTCTCTGGATTAACAGCCGCCTGATTCTTAGCAGCCTCACCAATGAGCCTCTCAGAGTCAGTGAAACCAACCCAGGAAGGTGTAATACGGTTTCCTTGGTCGTTGGCAATAATTTCAACGTGGCCATTTTTGTAAACACCGACACAAGAGTAAGTGGTACCAAGATCAATCCCTATGACTGATCCCAACTTGGTGGCCTCTTCTTTTGCAGTGGAAAACGCAAATAAACATCCTGAAACGTAAAAAAAAAAAAAACTCCAACCGCTCAATACACTAACAAAATCAAAACAGTAACTCTCCCAATTCCAATTTCACAAAGATACTACTCACAAACCACAACCTAATCTCGTCATCCACGAAACGAATCTCTAAGTAAACATCTTAAACTATCTCTGTAAACGAGATCTAACCTTAGAGATCGCAATTCAACATTGTAAAACAAGCACAATCACATCCAGTAATACGATCACGGAACAATGCAGAGGAGATTTTTTACGAATTACACAGACTAAAGAGATCTAAATCGAATAAGAAGACACCACTCACCGAAGAAGATGATCGCCAGCACAGCAGCGCCGTTTGCTCCGAACGAGCGAGCCATATCGAAAACTTTAAGCTTTTGATCTCACTCTCTCCTTGTTTCGATCGTATAAACTTAGTTTTGAACAGAGCTTTTCCTTTTTCTCTGATTTAAGGCTTCGCAGAAGAAGTTGGGAATGCCTTTAAATAGGGTCCAGTAGTGGCCGAAGGTGATGGTGAAGTAGTCGCTTTTTATGGCAAGACGAAGAAATTATAACTCATGTCATCGGAGATTACGTGGACCAATCATCTTACGACGATCTATAATGTCAGCCAATCAGATTTGGTCTTGTGTTGGAGTAATCGTGGCCGTTGGTTACTTCGTTTCTTCTTCTTTATTCTAGACAATGGGCTTCTTCCTTTTTTTTATTTTAATGGGTCCAGTCGGCCTCTTCTATTTAATTATTATTTTTTTTAGTTAAAAAAGATTTATATTGATGAAAAATTGTAATCGTTTTTAAGGAAATCTGATAATTAGACTGGGGGATGAAAACAAGCATAATATGGGGGATGAAAACAAGCATAATAGAAACTGTTTGTTGTACAACCTAGTTTTGCTAATACATGGACTGTATTATTATATGATCTTGGAGTGTAAACAAATTTAATTTGCTCAAAGAATTGTGACCAATAAAAAATATCCTTATAAACTCCTTCTATTGAAGCTATATAAACTGAGTTGTTCAGCATTTTTGTTAGTGTCTCACAGTCGCCTTCAAATACAACATTTCTTATTCCCTGGATCCAAGTTTGTTGTAGTGCTGATAGAAGAGCTTTGTCTTCAGCTTCCAAAGGTGAAGAAGCCTGTCCCAAGTCCGATGCTCTCCAACCATTAGAAATTCCTGAATTGTTGCGTAGTATCCAGCCACTTTTGGCCACCTGTGAGATATGGGATCATAACTCGCATCATAGTTACATTTGAGGAAAGGTTGTGTTGGTCTTGTCCAGTGCATTGACTTTGGTTGTTGAATGTTTGAGTTAACCCGATATGAATCATGTTCAAGTCGACACCATTCTCTTACATCTGCTTTTGCTCGTAATGCTATATGTTCAGGAGCTTCCGATATTTCTTCAAAAATAAATTTATTCCTTGTTTTCCAAATATGCCAAAGCACCCAAAAAGAGAGAAGCTTTGTATGTGTTGGGAGGTCTTGATCATTTTGAAGTGTGAAAATAGTCTCTAAAAAAGATTCACAGTTAATAGAGGGAGAATATAAAATATGGATAGGAATGTTTGCTAATTGCCAAATTGACTCAGCATAAGGACATAAAAAGAGTAAATGATCAATTGTTTCATCATTCTCAAGACATCTTGGACAAACAAGGTCTAAATTCATTCCCCTAGATATTAAACGAGTAACTGTAGGCAGAGATTTAGAGAGTAATCGCCATAGGAAATGTTTAATCTTCGGTAGAATATTAAGTTTCCATATTTGTCTTTTCAAGCTTACTGAACCATGTGGTTTCGGTGGTAGTTCGCATGGATTGTTGGGATTGTTCATAGAGAACCAGTATCCCGAACGAACTGTATATTCACCTGATTTGGTATAGTGCCATATTAATTTATCTGACCCTTGTTTCTGAGGAAGATAAGTGTTGAGAAGCACTCTCTGGTCTGCAGGATCGATATCTCGATTTATCTTGTCGCTGTCCCAAGATCGGTATCCATTGTGTGATGAAATGAGGTTTGATAACGTAAAAGTTTCGTTTGGTGGGTTGCTGCATACTGGTTGTGGTGGATGAGTTGGTTGGATGTTATCCTTATTTACACGCACTGTTTCTCCATCTCCTACAATATAACGCGATCCTTGTTTTCTAATTTCTAAACCAGCTAATATGGATGACCAGCCATAAGATTGATGAGCTCTCTGTTTTGCATCTAATACACAGTCATCTTTGAAATATCGAGCTTTAAAAATTCGAGCAAATAATGTATTTGGATGTTGAATTAATCTCCAAGCTCGTTTCGCAAGTAAAGCATCATTGAATTTCTCTAGGTTTTTGAAACCCAAACCTCCATCCGCCTTCGAATGCTGCAAACGTTTCCATGCTATCCAAGAGATTCCTCTGTCCTGATTACTTTTCTCCCACCAGAATTTTTGAATGATTGATTCTATTTCGGAGATGACTCCTAATGGGATTTTGAAACATGACATAGAATAAACAGGCATGGATAGAACAACTGACTTGATTAGTACTTCTTTCCCTGCAGGCGAGAGGTGTCGTCCACGCCATGACGAAGTTCGTTGTTTCACCTTATCGACTATATAATGGAACATCTCTGTTTTCTTTTTACCAAATTGTTCCGGAAGGCCAAGGTACTTGCCACCACCACCATGGTTTGGTATTGCAAGAATTCGTTTTAATCTCTCTTGAAGTTGTCCATTAATTCGCGATCCGAAAGTGATCATAGATTTGTTTGTGTTTATTTGTTGGCCAGAGTAATACTCATAGACTTCAAATGCTTCCTTAATTGCTTTACAGTTTCGAGCGTTGGCTTGGCAAAAAAATAAAGAATCATCTGCAAATTGTAGGTGAGTGATAGGAGGAACTCCATTTCCTATATGAACGCCTCTGTTGTCTCCAGAATGGACCCTCATGTTGATCAAATGGCTCATGATATCGGCACAGGGATGAAGAGGTATGGCGAAAGCGGGTCTCCTTGACGGATACCACGCTGAGGAATAATATTTCCGTGTGGCGTACCATTAATCAAAACAGAGTAACTTACAGATCTCACTGAGGCCATTGCCCAATCAATCCATTTTTTTTAAAAACCAAACAGGTGCATTGTGACCTCTAAGAAATTCCATTCTACTCTATCGTATGCTTTAGTTACATCGGTTTTTATTGCCATATACTTTGTGGATACACGTTTCCTTGATTTTAAAGAATGCATCACTTCATGGGCAATCATAACATTATCTGTGACTAATCTCCCAGGAATAAAAGCAGCTTGGGAATCAAACACAATATGGTCCAAATGTTTTTTTAAGTCTATTCACCATGCATTTTGAGATTATTTTATATAAAACATTGTAAAGTGCTATAGGCCTATAATCAGATAAGGTAGAAGGTTTGTCTATCTTGGGGATCATGCATATATTAGTGTGATTTATACCTGATTTCATATGAGAGGTATCAAAGAAATCTCTAACCTCTGCTATTATATCAGTGCCTATGATATGCCAGTAATGTTTGTAGAAGCGTGATGTGAGTCCATCCGGTCCCGGAGCTCTATCATCACCAATGGAGGAAGTTGCTTCAAAGATCTCTTCTGCAGTAAACTCTCTTGTAAGATCCTCATTTATGGAGTGAGACACTGTGGGAGGGAAATCTCCAAAGTCAATAGGCGAGACAGGGACCCTGCTCGATGTATATACATTGGAGAAATATTTTTGAGCATGATCTCCAATCTGTTGATCTCCCGTGTGAAGGTTGTCAGTAGTGTCTTTAATACTAGAGATATGATTCTTTGCATATCTAATCTTAGTGCTTGCATGGTAAAAGCTTGTGTTACGGTCTCCAAAGGTTAACCATTTGTTTCTACTCTTATTTTGCCAATAATATTCTTCATCCTTATACGCTTTACTTAGCTCTCTCTGCAAATATGGGATGTGTCGTCGATGACTTCTGTTTGTGCTTTCCATGGCTCTATTGAGTCGTCTTTGGAAATGCTCAATACGTTTAGCTGAGTTTAAATTAGCCTTATGTTTCCCTTTCGCCATTTCTCGTTGACAGGTACTGATTTGGTCACATATCGAGTAGTACTTTTTGTTTTTGTAGGAATTCCATCATCTTTCTACTATTTGGTCAAAACTCTCAATTTCAGTGAGTCTTTTATCAAAGTGAAAGGCTTTTGTTGTGTGTGGCTCTAAGGTTTTGATTGTTGTGAGGATAGGTTTGTGATCCAAACCATCAAACTCTAGGAATTCAGCTTCTGCATTTGGGAAAAGGGAAGACCATTCAGAGTTTATCATGACTCTATCAAGGCAACATTTGACTGTGTAGTCTCTTCTTTCTCCCACCCAAGAAAACCGATCACCTTTTGACTTCAAGTCAGATAAATCACAAACTGAAATCATGTGTCTGAAATTCCTGAAAGTCCAATCATCTCTTGCAGGTCCTCCTTTTTTCACAGTATTATCAACAATTTCGTTGAAGTCTTCCGCCAAAATCCATGGTCCATTTCTTGTTGTATTAATGGTTTCCAAATGGTTCCAAAATAAGGGCCGTAAGCTTACATTTGGATTGCCATACACACCAGAAAAGTAGAAACCATTATTATTAAAAACGATATGAACATCAATCATACGCTCATCCTGATACAGTTTGGATAGCGTGACATTGTTTGTCCACAATAAAGCGAGACCACCACTTCGACCAAGAGGTGGTTTAGTGATTACATTATTATAACCTAAAGCATAAGCAAAATCACACACAATAGAACAAGCATTCATCGTTTCACATAAAAACAGAACATTAGGTTTTAAAATACGACATAAACGTTTTAAACGAGATTGAGTCAGCGGCGAACAGATGCCCTAACAGTTCCAAGAGACGACTCTCATGGAGGCATTGGGGGTACCCCCCCCCCCCCCCCCCCCGCGGCTCTGTCAAAACCAATACCGCTGCAGGATCCTTCAGACGCCACTCGTCCCTTCTTACGGATCTGATTTAGGACCATCAGATATTCCTTGGCTTCCAGCTGTTGGTAGAAACCTTCCATTGTTGCTTGCTTCCTCTTATTGTTGGTTGATTCCATCCCAAATGTTTGATAAATCACTTTAGACGTGCCTTCCTCTTTAAGTTGATTCTTCCCTTTTGCAAACTTTCCCAAAATATAACGGAGCCGTTCAGCAGTCAGTTCAGTGTCCTCAAAGACACTCGGGGCAGAGGACACCTCAGATTCAGTGATAATGAATTCTCTGTCTTGGTGTACTCGTTGCAGGCCTGGATTCTGACAATCTGGAGCAATGGTCTGCAGTGTGGATGTTTCTGAGTAAAACGATCCCTGATTCTGGTCATGGATCGTAATCTTCATAATCATCGTCTCCACCATTATCATCATTTGGAGGGTTGTCATCTTCCTCTTGAGGAGCATCAAATGTGATGGGACAATCCTTTGCATCATGACTTAAGGCTCCACATTTTGTGCAGAAATTCCTCAGTCTTTCATATCGAAACTTTAGGATCGTGTTTTCACCACCAGCAAACTGGAAGTTTCTCTGGAAGCGGAGTGGAGTGCCAATATGCCAATTGATACAGATACGCACAAATTCCACAAAGTTTGCATTTTCATCGAAATCAATAGCGACAACATTCCCCAACTTCTCTCCAATGTAGTTCACCATTGGTGTCGTTAGGAACTGGACCGGGATTCCATGAACTTGTATCCAAAAGGGTATAACTTTCATCGCTTCATCAGAGATATTTGGATGCCATCGAGGCACCGTGAGCATCCTGTCATTAAAGGCCTAAGGTCCTCGTCTCAGTACAAGATTAAGCGTCTCCTCATACTGAAAGATGAACATGATCCTACCATTACCAAGGACACGGCCTCGGCAAGAGTCAGCAAAACCCCAGATTTTAGGCAACTGTGCCATAATGGCCCGAACATTCTGTTTCTGGTGATTCACCGGAGAGACGATCAAGGAAAAGCGGTTGATATTTGCAGCGTGGCCGCAGAGTTCTGGCGGTAGGGGAACCGGAACATCATCAATTCCAAGATCCAGATTCTGGAGGTTTTTTTCTGATCTTATCACTCATCGTGAATGGTGATGGAGTATGTGGAACTAGAATTTGTTGCGGTGTTAGTGAATTTTCAACACCAAATACTCTGTATATATAGTGAATTGGTCATGGTGGTTTATTGAGACGGTTATCGAACAAGAAATTCGGAAAAATTAAACTGTTAACAGATAACTGTAACAGAAAGAAACCGCCAAACCATGGATCGAAATTGGATTGATTTGTCGGAAAGAGACTCCAAATTGGAGAAGGAGGAGGGCGGATCGAAAACTGGATTTCGCCTAAAAAATCGCCCTCAGAGCAGAGAGACGTCATTTAATCGAATAGTTCTATCTATTATTTACTAACAACAAAATTCACTAATTCGCAATTGAGAGATAATCAATTGCATTATGTATTGAACATTTTTTTTCCACTCATTATATTAATTTGTCATACATTTTTTTATTTGGGATGTAGGTTACTACTATAACAAAATTTGAGAGCTGCTTGTGCTTGTATACCAAAATAAGAAAAAACAACAAATATGAGACCTATAAAGGCTATACAAGAAGGAAAAACAAAAATTATTGGTAAAATTTGTAGATAAATAAAAACGAATATCATTAAGATACATAAAGGATAAATTATTGGTTGGATTTTTAGATAATAATAATAATAAAATAATTTCATTACAAGAACTGATCTGACTCTTAGTCTAAAAAGTCAAACCTGTTAGAAGAATGTGAAGAAAGTAAAGTGACATAGTTATTAGTATGTTTGTTTCTATGGAATTGCAACCCAAATTCAGATAGCATTTGCTACCAAAGCATCTAAGAAACTGAACCAACGATGACAAGTGATATTATTTTGGTAAAAAAATTATGAACTAGACAAAAACTAGACTAATATGAGCATGTTACTCTCTTATTTCAGATATTAATTTTGTACAAGTTTTTAGTGGGTTCTCGAGTGGCCAGCCATTCTTTTATTTTGGTCATATATTTTCGTAATACTCTATTGGATGCTCTAAATCGTAATAGAGGATTACATCGATTTATGGAGGAATAGAAATTTAGGAGTGCTTAATCGAGGTTTGTTTAATAGAAATTATTAATTGTTGGGAGATTGCTCTTGTTGTTATGAATATAGAGTTTAGGGATAAAGCTCTTGTATATTCTTATTGATTAAACTCGAGGTTACATGCTTATATAGTAGAGTACAAAGGCCTAAACTAAACCGACATAGGATTAGGGTGTTGCCGAGAAGGCTTCGGCCGATGGGCCGATGGTACACGGGCCGAAGGACCAAGGACATAAGGACGGTATATGGGTCGGTCTGTACGAAGTTCACTAAGCGTTTTACAACACTCCCCCTTGGACGAGATGACCGTGCCTATGTTGGATGGGATCGACGCAATGTGCTTAGGGGATGCTGCCTCATTAAAACCTTACCAGGAAAACCCAATGGGACAAAACCTTGGTGAAGGAAAAAGAGTACAGCACACATTGCTCCCCCTGTTCCAAACATCACTCCAAGTCCCTAAGCCTCCGCATTCCAATCTGATGCGTGAGCTTCTTGAACGTTGTAGTCGGTAGCGATTTGGTGAAGAGATCGACGGAGTTGTCGCATGACTGAACTTGCACTACTTGAACTTCTCCGGCCTTTTGTAATTCATGTGTGAAGAAGAACTTCGGCAGTATGTGCTTCGTCCGACCTCCCTTGATGTAACCTTCCTTGAGCTGTGCAATGCAGGCCGTATTGTCCTCATAGATTACGGTTGCTTCCTTGTTGTCTTCCAATCCACTATCGGTCCGAATATGCTGAGTCATGGACCGCAACCAAACACACTCACGGCTGGCTTCATGTATGGCTAGGATCTCCGCGTGATTTGACGATGTGGCCACAAGAGTTTGTTTCATGGAACGCCAAGAGATCGCAGTACCACCGTGCGTAAACACATAACCTGTTTGTGACTTGCCATTGTGTGGATCAGATAGATAACCTGCATCAGCAAAACCAACTAAACCATCTTTGTTATGGTTAGTATAAAATAAACCAAAATCTACCGTCCCTTGCAGGTAACGCAGGACGTGTTTAATACCATTTCAGTGCCTTATAGTCGGACAAGAACTATATCTTGCTAGTAGGTTCACGGCAAAACATATGTCTGGTCTAGTGTGGCTAGCCAAGAACATTAACGCTCCTATAGCACTGAGGTAAGGCATTTCAGGTCCAAGAACTTCTTCATTGGCCTTCTTTGGACCAAATGGATCTTTATCCAAGTCTAAGCTTCTAACAACCATTGGGCTAGTCAATGGGTGAGCTTGGTCCATTTTAAACCTCTTGAGTACTTTTTCTGTATATGCCTTTTGATGCACAAGGATACCATTGTTTCTGTACTCAAGTTGCAATCCCAAACAGAATCTTGTCTTGCCTAGGTCTTTCATCTCAAATTCTTTCTTGAGGTATTCTACTGTTTGGGCGATTTCCCCAGAGGTACCAAGGATGTTTAAATCATCCACATAGACTGCTATTATCACAAATCCTTTGTTTGCAAACTTCTTTATAAATATACATGGACTGATTGGGTCGTTCTTATAGCCTTTCTTAGCTAAATAATCACTTAGGCGGTTATACCACATTCGACCACTCTGTTTCAGTCCATAAAGCAATTTGTCTAGCCTTATGCGGTACTGTTCTCGAGAACCACTCTTATCTTTGAGTTCAATACCCTCTGGTAATCTCATATAGATTTCATTATCCAGTGGACCGTATAAGTATGCAGTTACAACATCCATTAACCGCAAATCAAGTTTTTCTTTGATGGCCAAACTTATTAAGTAACGAAATGTTGTTGCATCCATCACAGGGGAGTATGTCTCCTCATAATCTATGCCAGGTCTTTGAGAGAATCCTTGTGCTACAAGCCGTGCTTTGTATCTCACGATTTCATTCTTCTCATTTCTCTTTCTTACAAAGACCCATTTATGTCCAACTGGTTTAATTTCAGGTGTTGTCCTTAAGATCGGACCAAACACACTTCTCTTCTTTAAAGAGTTTAACTCCACATCAATAGCTTCTTTCCATTTAAGCCAATCTTTGCTTTGAGTGCACTCTAATATAGATGTGGGTTCTTAAGTGGAAAATCTGGAAAATGTAGTCTTAAGTGGAAAATCTGGAAAATGTGCTCTTAGCCTTATAATTTGAGCCAACATTCTAGCAAATGCTAGGTTTTTTGTGGATAACAAGCAAACGTGTGACCATCTGGTTGATGTATCTATCATCACCATAAAATATCGAAATGTCCCACAGGCTGGGTGTATTGGTCCACATATATAACCTTGTATCCTTTCCAGAAAATTTAAAGTCTCTTTATGGAATTTGGCTGGTGAAGGCCGTATTATAAGTTTCCCTTGTGCACATGCTACACACGTGATATTTTTAGGGATAACTTTCCTTTCTATAAGGTTGTGCCCATTCGAACTCTTAATTAGTTTAAGCATTATGTTCGAACCCGGATGGCCTAGCCGGTTATGCCATAGAGTGAACTGTTCGTTGAACATTCTGTGCTTTGCCAAGTTAGCCTCTATCATGTTAATCCTAGCATGGTATAAACCAGTGGCTAGTGCAGGTATAGTCTCTAGGACTTTCTTTTGTCCATTTACATTTTCTGTAATGTATAGGAATTCTTTAGTTCCTTCACCCTTGGTTTCAACATGATAACCATTTAGTCTTATATCTTTAAAGCTCAATAAGTTTCTCTTAGAGCTGGGTGAGTATAGGGCATCACTTAGTTCAATATGTGTGCTTTTAGGTAACAAAATGTGAGTCTGGCCGTAGCCATCTATCAAGTTTGCTATACCCGCAATTGTACTAACATTGACATTTTTCATGGTGAGGTTGATAAAATATCTTTTATCTTTTAGTATAGTGTGGCTGGATCCACTGTCCACCACTAGCTCACTCATATCCTCAGTCATTTCTATATAAAACAACATTTTGTGTTGTAATGTAATAAGGCAATAAAATAAAATTCTTAAATTTAAACCAAATCAATCATCCAATACATAGAAATAAATCAAAGCATAGAATTAAACCAAAAATAAAACCGAAAATTTATTTATCATCTTTGAAACAATCGGAAGTCTCTAGTAAGTCATCATTCTCATGATCGAAGTCTCCTTCATCATCGAGATGCACATGGTTGGCTTTTGGATTTTTCTTCAAGATCTCTTGATATGCATCAATAAGGTGTTTGGGAGTCCTGCAGTTCTTTGCCCAGTGGTTTGACATACCACATCGGTGACAAACCGATTTTGCCTTGGTTTGTGGCTTGAAAGGCCCACGGCTCTTGTTACCACGTCCGCGGCCGGCTTGGCCTCCACGACCGCTACGTCCTCTGCCACCACGGCCACGACCGTAGTGTCTTTCTTTGTGGACGTAGTTGGTCTCTCTAGGCTCTCTAAGCTCTTTAGGCTCTGCAGCACTTTTCTTTCCCAAATCAACTTTGTGTGCTTCCGGTAATGGGGCTGTACCGGGAGGTCTCATAGCACTATTCATCAGCAACAGTTCATTGTTCTGCTCAGCTAGCAGTAAACACTCATTTAGTTCCCCATAGTCCGCAAATTTCGTTTGCCGGTATTGTTGCTGAAGGACAATATTATTAGGACTAAAGGTAGACAATGTCTTATCCAATAGCTCCTTTTCTGTCACTACAATACCACACAACCTAAGGACTGAGACAATCCTAAAAAGCTCAGAGTTATACTCATCCACGGATTTGTAATCCTGGATCCTTAGGTGTTTCCAATCGTACTCGGCCTTTGGTAGGAGCACCGTCTTTTGGTGTCCGTATCTGCGTTTAAGCGCTGTCCAAAGGACGAGAGGATTCTCTATGAATAGGTACTGGTTTTTGAGACTCTCAGCAATGTGATGATGCATGTGCTGGATACACTTATTCTTTTGCTTGTCCGTGCATACGGAATCCTCTTCGATGCACTCGAACAAGTCTTTTGACTTCAAGTTGATCTTGGTGTTCATTGCCCATAGCAAGTAGTTGTCACCAGAAGCATTCAGTATAGGATAGTCTAGGCTCTTAAGGCTTGCCATCTGCATAAAACAGAAGTAGACATCCGAATGTTAGCATGCGGTATTTAAGATCGAACCATGCACTTAATTAATAGGCCATGCGGTATTTGAGACCGAACCATATGGGCCATGCGGTATTTGAGACCGAAACATGCTTTGCCACTTATGGTTTTATGGTTTAAATTCATGCATGCAAAACAACAAAAGCAAATAGGCTAATGCATGCAACAATTTCTAGATAGGATTTCTTTTTTTCTTAAAATTTCCTATTTAGTCTAGGATTTTAGATAACCACTAAATTAAATTTAGAAGTTTATCTTAATTATGTTTTAATTCCAATTTCATTGTTTTAGCTTTATAGAATTTTAACATAACTTTTAATAACAATTGGATTTAATCCTAGAACACAAAATTAAATCATGCAGCCGATTATACATCCTTAAACAAATTCGATTATGATCATGATGCATGAACAATCCAAGTTTTCAATCTCCTAGAACAGCTTGATCAATTTCTATCTTTTGATTTTAACAAAAACAGTTCTAGGTTCTTATGCAACATAACAAATTCAAGCAATTCTAAACAATCAATTCAGATTTTAAGCTTGACAAAGTTTTGGTGCAATTCTCAAACAATCTAACAACCTAACAACCGATTTTAAGTTTTAGGATTTAAGGAATTTAAACCTTGTTAGATTGTGTACTTGGATGTTTTAGGGTTCATTAGTTTTAAGGTTCAAATTCGATTATAGGGTTTTAAGGAGGTTTCGAATTTTGTTTACCTTAACACCAATAGGTTCTGACCGTTTTTGATCTGGGAGCTAAAGACCTCAGATATCTCACGAACCTCGAACCTTGAACAGCTTCCACGAACCTCGAACTGCTTCCCACGAACAGCTTCTTGTACCGCTCGCACTTGAACTCACCCCCGATCCGCGTACCACGAACCTCGATCAGGTTTTGTGTGTAACTTGATCACGAGCTAAGGATGCTCGTGAATCACCAAAAGAACTTCGAGATAATAGAGGTAAATCTCGGAGGAGAAGAAGAACAAGAGGCGGTTTAAGGTTTTGGAAGAGAAGGATGAAAGCGGCGGCTGCCTTAGGGTTTTAGGGTTTTAGGTGGTTGGAGTCTATCGTGCTAATAACGTGTTATGAATATAGAGTTTAGGGATAAAGCTCTTGTATATTCTTATTGATTAAACTCGAGGTTACATGCTTATATAGTAGAGTTAAATGCCTAAGCTAAACCGACATAGGATTAGGGTGTTGCCGAGAAGGCTTCGGCCGATGGGCCGATGGGCCGATGGTACACGGGCCGAAGGACCAAGAACATAAAGACAGTATATGGGCCGGTCTATACAAAGTCCACTGAACGTTTTACAACACTTGTGAGATAATTGAAAGCTTTTTTAATTAAAACTGAACATGGAACGGTCTCGGTCAAATCCAAGATCCTCCATCTCATCAACAAGATGTGGGGATGGATAATCCAAGGTGATGATCTTAAGAACGGGCAGGTCTCGTTCTTAAGCTAACAATGTAATAAAACTCAAAGAAGCAACATCATTGTATATATTAACAAAAAAACAGTGACATACATAAACAAGAAACAAAAATCAAAAGGACATACAAAAGAGACTTAGACATCTTTTAATGATCCCATATAAGACCTAATCATAGAATCGTTCTTCATTTAGCTTTTCGATATACAAAGCTCCATCGCTAACACTTGACCACGCAAAAAACTGTTAGAAACAAACATGCAATCTTTTATCTTGAGGGGTTTGAAAACTAACTTTTTGAATCCTCTTCATCTCCGGCGTTTCGTAGTGACTACAGATGCGTCCTTGAAAAGAGTAAGAGATTCGATATGAGAACTTCTCCACTTCTGGAGCCAATGGTGCAATACAATTTACAGCCACATAAACACCCTTTGGCTCTCTAAAACATTGCAGCACAAAGAAAACTTTCTTTTCAATCGTCATAAGAACGAAAATCTTATCGTTTATGGGCATGCGCACATGTCGCGGAGCACCAAAACTGAAGGAACAACCGGGTTTTAACGGGTGGGATATCATATAGTGACGAAATAGGCCATCATTGTATGAGCCAGTGTAATTGCATTCGCTGATTTCAGGGTAGAGAGAATCTGCAATACTTCTTCTCATGGTTTGATACTCTCCTCCCATAAGGAACATGCTTGGTGCAACCTAAATTTGCGTTTGGGCATGGGACAGTGACTGTCACTGATCTAAGAACACTCTCCATTGCTCTGCAGCGTTTGTTACCAATGGGTAAAGCACATAAAGGACATTTATTATTGAGTCTTGGCCAGCAAATATGGCAAGCTACATGTCCCATATCACACTGAAATTCAAAAACTAAGGAGTTGCTATCAAATTCATATCAACCCCTATTTAACTAAAAGAAAGAATTTTTCAACTCTCCACATAACAAAACCAAATCAAAAATGTTATCAACCATTGATCGGAACATGATTGAAATCTTTTAAAAAAAAAATCTTAATTACCATCTATCAAATTACAAGAAGAATAAGAAAAAGATACTTTAGGTCAACTTATTAAATTGAAATTTTCTTTCAGCTATATATTTATATTAACTTGTCAACAATCTACAAGTAAAAAAGAAAAGAAAATGAAGGCAAAAAAAAATTCATAAAACTAAAGATCAGATAAACAAAACCCAAAGTAAAAGCTTACAAAATCAGGATCTCAACTTAACAACTAGGGCTACTAGAATGACCACTAAAATAGGTAACTATGTGAATTACACAATGCAATATTCAAAAAGCGTAACCTGATAGACGGGAATAGCGAGTGGCTCGTAGCAAACGGGACAGTCAAGAACATCACGATCTAGCAACACTTCTGCTTGTCGTTGCCTCTTTTGCGACTGAATGTTTCTCAAACCATTTCTATCTTCTGAGGAAGACGTCATGTCGATTAAAACGATAGGTTATGCTCTAAAAAGATGGGATGTTTAGGTTTAAAAAGAAGAGATGGTTATGCCCTAAAGATCTTTTGTTGTTGTTTACTCTTCCGTTTGAGATGCTTCAGCTTCGTTTTGGTTCTTCCAAGATTCTCATACCTCTTTGACTCTCCGTCTTCTCTTTCGGACTTGACTTTCGGACTTCACGAGTAGATTATTAGTTTTCATGGGCCATGTATCGTGGACTGCTTATTGAGTAGTTGGGCTGCTTAGCCAATTAAGCCTTTTAGGCTGTTGGAACGGTGATGACATCTAGTGATTAAATTAAGAAATCACAAAAGAAAGAAAACAATACAGATATTAGTGGAAATTGATTTCATTGAAGATCATAGTTAATTACAAGAATTGATTTTGACTCTCTTAAGTCAAAGACAGAGAGAGAGTTTAGTGTAGAAGAAAGTGAAGAAACTAACAGTGAACATAGTTTTCGTATGTTTATGTGCAATTGCAACCAATATTGGAACAATGAGCATAACTCTCTTATTTCAGATTAATTTTGTACAAATCTTTTGATTACCAAAGTACAAGAGGTTTAGTTTCTGGACTTGCTCATGCTCATCAACGCCTTGAGCATCAGAATCTTCTTCCCTTTACGCGATGAAGATTGCTTTATCTCCACTATCTCTGTATTTCTCGACACAGGTATCGCTCTTTGTGGTTCTGGTAAGGGCTTTTATAATACACACAAGGTAGCAGAAAAGGGTAAATATAACTAAACAAAAATATTGAAAGTTGAAGAAAGTAATCTTTGTATCTCTATGTGTACCGGTTTCTTTGGTTGGCTTGGGGAGCTTGAACGTTTCAGTAGAGATCCTGAACGTAAGAGAGGGAATCTCATAGGAGAGTTTGTTCTTTTACCTGCAACATTCACACACACTTACATGACTGAAATGAATCTGACAAACGCCAAGTAAAGAAGTATCATTAGTTTAGTTGATGTAGTTAGTACTTGGTGTTCTGCTGTTGATGTTGTTGTGTACGATGATGGGTGCAAAAGAGAAGCTCCCTGCCTTGTTAGCTTTCCTGCATTTTACAAATCATTCACATTACAAACAACAAAGCCAGAAACAAGAAGAAGAATAGTAGTTTAAGAAGATAAAAAAAACAATCAAGATTTCTACCTTGCAGTATTTGGGGGGTTTTCTAGTATTGTTGATCGAACACCTTTAAAGCAGATCAGTAAAAAAATTCAGATATCATATAAACATGAACGAATCAAACAATCGGATATAAAAAGTAAAGGATTTAGCTACCACTCTTGAACCGGCATGAGTCATCTCCTGCAGAGAAACTTGGGCCTCTTCCTTGTTCTGTGATAAAAAAAAAGAAAGAAAAGATGATCAGAGAGATATGGCGAATAATGATGGAACGGGTCAATTGTGTCAGGAGGGAAAAGAGGTTATACGAGGGAAGAAGTAACGCTTATGATGGCGAGGATATTGAAATAGAAGCAAATGCTGATGAGTCCCACTCTTCCCCATGTACTCTCTGCATAGTCTCATCCTCTACATGAACAACACACACACACACAGAGAATGTGAGACAGTTTCAAGATTCAGGATTCAAGATTCGAGATTGAGTGTTTTACTTGTTCAAGAGAAGATAAACGAAGATGAGTGGTGGAGAAATGGGTCGAATTATCAGAGAGAAAAGAGTTGAATTTGTCGGAAACAGAACCGAGATGATCCACTGTGTTCACTACTGCCTTTGCTGCATACTCTTTCAACGTCTCTATGACTCTGCCATCATCATTCATCATTCATCACTCATCAGATTCAACAACACATGGACTTGTAAAATACTCTCGTTACTATCAAGAAAGACAAGAAAAAATTACGTTTCTTTGTGTTCCTCTTTGCCGTAAGATGTTTCGAAATACTCAGCAGCTGAATACAACTGTTTCCGCAAATTCTTCAAATCCTTAAAACACCAAAAAAACAACAGAACAGAAGATGAATCTTGAATGAAGAAAAAAAAATCACAATCCTATTGATTGATCAATCTGTGTTTGAGGCGAGAAAGAGAGAGAGAGCGGGAGAGAGAGAGAAGGATCAAACAAACCTTGAGAGTTTCTGAGAATTGAAGAGTTTGCTTCATGAAGAGTTCGTCATTATTGGAAGACTGGTGAAGAACTATCGCTAAAGATGTAGAGCTCGCCATTAATGAGATGAGGGAGAGAGAGAAAGAAGGCGAAGATAATGGAGTAAGTAAGAAAGATCCAAGTGGAGACAACACTATATAGTATACACTCTCTTGACTCTTTAATACATTCCATGCGTTCTTAACAAGTTAATATTTTCTTTTAAATTTTTGTAACTAATAATAATATCAAATTAAATTGTCATTAAAGGATAAAAAAAAAGAATATATTAAATTAATTACTAGGAGAGTTTTTTTAAAAAATGTAAAAAGCAGTCGACAAATCAAACATAATGACCCGGAGGAATGCAATTAGGCCACACTTTTCAATTATTAAATGGTTTTCATGAAATTAATTTAATCATTAATGATTGCCTCAATTATAAAATACTCAAGTCAAAAAAAAAAAAAAATCGGAAGGAAGATTTGTAGTTGGAAAAATTAATGGAGCAGAAAGTAGAGAAGAAGGATTATTCAACATTTTGTTTTAATTAAAGAGAAAACAACTTCTCAACAATCTTGTCCCTTTCTTGAAATTTTTTATTTAAGAAAAAAATAGAAACTAAAGAAAATGCATACACATACTATATATATATTAGTATTTACAAGAAGTGGGACACTAAAGAATCAAAATTCAATCACGGACTCATTTTATGGAGTTGCCTTTATGAGTCTAGAAACCATTCATGTGACATAACACACTCATAGTAGTTGCATTATAACCAGACGACAAAAAAAGAACAGAGCCAAATTATATTTCACGAATTGTTTGGGAAGATACTAGTGTCAGTCATACATGGTTAAAAAAAAAAAAGAAGGTTTTATGACCCAAATTGAAACGAATTCAAGAAGGATAAAGAATTAGGATTACACGATACGCTCGAGCTCTCTGGCGTAGCTGAGGGTTTGGTTGATGAGTTGCAGAGAGGGTACCTCCTTGCACGGTGCGGTTTCTTTAGCTTTTTGGAACATAACTAACTAACCCGTCTTTGACTTCCCACTACGGGTGCTCCTAGTCTCTACAGATAACAATGAGATTTTTAAAGTCATGGCAATGAGCTAAATAAGAGAAAGGGGTCATCAATGAAGCCTATGCATTTCTTTTTTACCAAATGGTTTTTTGCCACGAGATCCATGAAATACACATAAGTCTCTCATCAGGTGCGGTCTGTTCTAGCACTCTAACACACGGTTATAGGCACCTTCCATGAAGGATTGCTCGAGCTCCACCGCATGCTTGATGCAATGATTCTCCAAGGTTGCAGAGGAAAGTAATTCCAGTTCCGAGCAATCCTGTTCTGAACAAGCAGTCGCAGTAGGTTCAGACCAAGAATTAGATGCTCTTGCTACAGGAACAAAAGAACACACTTTAAGCAAAAGCATTGCATTCAATTGAGAGGTGATACAAGATCATGATGATAGCACAAGACAAGAGATCCTTAAGCATCAATATAATCTGGAAGAAATCTCTCTCGAACGCGTCTTGATCCTCCGTTTTAACAACAGCATACTCATAAATGTCCCCTGAGCTTCAGCAATGTCCTGGCTTTCTAACCAAAAATTGACTCACAATGAAGAAGATAAGCTTACGCATTAGGAGTATTCTCAAACAAAGGTGGGTAGACTTGTGAAACTTGGTCAGAAGAATCTGAATAAAAGAAATGAACAAACACTAAATTACAAAACCAGAAACTGATATTTTCAAAAATCGAGCAGAGTGTAGCACTGAAATAAGATTTTTCAAACACCTTTGACATTGCTATGTCCACGGTTTAATCCATAATTGAATTAGGGTAGAATAAAAAAAGGAAACAAATACCTTAAGCTGAGACAAGAGATTAGTACATGAATCGAAATATTTTCTTGTAAACGCAGCTTTAAACCTTTCAAACTCCTGAGAGAAACCTCCGGATCCATCTCACTCTCTCTCTATCTCTATGAATTTCTCTCTGAGCTTGAGGAAGAAAAGAAGAAAAAGAAGAAGAGGAAGACGAAGAGTGCCTTTGGGCCATAAATGGGCCTGTTTAATCTCAAACATAGTGGGGCTTGAAATGATAATAAAGCCCAATCGAAGCTTCCCGGGTTTTTTGTACGTGTTTACTAGACAGGAGAAGTCGTGAACTTGTGATGCTGACACACTCACTCTCTCTTCTTTCTCGTCAACAACGCGTTTTTGGTGTTTGGTCCACAATCCTTAGCCTCTAAGACAGATCAACCCTATTTTTTATTTTCCAATAAATAATAGTAATAATTACTTTCTTAAATAAATATCTTAAAAAGAAATAATTGAAAAAAAAAAAAAATCTCATATCTAAAAGTCCGCCACGTCAAAATCCGCAATTGTGTTCTTCTAGACCGCGTCTTCGCTACCTGCCGCCGCTGTGATCGATCTCACTCGTTTCGACTTTCTTATGCAGCAATTAATTAAGAAAATAAAAAGAAAAAAACATCAGACAGAACAAGAGTTTTTTTTTTTTTTGAGTGTTAAGTACTTACGTATACCTTTTACTATTTAATTAATAGTTATTATCCATATTAAATAAACTTACTTTTTACTAATCCACTTTGTCAGATTCACACGCAACCTTGAAAAGCCAAAAAAAAAAAAGAAAAACTAAGGGGGGGGGGGGGGGTTGTGTGAGTTGTGACGTTCCTGGAAATTTCTACTGGATGACACAGTTGCTCCAATTAAAAGCGTACAACTTTTTTCTTCATTCTTTTTTTTTTTGTTTATATATATTTTTTCTCACCCAATTTTCACCAATTTCCTCTACTTAAAAAACCAACCCCTGATCTCCAAATACACTTCGTCAAAAAACCTTCACCCAAAAAGATCGCGTAAAGCTTTCATTCAACTTTGGATAATCTCAGATCGCAAAAATCAGATTTTTTTTTCTTTTCTTTTTTAAAGATCAAACAGAGAAGAAGAAGAAGAAGAAGACGAAGAAGATGGAGAATAATAACAACAACAACAACAGCAATCAGCAATCTTTTTGGCAGTTCAGCGACCAGCTGAGAGTTCAGACACCAAATCTAGCGAACCTGTCGCTCAACGAGTCGATCTGGAGCACCAACTCCGTCTTCAAAGAGCGTCGAAACTTAGACATCGCCGACAAGAACAACAACAACAGCCAGATCGACTATTATCTGAACCAGAATCAGAAGAAGAAGGCTGGTTCCGACTCCAACTGGAGCTGGAAGTCATCTTCTGGTCCAAACAACGACAACATGGGTTTGGGTTTCGGACCCGTGGGATCGAAATCCGCCGTCCTCGTCGGTTCGAACCCAATCGACAGATTCAACACCCCTTTCAACGACACCTGGAAATTCAACTCAGTCAACGTCAACGCTAACGGTTACACACCACCGTCAGGCGCCGTTAACGGAGACTTCAACAAAGGGGTTTACACGTCGATGAACAAGTATGGGTATAACGTGAATCTCATAAAGCAAGGCAACAACAAGGACAAAGGAGTCGATGAAGATCATCATCAGGTTCAGAAAGGTGGGAAGAAGAACAGGAAGAACAATAGCCAGAGGAACGAAGACGACAAGATTAATAATGGTTTGGACAAGAGGTTTAAGACTCTTCCTCCAGCAGAGGCTTTGCCGAGAAACGAAACCATTGGTGGTTACATCTTTGTCTGCAACAACGATACCATGGAAGAGAATCTCAAACGCCAGCTTTTCGGTATTCACCTCATCTCTTTACTCTCTCACAATCTCTCTCACAAATCTCTATATAATAGATATGTGTTTTCTGATATATTATTTTTTGGGGATGAAATTTGTTTAGGGTTGCCACCAAGATACAGGGACTCGGTGAGAGCGATAACTCCGGGACTTCCTCTGTTTCTTTACAACTACTCTACTCACCAACTTCATGGAATCTACGAGGTTTCTTTTCCTTTTGCACAGCACAATCTTTTCGTTTTTTTTCTTTTTTCTTTTTTTACATTCCGGCGAATTGGATACTTATAGAAGAATGATTTTAAAAAATATAAAAAAAAAAAATTCAGGCAGCTAGCTTCGGAGGAACAAACATTGAGTTGAATGCTTTTGAAGATAAGAAATGTCCAGGCGAATCTCGCTTCCCTGCTCAGGTACTATACATACTACTGCCACGTTTCTATAAGCTCTTCTTGTCTACATGTGTTTTAGGCATTTCTAACAAAATTTTGGGGTTAAAAATAAAGGTTAGGGCCATAACGAGGAAAGTGTGTTTGCCACTGGAAGAAGATTCTTTCCGACCCATTTTGCACCACTACGACGGTCCTAAGTTCCGGCTCGAACTCAGTGTCCCTGAGGTACTCTTTTTTTTTTTTCCTTCAAAACTCAAAACTATTATGGCTTTTTGCCACTTTTTGTGTGTTTTCATTCATTCAAAGTCTTTATGTTTTGGCAGGTGCTTTCTCTATTGGACATTTTTGCTGACCAAAACCCTTGAAGTTAGTATACCAATGAAGAACACTAAATAGGTTGGTTGGTTACTTCAAATCCAGAAAGAGAGGGAGAGAGGGAGAGAGGGAGAGATATACCCGATTATATATATTTACATTATATAAGGAGGAGTATTAATAATTGTCTGAAGCAATGGTATCGTATTACTAGTTTACCGGTTTCTTTACTACAAGTGTTTACCAGAATGTATGGGAGATTAGAAGATATGCTATTTTTGTGTGGGATGGATGAAGAAGAATACATCTCCACTTTGTTGTGTAAATTAAATAAATAAATAAACATTGTGTACAACCCAAAATAGGGAGAAATGAGATGAACTCTTATTATCCATTTGTGTTTTCTTTTGTTATTATTGATCTCTTCTTCTCACCCTAATCTATCTTAATTTTCATTTTAAACTATTCGAAATTATAAATGAGAGAGTGTGTGAGAGAGACGATCATCTTAATTTGTTTCTCTTCTTCTCTGAGGGTGGGTGATTCTTGGTTTTGATAACATGCTCATTGATTCGTAGTGGATCTTCTAGTGAACACCGAGACGTACTATAAATGGTCTAAGCCTTGACAACCCGTAAAATCTTGCTTCTCTAGCCTATGAGCTTAAAATAAAATAAAAATTTGAGGAAAGTACCCACTTTATGAAGAAAATACATTTGGTGCAAGTAGATTATTTATTCTTCTTCTTTTACACATTCCATGACTTTTACAATTTGTCTTAAATTGACAGTAAATACTACTCTAGGCAAACATAGGCTACATAGCATATGTTTTGGTATATGCATGCATGATCTTAGACTATCACTACATATCTTTCCCTCAACAACTGAGGCAAAACATATGATCGTGGAGCAGTTTAGATAATACTATATGATCTGTTTTCTTAACAACAATTGAGAATAGCATTTTTCTCTATTTCCTGCCTAACCAGACACTGCTGTACCAAGATCAATTATGTCGTACCAATTTGAACCAAGATTTCCGGCAAATTAAATTCTCATACCAAAGATCTACGTAATCGATATGTCAAGCACAAGCATATCTGGCGATGGACAAAAGACAAAGAGGCAGAAGAAACAATGAGATGTTATATAAAACGATACGTTACACTGCATGGTATAATCGGGATTCGGGAAGATCATCTTATAAAAATTAAAGAAACTAAATCTCTGTTCCGAGCTAGTCTGAGCGACACACGACCAGAACCGAGCAAAACAGTGGACATGAGATGCCGGGTTCACTTGGACCGCCTCCTTCAAACACGAAAGAAATCCATGAGTATTAAGCATGGGATACACAAAATGTTAACTCTTTAGACTCTGTACTAGTAAAACCTTTTCCGTGATTTCTTTTTTAAATTCTTGTTGCAGATTTCACACAGAATCTCCTCAGTGTCTATAGTACCATCTACATGCGTTTCCACCAAGTTACAACTATCCAAAAGGCTGAGTTGATGAACAACACTTGGGGCAAGACAAGTATCACCCTCTATCTTTTTTCTTACATACTCCATTAGCACAAGCCCTGCGAAATGTACCATACTTAGATCAAAGATGAAAAGCTTCACCTTCACACAAAGTAACTATTCACGGTGTTTAACAGACAGTAACAAAGTTCAGTTGGATAGTGCAACATTTTCAAAAAACAAGGGAGTCTCGGAAGTTAGAAGAGAGAACCTAGAGCTCGGAGCAACTTAAGATCAAATTTGTCAGCTAGTTCTTGGTGACCACTTATTATGGCGCGTTGAATGGCTAGCTTCTTTAAGCTGATGAGCAAATCCTGAAAAATTAAAAACATTGATCAATATGTTTGCTTGACTGAGGAAAGAAGGAGAATTGATGGCTTTGTATTATATATTACCAGTTCAGATTCTGAGAGAGAACAAAACCAAGTGAGATCATCCATCCTATTGTTCTTCAAGATTTGGCTCAATTCCTCCATCCTAATAGAATAGATGAAGAGCATCAAAGATATTCACATAGATTTCGAGTTGTAAAACTAACAAAGTGGTAGGCGTCAAAGTTGTTCCTCTCATTAAGCTTTACAAGAATATATATACAATCACAAGAACCCTAAGAGAATATTCTAGACTTGAGTACCAAGACTCTTTACAATAGAAAATATAACATAAGTGTAGATATTTATAGATATTTATACAATAGTCCCTAATACTCCCCCTCAAGTTGGCGCATGAAGATCCCGAATGCCCAACTTGCGTAGAAGATAAGAAAATTGCGGACCGCCAAGAGACTTAGTGAAAATATCAGCAAACTGGTTGGAAGTGTGTATCTTGAAGGTCGCAATAAGCCCAACCTTGAGTGCATCACATACAAAATGACAATCAGCTTCAATATGCTTAGTACGCTCATGGAAAACAGGGTTTGCGGCAATATGTAGAGCAGCTTGATTATCACAGAAAAGTGATATAGGAGTATCATGCCGAACCCCAAAGCAGGATAGAAGTTCACGTTCCCACTTTAATTCACCCGTCGTGTAACGCATCGCCCGATACTCCGCTTCAGCAAAAGAGATTGAAACCGTCTTCTGCTTCTTTGTTTTCCACGCAGTAGGAGACCCACCTAGAAGTATAACATAGCTAGACAACGAGCGATGGGTAAGAGGAAGAGTCTGGTAGTCAGCATCACAATAGGCAGAGAGTGTAAGATCAGTATTAGCAGTCAACAAAATCCCTTGTCCAGGACAGCCTTTAAGATAATAAACCACCCAAAGTGCTGCTTCCCAATGTTTGACCTGCGGTTACTTGAGAAACTGTGCAAAAATATGAATAACATAAGTAAGATCAGGACGTGTAACCGTGAGATACACTAAGCGTCCGACAAGACGATGATATCGCCCTGGATCAGCATAAGAACCTTCTTCAATGACTTGCAACCGATGATTCTCTTCCATTGGAGTCGCAAATGGCCGAGAGGCTAACAATCCACATTCGTCAATAATATCCAAAGTATATTTGCGTTGAGACAAATAGATACCCTAATTATAGAGATAATTTAAACATATCGATTTCCTATATTAAAAGCAAATATACAAAGTTTTATTAACATTTTTAGTGTTATGTCGCTACAACGGGGTTGCCCTAGTGCATCACCTGCCATAATAAAATTTCCATTTAAGTTAAGAATGTTTAGATGGTGAAATGGTTAAACCCGACAATGAATATATGTTTACTAATCCAAGTTACATATTTTCCTAAAATGTCATATGTTATTTTCAGATGTTAATTTTGTAATGCAACCTCAACTTTCTCTTCTCAAAAAAACATAGTGTACTTATTTTAAATCTCAAGCATTTGATAAAATTGATGAAATCTAAAGCTTATTTATATTTTAACTTTTACCATGTTATAGAATTGTATCTTGAGTTGGTAATATGTTTTCCGAGATATGCTACACAAATCACATATCACTTTTTGTAACGGTTTAGATATCATTTTTTCTATATTTTGTGACCATTGATTTTTCTTTTTTAGATGGATTAGTTTTTTTCAAGATTTTTGTTCATAGTTTTTTTCAAAAAAAGTGTGACCTTTACCATGTTTTCGTTTTAGATCAAAACTTTTAAGTTGAGTTGGTAATTAATCTTTTATTTTTTTAAGTGAAAATTAATAAATCTGTGTAGTATATGTGTCTTACAAACTAATGTTTCACTTTAATTTTAATTTTATGTTTAGAATTTTATAAATACAGTTACATAAATTGTTTTTTACTCTACCAATGCATTAAAATCTTACTTCTATTAACTCTTTAATCCATTCTAAATTTTGGAATTAACTCTTTAATCCATTATAAATTTTGGAATATGATCATTTTTGGGTTAAAATTTGAATAATAATATTATTACTAAAACAAATTCATAGTATTACTATTATTTTTACTATTTTACTTAATTATTTTATTTATTTTTATTACTATTAACTATAAATAATAAGCCTGAATATTTAAAATACTTTTTAAAATAAAAAAATAACATGTGGATGAAGGAGAAAAAATAAAAGCTAACTTTATATAGATAGACTAGAATTTGTACCCGCGCACGCGCGAGATTTTAATTTAAAATATTTCTTATCAATAGAAATTATTGAGATCAAAAATAATCATTCCAACTTTTGAGTATAAATATATAATTTACTTTACTCAATGATATACAACATATATATTTTTTAAGATAATATATCTTTGTTATATCTATTTGCGATTTTACGTGGGATTTTAGTTAAAATTTTTATCAATAAGAATCATTGAATATGAATATAATTTGAAAATTAAAGATAAATCTATATAAATGTCATACTTATTTTACTAATCTATATATAACATATATTGTCTTGTATCACAATCTTCTAACATTTTATCTTTAAAAGAGTTCATTCCATATTCATATCCCATGAAAACATAATTTGAAAAGTTATAACGTCAATGTCGATCATTGACCTAATTATACAGACCATTTAAACATATCAATATCCTACATTAAATGCAAATATACAAAGTTTCATGAACAGTTTTACTGCTATGTCGCTACAATGAGTTTGTCCAAATGCATCATCTGCCATAATAGAATTTCAGATTAAGTCAAAAATGATTAAATGATGAAACATTTAAACCTCACAATGAATATCTATTCACATCTAAGCTAAATATTTTTCTAAAATCTCATATGTTATTTGTAGATGTTAATTTTGTGATGCTACCCTAGCTTCGTTTTCTCAAAAAAAAAATAGTGTACTTTAAATATGTTGTTGTTACCAATGTTTTGGGTTAAAAGCATTTGATAATATATATATATATATATATATATATTTTATATCATGTTATAAAATTGTACCTCCAGTTGATAATATACCTTATGAGATATGTTATACAAATAACTTGCCACTTTTTTTAACGGCTTGCATATCATTTTTTCTATATTTCCTGATCATTGATTTTGTTTTTTTTTGATAGATTTTTTTTCAAAATTCTTTTTTATAGTTTTCCAAAAAAAAAGTGTGCCCATTACAATGTATTTGTTTTAGATCAAAACTTTTAAGTTAAGTTAAGTAAAGTAATTAATCTTTTCTTTCTTATAAGTAAAATTCAATAATAAATCTTTATGATATATGTTTCTTAGAAACTAATGTTTCACTTCAATTTTATTTTCATGTTTAGATTTTGATAAATACAATTACATAACTTGTTTTTTTACTCCACCATGCATTAAAATCTTACTTATATTCTAAAACTCATTAACTTATTGTAAATTTTAGAATATAATCATTTTTTGGTTACAATTTTAATAATAACATTATTATTCAAACAAATTTATATTATTAGTTTTACTATTTTAAATTTTTTATTTAATTTACTTAATTCATTTTAGATAATTACTATTTTTATTATTTATTAAAAAAATATATTATTGTTTATATTATTTTAAAATTTAATTAATTTTAGTTAATTCGTTTTTATTTATTTTTATTAGTATTAATTATAATTAATAAATATGCAATAAATGAATATTAAAAATAGTATTTTTTATGTAAAAAAATTGATTAGATGGATGCTGGTGGAAAGAAAAGTGAGCAAAATTAATTTTATATATATAGATGATGAAAATTACGATATAGATGCTGTTTTTTCTAGTATCAGATTAGTCAAGATTCGAAATAACAACTCAAGGTTTAGTTTAAAGTTTAAACTTAAAAAAAACATTTGCGGCAATAATCACTGAAATCAATCACCATACAGTTTAATTTTATCCAATTTCGGATCAACACAAGATAGATAAGCACTTTAGATTGAAACCCTCGACTCTTTCTTCGTCGGAAGCTTCGCAATCTTATTGCCTACCACCTTTATTGCTTCTTCTATGAAATTTTCAACTACTTCTCTCACGATGACCTTGTAAGGATCTTGAGAGAGATCGAGATCCAATTCAACTGAAGCTTGTTCTCGCGCCTTGATCTCTGTCATCTTGTACAAGTTCGACTTTTTCAAGATCTTCTTCACCGTCTTCTCTATTTTCCTCTGCAGATCCTTATCGATCTCCACCTCTTCTCTCGCCCCTTCTTCCTCCATTGATGATGATGTCTCTCGACGCCGTCAAATATACGATAGGGTTTTGTTTTTTTTTCTTCTTTTTCGGAGTCCTTCCTTAGACGAGAGAGAGAGAGAGAGAATGAGAAGAATCCTCTCATTAACGTTTTAAAGGGGGTTTTTAACTACTGGGCCGTCAGATTATAAATGGGCCGATAATATGTTTAGGCCCAACGAATGTACTATTACACATATTCCAACAAAAAAACGTTTTTTTTTTTTTTTTTGGAGAAATATGATGATGTATCTCACTTGTTGAACTTGGTAGAAGAACTTGTTGGCTTTTTTTTACTGCTGCAAAACAAACAAAAGAGAGAAGAAGAAAGGTGATCCCTACATTTTTATTACTCTACTATCAACAAACTATATTGGCAAATCACACATTAAACATACCTAATCGGTGGCGGATCAGTGGTGTCGGATTTAGAGTCACCACCACCACGACCAAATGCAACCTCGTCCATGCTCTGTCCTAAGCGGCGGTATCTACCTCCGGACTCGACAAACGCGGGACAAGGCCGGTAAGCCTTAATGGGCCACCAACCGAAACCAGGGAAAGTTGCAATGCCACCTTGAATCCGTCCGTCACCGTTACAGCCACTCTCTTTCTCCTCTTTCCCACACACTCTGCAACCACTGTTTCATTCCACCACCTCTCGTTAGTCGAGAGAGACTCAAGAATATCCAAATCTCTCTCAAGTCAACAAACATAAAGATATATTCATCCTTTCACTAAACAACAGGAACACAAAAAAAGCAGTTTGTAATTACACATCCCCTTCTGCAACCACTGTTACCACATTGAAACAAAGACTAAAGAGACGCCCTGATTACAATATATCATCCTTTCATTAAACAACAGAGCAGAGTTCTAAAAAGGAGTGGATTCTTTTTATCACTTTCGAATCAGAACCCTTAATCTAAAATGCTTAAACAAAATCGAAACGAAATTGGATTTTAACTGGGGAATATAGTTTCAAGTTTTTTTTTACCAATGGAATCGATGGGAAGAGAAGCAAAAAAAAGTACCTGAAAGTGAGGTCGCCGTCGTCGTTGTCACCACCAGTTTCTACGACGGAGGCCGGCGAAGAAGAAAGAGAGAGTAGTGTGTGATGATTTGATGAGTTGTTGAGGATGAGACTGCTCGAGCTCGGCCATGGCCTTGATTTCTGACAACCATTGTTGAAGACGAAAGATCGCGGCAGAGATATTGATGAAATGGAATTCGCCATCTCTCTTTCCTATGTGAGCCTAAAAGAGCAGCGCAAAGCAGAGAGAGAGAGAGAGAGAGAGAGAGAGAGAGAGTCCCCCGAGAAGATGATATTGGCCACAAACCCCAAAACTTGTATACATTTTACTCTAATCCCAAAAGTTCGTAGATATAGGAGAGTACTATTATATTTATTTCCCCTCTTAATTTTTTTTTTTGTTTTCTTCTTTTTTTATATAACTCATTTAAGGCTTTTATTTTATATTTTTATTTATTTATTAAATCTTTCTCTCTCAACACTTATAACCTTAAAACATTTCCAATGGTAAATATGTTAGCAAATTTCTAAATAATATTTTAATTATATAAAGTATAAATACATATGTTAAAGTATAAATTCATCTGTTAAAAACTTTTGTAAGATTTAATATATTTTATTAGTCCTGGGCAAACGGTGAATTCGGGTTTTTCGGGTCGGATCTTTCGGTTTTGGCAAAATTCGGGTTTGAAAAAATCTGACCGAATTAAACCAAAATAGATTTCGGTTCGGGTCGGTCGGTACTCGGGTTAAACGGGTCGGTTATTGATTTTTATATGTCTTCCGTAAGTAACCGATAGTTTTCATATTTCGGGTTATTTCACCCGAAATTACCTAATAAAAAGCAAAACAAGCACAAATACGAGACATTTCATTGTCTTACATCTGGTAACCATTACAGACTATTGCATCAAGTTTAAGCTAGCAAAGTACCAAAAAATCATTACATAACCATGAAACACTTAAGTAGTTAAGCAAAGTTGTTTCTCATTAGTTGTTACACCACAACATGCAACTCCACATCCAAAAGTAGTCAAAAGAGCAGCTTACACCACAACATGCAACTCTTATGTGGTCTTGGTGGCTTAGCAGAAGCAGATGCTGGTGCTTTACGCGTCTTTCCAGTTTCAACCTCTTCAGTAACCTCAGGTTCAAGCAGCGGGTCTTTCTCATGGTGTTCTTCAGACATCTACAAAAGTTACACAAAACTGGGTTATCACAAATATAATAGACAAAGACATAACAAGCAACACAAGAATAATACAAAAACAAGACATAACAGTACAAACATTATTGTCGTGTCTTGTATGTGTATTATAGTTGTGTTGTTTTTGTATTAGTCTTGTGTTGTCGTGGCAAAGAGTAATCAAAGTACCTCATGGCAAAGAGTAATGACAATAATATTGTCTATATAATACACATACAAGACACGACAATAATCAAAGTACAAAAATTTGACATATATCTGATTTTGAAGTTTAGAAATTCTAAAATAAACCCTAACACTAAATTGCTACACTTATACAGCTACACAATACAAGGAGCATAAACAAATTACAAAACCAGAAGAAGAATCGATCCACTCTCATTTGGAAGTTTGAAAACAATCCTTAAAACCTAAAATGCTACAATAGATACTAGTACTAATACTAATAGATACACATAAACAAATAAGAACAGTAAACAAAGCACAAAACCCAGATTAAGTCATCTTAATTTCAGATTTTGAAGTTTAAACCCTTAACCCTAAAATTCTCTAAATCGATTTGGAGAATTTTAGGGTTAAGGGTTTAAACTTCAAAATCTGAGCTGATAAAGACTAAGAAAGAAATTATACAGAAAAGAAACAAACGAAGAAACGATTAAGGAGAAGGAAGAAGAGCTTTACCTCTAACAAATTCTATTCTATGGATTGAAACCCAAGTCTTTCACAACAACAGAGGTTTCAGAAAATTAAAGAGATTGTAGAAGATGAAGAATTGATGAAGGAGAAGAAACGAGATGATCTTTGCTTACTGACTATTTGATTATGTCGGGAAAATGAGAACTTTGCTCGCTTTAACAAGAGATGGAGGCGGAGAAACAAAGAGGCTCGATTATTAGATAAGGTTAGTAACTCATTAGCTTTATATAGGGAACCAAACATAATCTCAGTTTAGGTAAAACCGATCGGTATCCGATTACCGATCCGACCCGACCCGACTTCCGAAATTGCAAAACATTCTCGTCGATCGGTTGCAGCTCCTGTCTGTACTCGGTGCCGAGAACCGAATTCGTCGGGTTTCTTGGGTCGGTTTGTTCGGTTCGACCCGTTCGCCCAAGACTATATTTTATTCCTCGAATGACAAATATCTAACCAAGTTTCTAAGCCAATTTTTTTAAAAAAATCAGAGAACTTGTTTTACAAGCAACAATCAAACAAACCAAAACTATTTCTCATCTAACTCTCAAAAATCCTCTCATCATCGAGATCAAATCCTATTTCAGATAACTCTAAATATCAAACACATCAAATCCCAATTCAAATAACCCTAATATCGCATCTAATACATAGAATCCAAAACAGATAAAATCGTATCATTATAAAGAGATTGGAGCATTGTTTGCAGATCGTGACCAGACTCGATTTACTTCACCCACCTCCTCATTTGCAGATCGTTACCAGATTCGATAGCAGATGATTGATCCGTTTGTGGATGATCGTGACCCAACTCTTCACCCAATTCCTTAGATATGACTTTCTTCTTGATTCTCCTTTCAAATCACACGATCGATCAGTGTTCTTCGTTTGGCTATCGGAGTCGGAGATAATGAGAGAGAGAAGGAAGAGGAAAAAAAAATAACGTGCAAGAAAAAAAGATTTCTTTTTTTCACTAATTTGACACTTATTCACACACAAACACATGTGTTAACATATTCATTCCAAAAAAATCTTAGCTAAGATATATTTCTAGAACTTATATCCTGTTAGAAGAATATAGTTTTCTTCGCCCTAGCCGCTCTCTTTCTCTGTGGCACAATCTCCGAGACACCTCCTTCCGGCGGCGTCGAATCCGATCAACGCCGTTGGAAAACTGCATCTCTGTTCTCTTGCTACCTAAGCTTGCTCTGTACCTATGTCTACGACGAATCCACTGGAGGTTCACCGAAGTCCGAATCAGCTTCTCCGGCCATGCTTTTGCTTCATCCTTTCCCTCCCCCTCCGTCTTATCCGGTGGGTTTTCTCGGTGAGTCGATTCTCGTGAGTTCCCAGCCATCTCCAAATCTGAGATCCTTGAACATACTGTTAGCCTTATGTCTCGTCTCTCTCACCGACTCCCCTCAAAGTCAATCCTAACACCTCTCTGATCTTTGGATCTAGAATCCCCCACCAAGTGTTTTACTTGGCTGCGGTTGGACAGGAGCTCTGTCTTGACGCCGAAGTTGTGTAAGATATTGACGACGAATCGCTACCCAAATCTTGTGCTTCGAAAACCCAGGTTTTTTACAAATCTTTCTTTGTCTATTCAGAGTATACCTCTATGTCGATCCATGGTATTAATTGTCTGACGACTGCAATTTGAACCTAATCAATCATTGTTGCTCTGTTGTTACAAAGGATTTTTGCGAACCCTGTCATTAGAATCATCTAGGGCCACTATCTATGATTGTCAAAGGATGAGGAAGACCGACATTATGACCCCGTCCTTTGGAGCGAAGGTTACCGGAACCTCTATGATATATCCTCTATGTTTTACCTGCTTCTTGAACCCTCTCAAGCGATAATGTTATGTCCTGAAACCGAAAGACCTAGGAAGTTCGACATTATGACCTCCTCCCTTTGGAGAGGAGGTTACCAAAGCCTTCTGAACCTTCTCTCCACCTCTTCCATGTATCCCGAACTTTGTCAAGTGCAAATCAAAAAAGCAAGGAAGATGGTTCTCCGCTCCATAAGTCTGAAGATTATCGGCATTATGACCCCAGCTCCATGGAGTGGTGGTTACCGAAATCTCTTCAAACAAGCCTTATCCGACCTTCAACCTCCAACCACCCTCCTCCTTGCCTTTGAGCAGATCAATCCCTCTTGTCTCTCGGCTTTGGAAACCCTTTCAACGTCCCACTATCAAGTATCAGCTGATAAAGACTATCTCCCATGTTCCTGCCTTGGTATTGAATATGGCGTCGACTCCCCTTGGAATTGCTTGTGGCTTGGTGCTTTATTACCCAATTCTCCAATATCTCTTGGATATGTTGTTGATTTATCTATCTTTCACTTTGTTTCTTTTTTTTGTATCAAGCTTTGCTTTCGGAAAACTCTTAACCTTCGTAACCCTTTATCTTGTTGTTTGAATGAATAAAAGATAAACTATATATATATATATATATATATATTTCTTAGCTTAATTGATTAAATTTTTAACATTTTTACCTTTAACATACTTATATATATATATATATATATTTTAGCTTAATTGATTATTCTGATTAAATTTTTAACATTTTTACCTTTAATATACTTGCTAACAACCGCTGTTGGAGTTGGTATAACAATTAGTCTACATGATTTTTCCTTTTATGTTGATGTGTTTGTATTTTATAGGTTTTAACCATAGTTTTTAGGTTTGTTTTGAGTCTTTTATTGAGTCAATGTGAGCTTTTAGAGTCTTTTTAGTCTTTTGTGAGTTATGTACAGGTTTTAGGTTACTTTGAAAGGAAACTGAGTGTTTTGGGGATGAAAACAAGCATCTGGAGCAAATTTGGTGAAGATTAATCGGACTAGCAAGCAGATGGAGCAAACACAGAAAAAACATCTAGGTTCGGCTGATCCTCATTCGGGATTGACCGATCCCGTACCCGAAGCAACTTTTCCTTTTTCGTTTTAAACCGACTTTTAGGGTTTTATTTTGATATTTAAGTTAGAGGCTCGGCCTCCAGAGACATAAGTTTTATTTTCTGAGACTATTCTGTATTGAGAGCTGGGGGAGAAGATCTCTAATCCTTCTTGACACTTTAGAGAAGATTTCTAAACCTTATTTCTTATATCTCTTTGCAATTCAATTATGTTTTATTCATCTTTGATTTGTTGTTTCTGTTTATCAATGTCTGAGTAGTTTACCTATTGGGTTTTGGGTTTCAAAGGGGAATTATGATTTTCTAAACTTAGGTTGTTAGATTTGGGGTTGGTCTATTTTGTTCTTCATTTATTGTTGTTCTTAATACTTAAACTAGATTAGCTACCTAGTTTCTGATTTTAGGTTTAATTCATCTTGGCACCAAAAGTGTTGTTGAGTTGCTGGAAAAGAACTTAGGTGAGCAAGGTGGACCTTAGCCAACGGAAGTTGAAGTTGAGACACCTTGTGAACAGATCAAACTTGAACTTTTATTGCTTGCTTGGTTTGCTAGATCCAAACGACAGTTTAGGGTTTAGTGAATTTATTGCATAGATAGTTAACGCTGCAGAAGTAGGTTAGCTTTACAACCGTGATTTGAGTTCTAGAACGGTGTTTAATGCATCCCCATCTTCCACCTTAGTCTGAGAATTATATCCCCATAGATTCCCTGTGCCCAATATTTCCTTTTTGATTTAGAAACAACTTATTTACTTTCCGTTTTTAATTATTACTTGCTTCACAATCTTCCTTATTCTGTCGTAGCTATATTTGATCTTCATAGTTTCATAGTGCAATTGTTTGGTCTCTGTGGATTCGATTCTGAAGTGTTACAATGATACCACTGGATCGTGGTTGAGTGCACAATATGTTTAATTGACCTTGTTGATCATATGTTATTTTCAAAAAAAAAAAAAAGTTTTTTTTTCTTTTATGTAAAAAAATTTGAAAAATTGAACCAATATTTCGAGGAAGAAGCAACTAAGAAAGATATCTCTAGCATTCTCCACAACCCAAGCAAATTAGTTTTTTTTAGTAAGAGGAGGCTTATCTAATACATATTAATGTTGGCTTTTGTAAATATAGCAAGCTAATGTCACCAAGAAGGGGTAATATTATTAGTCGGCTTGCAGTCTCAGTATCTCCTTTGTTGTTCTTAACCTGAAGTATGACATGTGTTTCTGCAAAAAGAAATCAAAGAGGAAATGAAACAACAGGAAAAAACCCTACAACAACATATTTTCTAGTCATCAGTCTCTTAACACATATATACGTTTCACCAGTACCTAACCAATTAATTCTCATCTGTTCTAACGGGTTTGCTAAGCAATCATGTTCTCAAGTAAAATGTTTCTTCTAGCTAGTTTGAACCGAATGAGAGAACTGAATATTGATACACACGGATTCATAAGCAAACCGCAGACCTCGACATCATTTCTTATTTACCTGGCTAAATTGTAGACTTCTACTGTAAAAATCAATGTATTTAAGCATATACATCCCACAGTCGTATCTGAGAATTATTACAAAAGACCAGTGTCAGTAGATCTCTTAACTGTACAACACAAAAAGTGCTATAACAGACAAGGAATCAAATAAGCTTGTAACTGGAGAAGATGGTATTACAAAACTAATCTAGGTAACGTAACAGTAGCAGCAAACTATGAGAAAACATTGTTTTTTTTTTTCTTTTTCATATATAGACAATGAATGTTTGGAAGATTCTACATACAAAAGGAGGGTATGCTTATAATGTAACTAAGATAATATTCCTTACAAGTGAAGTGATCAATGACATAGCAAAATGGGTATGATATACGTATTCTGTTGCTTGGGAGATTCGTTCACGAACTTCTTGTCCCATGAACTAACGTCAATATCCTTTTCATTCTTGTCTTTTACTTCATCCACCAAGTACTTTGCCTGAAACAATAAAATATTGGTTCCATAATCATGGCATTGCATCTCCAAAGTACCAAAATGGACAGAGAGTTTAATCATCTATATATGCTATACCGTACCAGAGCATCCAAAATTGTAGATCAAATACTTCTTCATTCAATGAATCAAAATACATGAACTTGTGTTCCCTATTGTTAATCACTGCCACGGCCCAATGTATACCTATGTGGATCGGAACAAATATCTGCACAGGTTTCATCATCATCAATCAAATTGGATTATAATATTTGAGGAAAAAAACATATAACAAAAGGGAAACCTCACTATGTCACAGTCAATAAGATTATATCCTAGCTTGCTATGGGCAGTCCATCTCCTGACAGCTTGGTAGTTGTTACCGGAACCGCGTGCCAGCTGAACAGATGTAATTTAAAAATACATATAGGCTGTGAAGCTAGTCATGGGCCTCATGGCCGCAAAAACGATCTAACATGAAGAAACATACAAGCATGATGAGAACTAAAACAGAAAGCAAACCTTAACGTAAAAGAAGGTATTGAAGAAATGACACTTGAAGAACTTTTGGGGATCTCTAGTTTCTCTCTCTTTCAGCAGCTGGAGACAGAGATTAACGACCTTATAAAACAAAAAAATGGCAAAAAAAACAACAACAAAAAAAACATAAGGAGTTTGGAAGAGATGAAATAATGAGGGAACAAGATGACGGAATAATAATAATAAAAAAATAAGTACCTTGTCGTTAAGCCATTGAGTTGGCATTAGGCATTGTAAAGTATTTCCAGTGATTTGAATAAAGGATTTTTTATGCGAAACCAAGATCTTCATACTGAGATAGTAGCAGCAATACAAAAAAAGGACTGTGGTTAAATTCTCTCACAATCAGAAAGAATCATGCTTTCTGAAAAAGACAACAAAATACCTATTCGTCTCAGAGAAGTCACTATTGACTTGAGCTACTTCCTCCTCTTTGAGCGGTAGGAAAGGTTCACGAGAAAACTTCAAATAAAAATCAATACGAGAGCGCTTAAATAATGAAATCTAAAACAACCTCATATTTTCGTTATCCTCCTAACAAAGTCATATCATTTGCGATTTCGAAGATTGAAACAAGAAATTAAAGAGTGTTATGGTTTGAATCACCTCAACAAGCTTCTTTTTACCACCACTCCCATCCGTGGAAGAATGTTCCTCAATCCTATCATCCACAACTTCAACAACGTGGGCTTGTGAATCTTTATGGTTGCTACAGAGATCATCATCATCATCTCTATGACGTCGTCTTGCTGCTTTCTTTTTTTTTTTTTTTGAATAAAACAAGTAGAGTTTGCCACCAGGCTACATGTTATATTATCGAACCCACAATTTGATTCTAAGAAATCCTCTGCAACAGGTGTGAAAGTCTTGTCTAAGACTCAATATCGATATTGTTGTGTTCTTACAAGCAGACGAAGAAACAGGTTTGTCCGAGATTGTGCGTTTCTTTCTTGAATCTAGGGAGTGTCGGAACGAGATGCTACGGTTGCGATTGCGACTACGACTGCCATGGCTGGGTACAACGGCCATAACAGAGAGAGAGAGAGAGAGAGACTAGTTCAAAGAGTCCGTTCGTTTCTTCTGCAAGTGGCTTGGGAAATAAATTGGAGAAAAGAAAGTGATGGAGAAGATGAAGTGGGAGATGCTCAATAGGAGAGACAAATGTTTAAGACAAAGGACAAGAGTGATAACATTTTAGGGTTTAACATTTTAGAGTGAAAGCATTTTAGGGTTTATAAAGTCCCTTCAACTTCACTTCACACCCACTGACTCGAGTCGAGCCCATTTTCTAGTTTATATAAATTTACTCGGTAAGATTATAAGAGATCCAACTTAACTTGACCAAGACGAAATTCTTCATCAATTTGAATCTGAACCGACATTTTTTTTTTTTTTCTGACTGTCTAGTCCGAACTGAACTTTGGAATCATATACAATTGTGGGTTCAGAGTTTAATCCGAACTGAACCTTATTGGTCGGTCCACTTTGACAATGCAATTTAACAAAAAAATATTTATATTATACACAAATAAAAAAAACAATTAATCTACACGTTTAACACACATAATATAAAACATAAATCATATAAATTTCTCCTGTAAATTATGTATTAACTTTATATCTCTACTAAGTTGTGTTAATCAATTGTATAAAAACAAAACAATAAATCAGAATTGTAACTCTCATTTTTCAAAATGTAATTTTCCATCACTTCTCTTCCTATAAATACTCATTATCTTATTCTCTTAGTCTCTCATTCTTTCATTTTCAGATCTTCTTCCACTATATCTCAAATCTCTTTTTTTTTTGTGTTGTTTTGTTTGTGTTTTTTTTGTTGTTGTTATTGTTGTTGTATGGGTTAAAAAAAATCAAATCAAATATCATAGTAAAAGCTTAGTTTTAGAGTTTGTATGATATGTATATCTTATATTGTTTTTTTTTAATGTTTTAAAAGATTTATCTCCATTGTCTATTTTATATTAACATCTTATAAGTCATTATTTTCATACTTTCTTACAATATTCACCACACAATAAGATCATGAAGTTGAAATGATTCATATCTAATTATCTATTATGTCTCTGGTTATCTCATATATTTATGTATCATTTTTAATAATTTATAATGATCAATATAATATTTAAAGATCAATATAATTATCCATTTATAAAGTCTATTTTGTTTTGTAAAGTCTATCAACTCTATTTGTCTATTTTGTTTTGTTTTCAAATAGATAAAGAAAATATTAGAAAGGAAGGCACTTTCTCACACAATAATTTGACAACTAGACAGTTATAGAAAGATATTTGAGAAATAGACAATTTTCTCTCTCTTCTCTAATACAGATTTCTAGTCCTGGGCGAACGGGTCGAACCGAACAAACCGACCCGAGAAACCCGACGAATTCGGTTCTCGGCACCGAGTACAGACAGGAGCTGCAACCGATCGGCGAGAATGTTTTGCAATTTCGAAAGTCGGGTCGGGTCGGATCGGTAATCGGATACCGATCGGTTTTACCTAAACCGAGATTATGTTTGGTTCCCTATATAAAGCTAATGAGTTACTAACCTTATCTAATAATTGAGCCTCTTTGTTTCTCCGCCTCCGTCTCTTGTTAAAGCGAGCAAAGTTCTCATTTTCCCGACATAATCAAATAGTCAGTAATCAAAGATCATCTCGTTTCTTCTCTTTCATCAATTCTTCATCTTCTACAATCTCTTTTATTTTCTGAAACCTCTCTTGTTGTGAAAGACTTGGGTTTCAATCCATAAAAGAGAATTTGTTAGAGGTAAAGCTCTTCTTCCTTCTCCTTAATCGTTTCTTCGTTTGTTTATTTTCTGTATAATTTCTTTCTTAGTCTTTATCAGCTCAGATTTTGAAGTTTTAACCCTTAACCCTAAAATTCTCCAAATCGATTTAGAGAACTTTAGGGTTAAGGGTTTAAACTTCAAAATCTGAAATTAAGATGACTTCATCTGGGTTTTGTGCTTTGTTTACTGTTCTTATTTGTTTATGTGTATCTATTAGTATTAGTACTAGTATCTATTGTAGCATTTTAGGTTTTAAGGATTGTTTTCAAACTTCCAAATGAGAGTTGATCGATTCTTCTTATTGTTTTGTAATTTGTTTATGCTCCTTGTATTGTGTAGCTGTATAAGTGTAGCAATTTAGTGTTAGGGTTTATTTTAGAGTTTCTAAACTTCAAAATCAGAGATATGTCAAACGTTTTGTACTTTGATTATTGTCGTGTCTTGTATGTGTATTATATAGACAATATTATTGTCATTACTCTTTGCCATGAGGTACTTTGATTACTCTTTGCCACGGCAACACAAGACTAAGGGGGAGGTATTGGTTTGGAATTTAGAAAGAATTTTAATGACTTTAAAAGTTAGGTAAAATATGTTGTTATTCAATCAAGACTTTTAAAAACTCTTTAAAAAATTGGTGTTATTGGTTGTGGATTTGTAAAAAGTTATCTAAAATCTTGATAAATCTAGTGTTATTGGATTAAGAGTTTTATAAAGTCATTAAAAGTTTTATGTTATTCAAGTAAAACAAAAGAATCTTGGATTGTTAATGAATTCAAATTTTATGTTATTGGTTTAGGATTTTATATCATTTCCTTCATAACAAAAGTCATGAAAACTCTTTCATCAAATAGAAAGATTTTACAAGATTAGAAAAAACAAATCATCAAGATTTTAAAAAACTTCCTAAACAATCTCTTAGAATCCTTTATTTTTAACTTTCAATTTTCTATGATTCTAACAATCAGCAAAAACATAAAGTCATTAAAATTCTTTCTAAATCCTAAACCAATACCTCCCCCTAATACAAAAACAACACAACTATAATACACATACAAAACCATTATTGTCGTGTCTTGTATGTGTATTATAGTTGTGTTGTTTTTGTATTAGTCTTGTGTTGATTGTTATGTCTTATTTTTGTATTATTCTTGTGTTGCTTGTTATGTCTTTGTCTATTATATTTGTGATAACCCAGTTTTGTGTAACTTTTGTAGATGTCTGAAGAACACCATGAGAAAGACCCGCTGCTTGAACCTGAGGTTACTGAAGAGGTTGAAACTGGAAAGACGCGTAAAGCACCAGCATCTGCTTCTGCTAAGCCACCAAGACCACATAAGAGTTGCATGTTGTGGTGTAAGCTGCTCTTTTGACTACTTTTGGATGTGGAGTTGCATGTTGTGGTGTAACAACTAATGAGAAACAACTTTGCTTAACTACTTAAGTGTTTCATGGTTATGTAATGATTTTTTGGTACTTTGCTAGCTTAAACTTGATGCAATGCTAGCTCAGCAGCTTATGTAATGGTCTGTAATGGTTACCAGATGTAAGACAATGAATTGTCTCGTATTTGTGCTTGTTTTGCTTTTTATTAGGTAATTTCGGGTGAAATAACCCGAAATATGAAAACTATCGGTTACTTACGGAAGACATATAAAAATCAATAACCGACCCGTTTAACCCGAGTACCGACCGATCCAAACCGAAATCTATTTCGGTTTAATTCGGTCAGATTTTTTCAAACCCGAATTTTGCCAAAACCGAAAGACCCGACCCGAAAAACCCGAGTTCACCGTTTGCCCAGGACTACAGATTTCTATTAGAGAGACCTTTAGTAATATACCTTTATACTCCTTTTTGTTTTAATATCATTTTTGTGTGAAATTGTGTATGCAAATAAAACAAAACAAAATTGTTATTGGGCCTGAGCCTGATATTTTATTTTGTTTATGGGTTTTAATTACTTTTTTTTTGTGTGAAATTGTGTATACAAATAAAAACAAAACAAACACAAATGTTTTAATTATTTTTCAAAAAAATCACATAACTTTTATTTTTAAAAAGTACTACAAACACAAAAATTGTTTTTAAGGATGTAGAATTTATTTTGTTAGGTTTGGGTTGACAATATTAAATTTAGGATATAGTTTTTAGGGGTAGGATTAGTGGCTATAAATTATTTGACACGTTACAATATTTTAAATTATCTTTTAGAATTTTTTTAGGTTTGTATTCCATATTTTACATTTAGGATATAGTTTTGAAGGGATAGAGTTTAGCTTTCAGAGTGTATGGTTTCATTTTGAAAATTTAAGTAGATGATACACCAAACCCAGATAGTACACTAAAGCCCAATGATACACCCGATCCAGATGATACACTAAAATAAAAGTATTCTACACATTAAAATATTTTATATTAATATTTAGATTTTTTTTATGTTTGATTTCTCTACTTTATATTTATGATATAATTTTGAAGGACTAGGGTTTAGTATTTAGTGTATGATTTAATTTTGAAAATTTAATTAGATGGTACACCAAACTAGGATGGTACACCAAACTAGGATGGTAAACCAAACCCATATGGTATACTAAACTCACATGGTACACCAAACCTAGATAGTATACTAGACCCAAATGATACACAAGATTCATATGATACACCAAACTCATATGGTACACTAGACCCAGATGGTAGACCAGAGTCAGATGGTACAGTAGACCCAGATGGTAGACCAGAGCCAGATGGTAGATCAATATAATATTTATTTTATTTATGATTTGAAGTTTTTTAAAACAAAAGTACATAATTAAAAATTTGGTCTTTGTGTTTTAATCAAAATGAAAAATGATCCTAAAAAGAAATCATATTTAAGTGGAAGTGAAATATAAAAAAGTAATATAATTTTAAAAATATCATTTAACTAAATTCTCTAAAGATGAAACCATTAATACGAAATCTAGCACTATAAATTAAATTGATGAGTGAAAAAAAAAACCAAAAAGATATAAGTTATCCTTGGGGTTTTAAAAATTCTTGAGATTAAAGTTCATATAAGTTTATAAGAAAACTAATTTAGTTTGTCACTTCAAAAATAATATTTTTCATTTTGAAATATTATGTGTGAGTGTTGAGTTTATATCAACAAACAACCAAATCATGTGAATTTTGATTGGGTCACTTGGTATTCCTTTTATTTTAAGTTATAGCAAATTAAAATGTTTATTTATAATTAATTCACTTTTAAAGGCATGTAACTCCATTTAACTCTACATTGAACTCAAATGTAACTCCTATCCAACAATTTTATATTAATTCATTCCTCCTACTAACTTATTTATCTTTCAAGAAAAAATGTTTTTGGTTAAATTTTAATATTTTTTAATTATTTTGGTTAGCTAAACTTATAGTCATATATATATATATATTGCTTTAAACTTTGAAATGAGAAATATTTTATACATAATAATTTTATATGTAGTTACTAAATTTTACAATGACATTAAGAAAAAATCTTCAAATCAGTTATTAACCACTATAAAACATGATAAACATAGATTCACTCATATTAGGAAATTTTTAAAATTTCTATATTATTATATATATATATATATATATCAATTTGTAATAATTCTTTTTTAGTATTTGTTAATTTCGGTATAATAAATAACCATACAAAAAAATGTTGACACAAGTGTAGGGTTTAACTTGCACATCATTTCTATAAAAAAATTGAGATTTATATTTTAGTAGAAAAAAAAACAAAAATCATTCTTTGATTATTGTTTATAAAAAATTAAAGAACAATATTTTATTTTGACAAAATTTCAGAAACATAATAAAAATTATTATGCATTCAACCACTCATGGTGTGGACTAATACCTAGTTTTATGAAAAGGAAACAAATTAACAAAAATATTTAATGTTTACTAGAAATTTGACAAATATATATTGCAAAAAGAATGCCTCGCTACTAGTGATAATACATACATAGTCCACTCCAGCCTTGTTGTGATTGCTTTTTGTTTTGCCATATCTGCATCTCTTTAGATTCCAATCTCATCATACCCAAATTTTGTCTTCCCACCAACTCTACAATTGTCATCATCGGATGTTGCCTGAACAGGCCTTCCAATCCTTTCTGCTGCATATACCAACCCGAAACTTGTGGATAACCATAACCAATGTGTTTCATATCCATTGTAGAGGGCAAAAAACATCCATTTACATCTCCTCCTTATGATGCACTCGACCAACACATCTAAAGGAGTATTAGAGTAGAAACATAGCTTTGTGTATAAAAATAACTCTCTTTATTAATGTTTAGAAAATATATCTATCTAAACTAAACACACAAAGCTCTCTAATCTCTCTTGTATGATTGTCATAACTCAATAACCATATTTACAGAACTAGAATTCCTTTACGAATCCTATCATGAATAGAAAACTTCTTTTACCTAGTACTAATGTAACTAGAAATTTTATTTTTAGCCTATCTTTTCATTAACCGACTTGTTAATGATATCTTGGGTTTCAAGCATCAAAACTTCTCCAACAATCCCCCCCCCCTTAAGCTTTGAATTACTCTTTGTCATGTCATGAACACTGAGCAAGCTTCTCATTTCAATGAATCTGATCCGAGCCAATGCCTTGGTCAAAATTGCCAGCCTTCTGTCCAGCTCCCATTCAATACATTCTCGTATAAAATGATACCTCTTGTGAATGTGTTTGCTTCTGCCATAAAACACAGGGTTCTTGGTGATAGCAATTGCTGACTTGCTATCGACGTTAATGAAAATTTTCTCTGTCTTCCATCCGGTGACTTCACTTAAAAGATCCTGCAGCCATATGGCTTGCTACGCAGCTTCCATTGCAGCCATAAACTCTGCTTCGCATGAAGATAGTGCAACCGTGTCCTGTTTCTGCATACACCAAGTGATTGGTGAACTTCTAATATGCTCAAATTTACCCTAGAGCTACTATCTCAAATTAAGAGATCACTGTAGTACTTAGGGATCAAATCTACAAGGACTCTAGGCTCACACAATAGACTTATTAATCTTTTAATTATGCTAAATAAAAATTGTAATTTAAAAGCAATGCAAGAACATAATTAAAAAGTGTTATGATTAAAAACGCTATGTTTAGAGAAATTCTCAGGAAATTATTGGATATTAAATCAATCAATTAAATAAGATTCAGTCAATTAAAATTAGATCTAGAAATCTAAACTCAATTGTAAAATAAATCAGTTCTCATTGCAAGTATTATCTAAGTTTAAAACCCGAAAATTCAAATCTCTTTAATTTGTAAAATTCAAGTTAAAAACCAGCTTTGAAAACAAGTTTAGATTGTTCACAAAATTACTAAATCAAATCTCTTTGCAGATTTGCAGAAAAGTAATTTTGCTCATCAAAATTTTTTATAGGTAAATCAATTATATTCTTATATCAATTTATTTCCTAGGTTATTAATTCTAGGTCATTAGTCAAGAATTACTATGAAGAACAACCAAAGATGAAGATCACATAAGATAATGAATCCTGAAGAATCAACATATCTAATAAACCATAAAAACCCTATGCAAACCCTTAACATACCAAGCAAACTACTCAGACATAATCATAGAAGAACAAAACATCTTTATGAATAAATTGCAATAGAAATTAAAAGAGAAAATAAGGAGTTTATAAATCTTCTCTCTACATATGAATTCAGATCCTTCTCTCCCAAAAGCTCTCAATATCTCTATCTCTAATGTTGCAGAAAATAAAACTTAGGTCTAAACAACGACCTAAAAGTTCTATATATACGGTAAAACACGTATTAGACCTTAATTGCAAATAAAGAAAACTTCTGGGCCGAATTTGGAAATCTTCTGAACTTCAAAAAGATGGTATTTTTAATTGCCGTCAGAATGACGTGTCGCTCGACACAGGGTCTGCATCGATCGATGCACTACACCAATTTGCTTTTGAGTTCGTTTCCTCGACATTGTTCCTCCCGATGCTCCAAAATGCTCCAAAATCTACAATTAAGTCCAATACGTACCTAAACCTGCAAAGGTTCAAAAAGAATCTATGAACATCCAAAAGACTCTATAAATAAAACTTATATCATGACTAAAACACATATAAAAACCATGATATATCAATTCTCCCAGACTTAGCTTTTGCTTGCTCTCAAACAAATCAAAATTTTAATTTGTGGAAAAGGTTTGAAAACGCGGAAACTCCTTTTCTTTTTAAAATAATGCCATGATCATCCAAATTATGGAAACTATAATCCATATGCTTAGCAGACAAATTCAAATCGAACCACCATGTACTTCTCCATAGACATTCGTAGCATTCCAAATTCAAACCAGATTTCACAACTTCCTCTATTAAGCTTTCATCGCTGGGACTCATCAATTTGATCAGAACTTTCTAGACTCATTCCCGTACAATACCATATTAGACAATATCTTTACAACATGTTGTACTCTTTCTCTCCCCTAGACTTATTCTATTCTTATCTTCCTTTGAGCTTTTTTTATTTTATTTTGGGAGATTCTCAAAAATAGCACCAAAATAAGTTTTTTTCCAAACTTAGCACAACATCTCTAAAATTCCAAAAAAAGCACCAATTAATCTTTCAAAATTAAATTCTAAATTCAAGATACTAAACCCTATACCTCAAAACTATACCCTAAATGTGAAATTGAGAACCCAAACCTACAAAAAAAATTCTAAAAATTAATTTTAAATATTTTAATGTGTTAAATAGTGCTATTTTTGGAAATTTATGAAATGTGTTCTATAGTTGTCCATAAAACTTGTTTTAGTGCTATTTTAGGGTATTTCTCTTTTATTTTTCTTATCTTTTTTTTATCAACAGTGTAGGCAAATAGTGGGGTCATCGGTAATTTACCTACCCCTCGCTTCCAAGCTTTGTGTGATCATTTGACTCAATAGCAGAATAATGAGGTCGCAAATAATTTACATATCCCTCTAAACTGATCAAAATCATCTCATTCTTTTTTTAATTTTAAACAAAGCTCTCAAAAAAAATCTTTCAAACTTGAATAAGGGAGATGAATACCAAATTTTTTTTTTCTGAAATCTTACTTGTCAGGTATGAACGAGGAGTCAAGCCCTATGAAGATTAGTCTCTTTGATGAGGTAAAATAAAGAGTGTATAAATTAGCTCAGGCTTTTGTGGATTCTGTTGGAAATTCGGATGTCTCTGGTTCACTAGCTGGCCTTTGGATTTTTTATTAGTCAGATTATGGACTAAATTTGCAGCATTAATCAATCAAGACAGTACACTAAAAAGAAAAATAATAGTTCCCAACAAAAATTTTGACTCAATAAAACAATTTTTGGACTGACTCTCAAAAACAAAAACGTAGTTAGTAACTGCCTTCCCAGACTTAAACAACATTGCCCCCAATGTTATCAAACCTATGATTGGCGAAGAAAAATAAACAAAAACGAATAAGTATTGAAATTGTGAACCAAAATCATATTACCAATCTTGTTGTTCTATGTCGACCGATGCACTCTACGGATGTAGAATAAATTGTGTTCCTATCAATCCTTGGATATTAGCACTGCTAAGAATCACTCAAACAAAAGATTAAACGCAACATAATAAATAGAAGTTCATAATTCAACACAAATTCAAATTGACTCAAAGCAAAAAAAAAAAAAAATTACTCAAAGTGGAAAAGAAAAATCTATGAGTGGGTTACCTCCCACTAAGCGCTTGTTTTTATTCATTAGCTTGACTGTGTTGGAGCTCAGGCGTCTGGTGGATCAGAACATGGTAGTGAACGCCTCCAAGAGGAATGTCTCATCATCCAAGGTGGTGTATAAGAATTAGAGAGACCTGCCAAGGATGTGTGGGGGGGGGGGGGGGATGGACCAGGGTGGTGCTTAAGTACGGGCAGTCTTCTTTTATTTCCTGCAAAATTATCAATAGAAGAAAAAAGTGCTCGACGATAATCGCGCGGCTTGGATAACTGCAAAACAGTTTTTGTACCTTTGAAAGTCTTATTGATGAAAGGAGAAGGTTTAGGAGAAGGAGATGCGTACCTTGGCCTTATCTGAGATTTTGGAGTGTGGAGTGGTGAGATTTCAGCTTCACAATCAGTCTAGAACTTTCAGCTAAGGAATCATTCGAGAATTTTCAGTTTTAACCAAATCCAGGCTGACTCGTGAAGGTTTGTCGATCGATGCAACAACTGCATTAATCGATGCAGACTCTTCAGCTCGTGCTTCAGCATCTTCTTTGCAGCTTATCTCATCAATACGTGTTTCCATTACAAGAACGTCTCTTCCAGCGACTTGTCATGGATCAGAACCTCATCATGGTCTCTAGTACTGATTAGATTATCTCCACTCCAATCCTCAAGCTTAACAGCTTGCTTGCTCACTTCCTCAACAGCTCCAACTCTTTGACATACCCAACAATATTGTCTCCATGAAGCTCTATGATCGGATCATCATCAGAAGCAATCTCCATAGAAAATTTCTGACCATTTATAGTGGGAGCCCTCCTCAGCATGTCCATCTCAAAGTTCATAACCAAATAATCCACATTCAATGCTATGTGTCCCTTCTTAACATCAATGATAGCACCAGATGTAACCGAGAATGAGCGTCCTAAGATGTGAGGATCATTAGGCTCTTTGTCATACTTTAGCACCACAAACTCAGTGGGAATCTTGAAATCTCCAATCTTAATTGGAATATCCTCTAAGACACCATCATGAATTTTTTGGGATCGATCAGCTAAGATAAGAGAGATCTTAGTTGGCTTAAAGTCCGCCACTCCAAGTCTCACAACAACAGAATGTGGCATCAAGTTGATACTAGAACCAAGATTGCAAAGAGAGTGAGGAAACCTTCCTGTTGAGATAGACCAATCAAGTACGAAGCTTCCAGGATCTCGTAATTTCTCTGCAATCCTACTCTGAATCATCGCACTCACTTTCTTAGTGACACCCACTTCCTGCTTCTTTTCCTTCTTCCTCTGTGGAGGCTGGTTCAATAGAATTGCTCCAATGTCCTTGGTTAGCAAAGCTCCTTCCTCAGAACTCAAACCATTAGTAACAATTCTCTTCACATACCGCTTAATCCCAGGAGAAAACTTGACTGCATAAATCAAATGCATCTATATCATCACCTTATCCATCATAGTCTTGCATCTAGCTTCTTCCATCTCCTGTTTAGACCTCCTAGGCTTAGTAAAAGGAACCTTAGGCTTGTAGGCTTTTTTTGCAACAACTGATGAATCTTGAAGAGAAATCGGTGCTGTTCGTGGGGGGGGGGGGGGTGTCGAGCTATGCAATGTTTGTGTCGATCAATGTCGGATGGTGGTTGTTTCGATCGATGCTCTTGGGTGGCATTGATCGATGCAGGCTCTGCAACCGTAGTGTCATTATTGTCTCCTTCCTTCACCAAAATTGCATTGCAAGCATGCTTGGGGTTTGAGTCAGTTCTTTCAGGAAGAAAACCCTCTTGTCGTTTAACAGAGCCAACAGTCTGAATAACTTGATTCTCCAGCTTCTTGACATGATTGTTTAATGCATCGATCTTCCCGGTCAGCTCCATGTAGACATAGTCAATCTTTCCATTGAAGTCCACTGTCAACTTCTCTTGACCTTGAAGAATCTCTTCAAGCATGGCCTCCATTCGACTCTCAAAAATCTGTGGAGGAGGAGATTGATAAGAAGAATTACCGTAAGTCCTGGTAAAACTACTGTTCTGCTGTTGCTTTTGGTAATTCAGCTTAGGAGTATAGCCTGAAGAATTCCCAGTGTAAGGCTTGTTGCCTTGCTGATTACCGAACTTCTATCCCTGATACCCAACTCCATACATATAGTTGACATCCTCTTCTGTAGTTTCTGGCTCTGAAGTCTCAACCTCGGCAGCAAATTGGACAGACTTCTTTTCCACAAGAAGATTGTCCACTGTATCCAACTTAGCATTCACCTTAACAAACTGATTTGAATCATGGCTTTCATGCACCCTTTTTCGCTCTAGAATCATGGATATTCACTCCCACAGAAGAAAACTCTCAAGAACGGCAACAAAAACTCACAAAACCTCAAAGAAAACCTTCTTCTTCTTTTCTCACACTCAAAAACGACCAAGTGACTAAAAAAGAGAAGGTGGCATTCATTTTGGCTTAAATACTCGACCCCTTAGGTTTCCAAACCCAAAAATGCAGCCAAACACGCGTTTCACTTTAGTCATTCTGCATAAGACGAACCATGCATTGATCGATGCACAGCCTGCATCGATCGATGCACCCCCTAAATCGGGATTCTTAAACTCCCTTCTTATTTTGATATCTATTGCTTATTATTCAGAAAAGATGTTTTGTTCTTCATTAAATATGTCTGAGTAGTTTGCTTGTTAGGTTCATGGTTTTTCATAGGTTTTATGGTTTAGTAGACCTGTTATTTTTAGGGTTCATTATCTTCTTTGATTTTCATCTTAGGTTGTTTTTCATATTAATTATTGATTGATCACCTATAATTAATACCTTAGGAAAATAAATTGATATGAGAATATAATTGATTTTCTTGATAAAACCTTTTTATGAGCAAAATTACTTCTTGCAAAGAGATTTGATTTAGTGATTTTGTGAACAATCTAAACTTGTTTTTAAAAGCTGATTTATTTACCTAGAAGTTTACAAAGAGATTTGGATTTTCTGGTTTTAAATTTAGATAATATTTGCAGTGAGAACTTATTTATTTTACATAAGAGTTTAGAGTTCTAGATCTGATTTTAAATTACTTGAACCCTATTAAATTATTGATTTAATATTCTGTAATTTCCTGAGAAATTCTCTAGGCCTAGCTTTTTAATTCCCTGAATTTACAACATTTTTTAATTCTGTTTCAACATAGTTTTCAAATTAATATTTTGATTTAGCATAATGAAAAGATTAATAAGTCTATTGTGTGATCTAGAGTCTCTGTGGATTTGACCCCTAGAGTATTACAACTGCAAGGCTGTTAGTACCATTAGGGTATTACAATTTAAGCACATCAGTTACACTTGCTACAGGTCCTTCCCCAACATCTTCAATCTCTCCTCATCTCATGTGAAACATCTCTGGATCTCTCCTTGATCCATCTGAAACTTCATTCCAGCTCCACTTTGTTGGTTCATCAAACACCACATCACGACTTACTGCAACTCCCCGTATAGTAGGATTGTACAACGGATAAGATTTGGAACCAGGCTCAATTCCAAGGTGTACTAAGGTCTGTGACCTATCATCAAGCTTCTTAAGATTCGCAGCGTCAATCTTAGAGTAAGCTACACATCCAAACACTCTCAGATGATCTATGTTTGGTTTTCTTCCTCGTAGAAACTCGTATGGTGTCATGTTATCAAGTAATTTTGTAGGCACTCGATTAATCACATATGTGGCATGACGTACTCCTTCCCCCCCAAAGGTAACTTGGTACTCTCATAGCTTTAAGCATGCATTGCGTCATCTCCATCAACGTTATGTTCCTTCTTTCAACAACTCCATTCAGTTGTGGCGTGTATGGAGCCATCAAATTCCTCTTGATGCCATTAGCTTCACAAAACTAAGTGAACTCTCCACCTCTACCAGTTCTGAGAGTGATGATTTCTTTCCCAAGATCTATCTCCATCACACACTTGAACCCCTTGAACCTTTCAAATGCTTCACTCTTCTCCTTTTGTAAGATAGCCCACATGTATCTTGAGAAATCATCTACAATAAAAAATATATATTTGTTATGAGAAAGAGTAGCTGGCGATATTGGTTCGCATAGGTCAGCGTGGAGAAGTTCTAATGGCTTAGACGCACGGTATGCTGTTGCTTTTGGGAAGGCTTGACGCACTTGTTTGCCTACTAAGCAAGATTCACACAAATTTTTCTCTTCTCTTACTTCTGGCAAACCCTGAACTTTCCTCGATTGAGACATTGATTTGATTTTTTTTAAACTTATATGTCCCAACCTTGCATGCCACTTCCATGTGTTCTCCTCTAACTATGATTGTAGACAGATTGGTTTTCTAATCTTGAGATTAATTTTGTACAGTCGGTTTGATGATCGCATTACCTTCACCAAAAGTCCCTCGCTTAAATCATGAACTGTCAAGTAGTCACATCTCATTCGTACATCACATCCTACTTCAGTAGCCTTTCCTAGACTTAGGATATCTCTCTTAAGTGCAGGGATATAATGAATGTCTGAAACAAGAATTAGTTCACCATTCTTGCTTTCAAACAAAATTGATCCTTTTCCTTCTATCTCCACACATGATCCATCTCCAAACTTCACTTTTCCTCTTATGTTCTCGTTAAGCTTTGAGAAACACTCCTTCAGTCCAGTCATATGATTACTCGACCCAGTGTCAAGATACCACATACCATCTTCTTTGTTGTAGTTCTTTGGTATGATTTTGTCTTTGTTTAAGAATACAAGTTCATGCATATAGAGACTTTGAGCAGCTGTCTTTGTCTCCTTTATCTTAATCTTGTTTGATTCCTGCAGTTTTTGTACTCTCTCTGGGCATTTTGAAGCATAGTGATCGGGTTTGTCACATCGGAAACAAACATTTAATTTATCTTTCTTCTCTTGCGTTTGATTCTGATCAGTGTGATAGTTTGATCGTTCTTGTGAATTGTATCTACGCCTGCCTCTGTCTCTGCCTCTTCCTCTTCATCTGTAACCTCTTCCTCCTCTACTGCATCCTCTGCCTCCATACACATAGTTGACATCCTCTTCTGTAGTTTCTGGCTCTGATGTCTCAACCTCGGCAACAAATTGGACATACTTCTTTTCCACAAGATTGTCCACTGTATCCAACTTAGCATCCACCTTAGCAAACTGATTTGAATCATGGCTTTCATGCATTCTTTTCCACTCTAGAATCATGAATCTTCACTCCCACAGAAGAAAACTCTCAAGAACGACAACAAAAACTCACAAAACCTCAAAGGAAACCTTCTTATTCTTTTCTCACACTCAAGAACAACACAGTGAATAAAAAAAAGAGAAGGTGGCATTGATTTTGGCTTAAATACTCGAGCCCTTAGGTTTCCGTACCCAAAAATGCAGCCAAACACGCGTTTCACTTTAGTCGTTCCACATAAGACGAACTATGAATTGATCGATGCACAGCCTGCATCGATCGATGCACCCCCTAAACTGGAATTCCAGTTTGCGGGCATTACACTTGCTACAGGTCCTTATCCAACATCTCCAATCTCTCCCCATCTCATGTGAAACATCTCTGGATCTCTCCTTGATCCATCTGAAACTTCATTCCAGCTACACTTTGTTGGTTCATTAAACACCACATCACGACTTACTACAACTCTCGTATAGTTTGTACAACCGATAAGCTTTGGAACCAGGCTCAATGCCAAGGTGTACTAAGGTATGTGACCTATCATCAAGCTTCTTAAGATTCGCAGCGTCAATCTTAGAGTAAGCTACACATCCAAACACTCTCAGATGATCTATGTTTGGTTTTCTTCCTCGTAGAAACTCGTATGGTGTCATGTTATCAAGTAATTTTGTAGGCACTCGATTAATCACATATGTGGCATGACGTACTCCTTCCCCCCCAAAGGTAACTTGGTATTCTCATAGCTTTAAGCATGCATTGCGTCATCTCCATCAACGTTATGTTCCTTCTTTCAACAACTCCATTCAGTTGTGGCGTGTATGGAGCCATCAGATTCCTCTTGATGCCATTAGCTTCACAAAACTAAGTGAACTCTCCACCTCTACCAGTTCTGAGAGTGATGATTTATTTCCCAAGATCTATCTCCATAACACACTTGAACCTTTTAAATGCTTCACTCTTCTCCTTTTGTAAGATAGCCCACATGTATCTTGAGAAATCATCTACAATAAAAAAAATATATTTGTTATGAGAAAGAGTAGCTGGCGATATTGGTTCGCATAGGTCAGCGTGGAGAAGTTCTAATGGCTTAGACGCACGGTATGCTGTTGCTTTTGGGAAGGCTTGACGCACTTGTTTGCCTACTAAGCAAGATTCACACAAAGTTTTCTCTTCTTTTACTTCTGGCAAACCCTGAACCTTCCTCGATTGAGACATTGATTTGATTTTTTTTAAACTTATATGTCCCAACCTTGCATGCCACTTCCATGTGTTCTCCTCTAACTGTGATTGTAGACAGATTGGTTTTCTAATCTTGAGATTAATTTTGTATAGTCGGTTTGATGATCGCATTACCTTCACCAAAAGTCCCTCGCTTAAATCATGAACTGTCAAGTAGTCACATCTCATTCGTACATCACATCCTACTTCAATAGCCTTTCCTAGACTTAGGATATTGCTCTTAAGTGCAGGGATATAGTGAATGTCTGAAACAAGAATTTGTTCACCATTCTTGCTTTCAAACAGAATTGATCTTTTTCCTTCTATCTCCACACATGATCCACCTCCAAACTTCACTTTTCCTCTTATGTTCTCGTTAAGCTTTGAGAAACACTCCTGCCGTCCAGTCATATGATTACTCGACCCATTTTCAAGATACCACATACCATCTTCTTTGTTGTAGTTCTTTGGTATGATTATGTCTTCGTTTAAGAATACAAGTTCATGCATATAGAGACTTTGAGCAGCTGTCTTTGTCTCCTCTATCTTAATCTTGTTTGATTCCTACAGTTTTTGTACACTCTCTGGGCATTTTGAAGCATAATGATCGGGTTTGTCACATCGGAAACAAACATTTAATTTATCTTTCTTTTCTTGCGTTTGATTCTGATCAGTGTGATAGTTTGATCGTTCTTGTGAATTGTATCTACGCCTGCCTTTGTCTCTGCCTCTTCCTCTGTAACATCTTCCTCCTTTTCTGCATCCTCTTCCTCGAAAGTTATTATAACTAATATTATCACTCGTCTATTGTTTGGAGCTAGAGAACATTAGTCTACCTTCCATATCCTCCTGCTTGTCTTCGCCAAGTATTATTTCTTTGTAGGCCTTGAGTCTTCCTACTATGTCTTCAAAGCTTATACTGTTGAGATCGAATACTTGTTCGAGAGAAGCAACAAGATGAATAAATTTACTTCAAGGTAGACTGTTTACGAACTTTTTCACCATCTTAGGTTCTTCAACTGATTATCCAAGTGATGCTGCCTTTGTTCCTCTCTCGGATAATTTTCCTGCAAAGTTATCGACCTTGTCTGAATCCGCAATCCTTAGCTTCTCAAATACAGACATGAGAGTCTGTAATTGTTTTCCTTGACATGATCCAATCCTAGATTCCTTGACTTTATTGAATTCCAAATATCTTTCGGAGAAGCCAAATCACCAACTTGCAATATAAGAGTTTCTGAATAGATTGGAATAACAATGCTACGGCAACATCGTTCTTGTCAAGGTTGGCTGAACCTGGTTCGATTGTTTCTCATACTTTATGAATCTGCAGCATGATCTTCATCCTCATAGACCATAATGTGTAACTTGTGGAGGTAAGTAATGGACATTGAATGGAGACAACCTTGTCCAACTCCTTTGAACGTGATGACGCTGTGATTTCTCCCATCTTTTAAGATCGAATCTACAACTCTGACTGCTTAAACCTGATGCTCTGATACCAAATATTAGACAAGAAAATTAGCTTTATGCATAAAGAATAACGCTCTTTATTAATGTTTAGAAAATATCTCTCTCAAAACTAAACACACAAAGCTCTATAATCTCTCTTGTATGATTGTCACAACTCAACAATCATATTTATAGAACTAGAATTCCTTTACTAATCCTAACATGAACAGAAAACTTCTTTTTCCTAGTCCTAATGTAATTAGAACTTTTCCTTTTAGCATATCTTGTCACTAACTGACTTGTTAATGATATCTTGGGCTTCAAGCTTCAAAGCTTATCCAACAAGGAGGGTGCACCACTTTACAGTCTTACACACAAATTAAAGTCTGTAAAAACATCCATTGTAGAGGCCAAAAATGTTAAACCCACTTTACAGTCTTACACCAATGTGTTTCATATCCATTGTAGAGGTTGTAAAATAAAATATAGAAATATCTTAAGGAATATTCTATGTAAGATTCTCTAAGACTTGTACTATAAATACTAAGGCTTGGTGAAGAGTTTCATTCAAGCTTGAGTGAGTGAGTTTAAGTAAGAGTCTTAAGAGTCCTTGTAATCTTTTTAGTGTTTCAATAATAAAGCTTATTCTTTTGTATAAAGATCTTTTTATAGCCTTACATAATCATTCCCAAATACTTCCTAAATACTTAGTATTGATCCTAAAAACCTCCTAAGTGGTTATACCACATTGTGGTACTTATTCCTCCTGTCTCCAAAAGAGAGGCGACGTCCATTTACATCTCCTCGTTACAATCTTTCATCAAAGTCTTCAAAACATCCCCATTCCTACACACAACAAGTCATGATATTCAAGCCACATATTTGACGAAAGCCAGTTTTTGAACACTAGAACAAACGCATTTCTTCATAACCGAACTCGCAAATGCCTCCACGCATGGCCGCTTCTCCACTGCATTATGAGCTTATTATATCTTTACCTCCACCAATACTATTGTTTCTACCATCACCATTTGCAATTACACTTGCCCAATAACTTCACCACCATTAGCTTCTTGTTGAAGAAAATGACTAATGGTGAAGACATTAAGGTACAAGCTACGAAAAAATTAGAGATCCTCGGCTCCTTGTGCAAAGAGTTTATTATCCATAAGTGAAAGCAATATTTTATTTTACGCATATTTTTGTAATTTCTTTCTTTATCCTTTATTACATCAACAGTTTGATAGCATTTTCTCCATTCCTTTCTAACCAGATATTACTGTAGTAAACTCAATTATGTGCTTCGAACCAAGATTCCCGGCGAAGGAAAAGTTATCACACCAAATAATACATAACAAACAAGATCGATATGTCAAGCTCAAGCATATCGGGGAATGGACAAAAAACAGAGTGGATTTTATAAAACGATCTACATAACATATCGGGTCATGGATAAAAAACAAAGAGGCAGGGCAAACATTTTGATGTTATAAAGCGATACTGCAGTAGGTATCGGGAAGTTCATCTTATAAAAATTACAGAACCTAAATTCCTGTTCCGGGTCTGAGCCACACCGACCAGAACCGAGTAAAACAGACAGTATGTGATGCTGGATTCACTTGGACCAAGCGACAGCGTCGATCTCGGACTGGGCAGCTCGGTACAACTCCAGCCGCTTAGAGATGGCACTGCGTCTCTCCATGATTGCTGGATCTTCGTTCAATAGCGATGAGAGCCTCTTCATCTGTTGGAATTCACCAGCTTTGTACACTCAGTGTTTACCCGAAATACATTTCTTTATGTTAAGACAAAAAGGTAAGAAAGAACTTACATCCATGGTACCGAGCTCGGCAAAGAAATGGTCGAGGAGGCTGCGCTTGGCTTCTCTTACTTGGCAGTAGACGATGGACTTAGGGATTGAATTCCGCAGGCCAGCACAGACCATGTTCACGTAAGACAAAACATTGGATCCTGTCGCCAAATGTGAAAGGTGTGTGAGATATCGTAATATATACCGCACCAGATAATTACATATTTATATGGTTTAAACTTACCGATTCGTCTGAGATAGGAATCATTGTAGCGGTCAAAAATGGAGTGTGTGGGGTTACCACCCTTCTCAACATCCTGGGGAAGTTTCCTGAAGAAATCAACAGTGAGGTAACTGCACTCCATGTCAACCAGCTGTAGGGTTGCTTTCTTGCTTCCTTCCCGCATTTTATCCAGCGACTCTATGGCCGCGTTTGTCACCTCCACTCTCAGAGCTGGGTATTGCTTTAGCTCCTGCACATGTTCAAACCGTCTATAACAGTGTAGAAAAGTACTAAGTTGTTGGAGATATATATAGAAAAGAACGTACCACAGTCTCATTCACAGACTTGTGAACCAGATCCTTCAGGATGGCATGAACCTAATATTTAAACCATAGGAAAATAAACAAAACAGGAAAGACGCTTATTGTTTTAATTTTATTCGGTTTTTGATGCATTTCGTATAGAAATGAAAGTAAACAGTTCATACGGTGTCAACAGATGCTTCAGCAGGGCCTCTGATGGAGACAATAGAAGACTCAATGAGGCGACGGTAACCTTGCTCTGGAGCAATCAAGTGAGGCTGGTAACCATCAGCCTCAGTGACCAGCTTCCGGATGTTGTCCATCGCTAGCTGTTTGTCAAACTGGAGTCTCTTCAGAGCCGCAGGAAGCTGGTTATCAAACACGTTATACACCTTTTCACCACCAGCACGCCTGCGTAATCAACCATAGGCTCATAATTACAATATTCTTTTGTTGTTTCAGTTTGGTCAAGATTCGAATAAAAACTCAGATGCTATTACAACTCATGGTTTAATCTTAAACATTTGCGGCATTAATCAATTTGATACAAGAGTAAAAACGTACACTCCATCAAGATGTTCCTTGAATATTTGATCAAAAAGCCGACATATCTCCATTATTGAGTACAATTTCCCCTGAACCAAAACAGTAGATAAATCATAGTAACTAACAATACAATCGAAGACAAAAGAATACACAATCTTACCCCTGCATCAGCTGCAATAGGCTTTCCAAGGCGACTTAGCTCAGTTTCCAGCTGTAACACTGTCTTGTTAATATTAGACTGAATGCTTGGAATTCTCGATTTGATCACATGTTCTAGATGCTGTGCAATAACAAAAAACATTGCAGTTAGTCTCAGAGCTAATGGTTATATATGGAGAGCCAAACTTCCTAGTTTCCTAGTAGGTTCTTGTGACACTTATATATATTTTCTAGCTATCTCGGCTACAGGACTGTTGTAAAAACACTTGCCCTGACACTGCTATTTACCAGTCCTAATTCAGAAGGCAAACTTACTTATTATAGAGACCATGGTGAAGAGATCTAAACCCTATCCTCGTGAAAGCATTTACCTTGGAGAGCATCTTTGCCAAATGCTCGGAACCCATTTTATGAGCAAGGTGCCTATACTCGGTAGTATTGGAAAAGTATTCCCTCTCTCTTTTTCGAGCTGCAATCATGTCGACATTCTTGTTAATATCTGCTTGGGAACGGTTGACCACACCAACCCATGGATATTTAAGTTTAAAAGATCTCCCTTCCAGAATCTGAGCAAAAAATATCATTGAGTAAGTAACAGGGCACACAATAAACATTAATGAGGAAACATATGTATTATGATACTAAGTAGTATGTGGTAACTCCAACATCATATCATAGACTAATTACAAAAATATATCATTGTGCATTTCCAACGCATTGTATTCACAGTAATTTCAGCTACAGTACAACTATTTAATAAACCGGGAATTCAACTTACTTCCACTGCATCAGTCCCCTTGTCCATAAGATCAATCTTTGTCAAGACACCAAATGTTCTCTCCCCTGTAAAGATCACAAAAAGTATAAGAGACATCGGGTGGCAGCATAATGTGTTAGGTCTCTTTGGTGGAAAACTAAGTGGTTTGTAAAATGCTCACCCGACGGATCAACCTCACGGGAAATTTTAATTGCATCTGAGGTAGCAAGATCTTGGTTTGCAGGTGAAATAGCCAAAATGATGCAGTTGGGCTGTAAGGAATTTTGATTAAACAAAAAAGAGAATATTGTCAACTCATTTGCTATACGGAAACAAAAACAATATAGCGAGTACTTATATATTACCAAACCTAATTTAAACTGGTGATAGCTGTCGGTAAAACATTAAAGGGTCTAGAAGTAAGGATTTCCAGTTACCTTTTCAATGTAGTCCCTAACCATGTTTTCAATGTCCTTCACTATACTTTCAGATTGTCCGTCTACATCAACCAAAAGAAATATGTGTGTGGTTAAGAATAAAGTCTACTGCCCCATTGCTCCAGCGATAGAGAATAGACCTAAACTTCTGTTAAAGCACGGATAACATTTAATGTAACTTACCAACAGCAACTTTTGTAAGCCCTGGAAGATCTATCAGTGTCAAGTTGACAACTGCAAACATAGCAAAGAGGATAAAAAGTTAGAGAATGAAATGTCATGCAAAATTAAAAGCAAATACAATTAGGAAGAGATTTTGAGTGGTCCTAACCATTGGGAGAGTATATGCTAAGCTGAATGGGAACACTAGAAATAGACTTGCTGCGTCCAGTCTCTCTGTCAGTCTCATCTTGGATCTCCTTCCTCACAGCAGCTAGAGAGGTGATTAGAGTAAGAAATAATCAATGAAATATGCAATAGAGGAGAAGGTGAGACTTGAAACGCAAATGAGACAACCGGAACCCACCAAAATCAGTAAATCTTTTCCTCGGGAGGTGAAGAAACTCTGCATACTCCCGGGTTCCATCATCAATCTTTTGCAACTGTAAGACAAGGGGCCTTCGAGTAACAATACCTACAAAAAGTTCCCGCGAATGCACATTTTCATGACTAACGGAATAAGCAATTTCAATTTATCACTATGGAAGAGGTGTGATTACCAGATCCACGGGGTAAAAAGTCCTTTCCCACGATGCTCTCCAGGACTGAAGACTTCCCTGAGCTCTGTCAAAACAACAACACAGACTTAAGGCCGCATAGGTTTATCAAAGTACACTTGCTAGAATTATCATAAAACAAAACAAATCAACGCAATCGTATAGAAGAAACCCCTCTCCACAACAATCGTAGCTTAAATGATTTAAGACCAACTAGTGACTGAGAATATCGAAGTCAAAGCCAAGTCCACATTCCTCAATACCAATTGCTCGCAAAGCTATTCAACTCTAATTCCTCACGATCCGAGTGTTGACAGGCAAAAATAACGAAGTTTTAACTCGAATTCCCCAACTCAACATATAGATCTTCAAGCATATAACGGAAGGAAGGGAGGGAGATCGAGATGCAAACCTGACCACCAACGACGGCAATCGCAGGCAAGGACTCCCAAAGAGTAGGTAGAGCGCTGGAGTCTCCATGGTCTCCGAGAGCCGTGCAAGCTCTCTGTATCTTGTTAACCAGAGAGATCAGATTCTCCATCGTTCTCTACTCCTCGTTTCCCAATATCAAAAAGAGATGAGAAACCCAAAATACAGTAGCAACTAGGGAAGATCGACGAGATCTGATACCTCCGACGGGAAAATCGACGACGACAAGTACAGATCTGCGATGCCGATGCGACGGTGAGCTATTCGAACCAGAGAGAGAGAGAGAGGTGAGAGGTTTTGAATTTGAATCGATGAATGAATTTGCAAAAGTGTGTTTGTTGTTTTGTTTTTTTTTTTTTTTGCCTTCGGAAAAGTAAAAGGGATGAAAGCGGTTTATATAAAATAAGCAAGTGCAGGGTTCTTTCATCTGTCTTCCTTTTTTTCCTGATAACAAGTGAAACGGCGTGGTGTTTATTACGATATTTGAAAACGACGAGATGTTTATTAGATGGATTTCTCCCTCCCTAAGTCAGTTTTTTCTTTTTCTGTTTTTTTGGTAAAAAACTCATGTAAATGGTAACATTAGTTTTGAGGAATTTTGGTGGAAAAAGTGATGTTACATCATTTAGAGCTGAGGAATTCTTAACGATTTTTTCTTCTTTCTTCAAATTGAAATCTAAATTTTATTAAACCTATCTTATTATATAAAACTCGGTTTTAAAGTTTTTTGTTAACAAGATCATAACACGTATCAGTTATATCGATAAAATATCAACATTTGTTAATTCTAAATTTATTAAATAATTATAAAAATAAAAGTTTTGATCCTATCATAAAAATGAAATCTACAATAAATATTTATTTTTATATTTTCTTAAAGTTAGTTACTTACATGGTTGTGACACGTCTCAAATCTAACAATATTATTATGTAAATTGTAAAAATTGGTTTCCAGTGTTAGTCGTTAATGTGTGATGAAGACATGTGTCAAATTATCGATTTAAGGTGGTGACACATGTCAAAATATGTTATTAACGTGATCACAACATTTGTCATTAAAAAGTTTATGTGTTAGTTTTTTTATTTAATAATATGGCAGATTGATATTTTTGGTTCTTTTTAACAGAAATATTTTAAATTTTACTATGTTGTAGTATTTTAGATTATTTATTTTAGTTTCTATTTTGAATCGCTAAATTATGTAAGACTCATATATCATCATGCTTATTATTTTCATTTTTTTAATTATGCCAAATTAATTGTCTTCCAATTTTTCAGATTTTATTGGGTTGGTCATAAACAGAAGATATATTTTTTTCAGTGTTTCATCCAAAATATTTTTTTTGAGTAAACAATTTTAGTGGCTAAAGAATCTGCCACAAAAAAAATAGTGGTTAAAGAAACTATGTAAAAGTGAAAGTAAAAGGAGAATAATTGTTTAATTAGTTCATTGAGACATTTTATAGATGGTGATAAAAAACATACTTCAACAATAAAATATTTTTGGGTGTAAAAATATATTATTAGTGGTAAAATATAAAGTAAAAGTGTAAGTGGATGATTTGATGGGTTGTTTCATGTTTCTATGTAAAACATTTTGTGAATAAGTTGTAAAATGCTTTAGAAATTTGACAGTAATAATATTTGTAATGATGAATGTTTGACAAAAGTTTTGGTGACTGATAAATTAGCTTTAGATGATTATAATAATAAATTTAAAATATAAACATATAAATTAGTGTATTAAAGTAAAAACGAATATGATTTTTTCTTTAACTAAAAAATATCTTGCTTACAACAAAATATTAATATATTCTTTTATATTTCAGTTTTATTGGATAATTTTAAAACATGTACATCGTGCGAGTCATAATTTAGTAAATATATAATTTCAATAGTAGATTGTGAGTAACATGTTTGTAATCTAGAAAAATGTAAATATTTACTTTTATCAAAAAAATAAAATAAAATTAATTTGAGAAGATTATGGTTTATATGATAATTATGTTTAGAAAATTATCAAATAATATCAATGATTTTTCAAATTCCATTATTACCTTATTTTTTACAAGTTTTTCAAAAATATCAACTCTATAATTTAATATTTTATTACTTTAACTAATCTTGTTAAAGAAAATCTATATTTTTGAATTAATATATGCTTAAAAGGATGTTCAAAATTTACTTAATTAATTAATTTTAAAAAATTCAGCAAATCAGTAACCATTTGACATCTAAATTATTCAGTCATATTTCACAAAAATTATTATTATATTCCGCCAGATTCAGCAATTCAGTTGCGAATCAGCCGATCACCCCATAGTATAAAGAATAAAGTAATCAATATTGTTGCGAAACCAAACATACTAAACATACGAATAACCAAGTTGATTTATTATAAAGATGTGAATAGAGAAAGCAAAAAAAAAAAAATTAGTATCACTTTGTAGAGTTAAAGGTGATTTCATGTGGACCACGGACATCCTCATTACTCCTCCTAGCCAACGGTCCATAAGATTGGGGGATTCAAAATAAATAAGAGACGTTAAGGGATTACGATAGTTTATTCAAAAGAAAGGCAATAAACAACAAAAATAGCTGTAGTTTTTGAAAATTTGAATGTATGTATACAGTACACTCATATAATATGCTTTGGTCTTTTGTAGCAGCAGAAAATTTGATTCAAAATTTGGATCAGGTGAAGGATATGCTTCAAGCATATTATCAGAATCTATTAGGAAAAGTGAATCCTGAAGTTCAACCATTGCCTATGGAGAAAATCAAAAATATCACTACTTTCAGATGCGGTTTTGACTTGGCTTCGCAGCTCATAAATGTTCCTACGATCTCAGAGATAATGAGGGCAGTGATCACAATGCCTAAAAGTAAAGCCCCAGGACCGGATGGTTTCCCTGTGGAGTTCATATGAGAAACTTGGGATAAAGTGGGAAATATAATAGTGGAGGCGGTTCAAGAACTTTTTCAACCAGGCTTCTTACCAAGGGTGTTCAATGCTACTATAATTACATTGATTCCAAAGGTGCAGGGTGCATAATTTTTTCCCAATTTAGGCCAGTTTTATGTTGTAATACAGTGTACAAGATCATCGCTAGACTGTTGAAGCAAAAGTTTAAGCTGTTCATCTCTGACGCAGTCCAAGAAAATCAGGTGGGGTTTGTTGAGGGGAGACCAGCTGTGTGAGAATGTCCTCTTAGCCTCAAAATTGGTGACTGACTTCCACGTTATAGACTATATAGATAGAGGATGTTTACAAGTGAATCTGGCAAAGGCGTATGATAATCTTTTGATTGGCAGTTCTTACTAAATGTCTTGCATGCTCTGGAAATTCCGGATCAGTTCATTGTGTGGATTTAAACTTGCTTCACCACCACCAGCTTCAGCATAGCAGTTAATGGAGAATTGGTGGGTTATTTTACTGGGGAAAAGGGCTAAAGCAAGGAGATCCAGTATCGTCCCTACTCTTTGTCTTGGAAAAGAATGTCCTATCAAAACAATTGAATAGAGGTTTAATCAATCAGAGAATTGTCCGAATCCTCAATATTTAGCTCCTATGGTGACTCACATGAGTTTTGCAGATGATGTACTCATTTTCTTTGATGCCCATCCTTAAAGAGTATTTTGGAGATCCTTGAGGAGTTCAAAAGTAAGTTTGGTATGGGAATAAATAGAGATAAGGCGACATTGTTCTTGGATGGGGGCAGCTTTCAAAGGACAAAGGATATGGCAGATTATGTAGGCATTACACAAGGCTCTCTACCAGTGAGGTATCTGGGTGTCACTCTAACCTCAAAGAAGTTAACGAAGCAGGACTATTTGCAGGATGTTTGCAGCTTAAACTTCATTTGCCTCCTCCTCTTTCGACGACGTTCTCCAGTAGATGGGAACCTCTTTTCTTGAGTTCTTCCACCACCAATTTTAGTGTATTCTGATGGTTTAGCGAATAATTGTTGAATTGCAGGAGGAACATTCCAATCAGACTCATGCGGCACAACATAAATTGTTCTATAATATACCAATGTCCACGTCTCAATCAAGTAACATATTGAGCAGATATCATGCATTTCGATATGCGTTGTTCTTCCTCCTCTCCTCATGAGGTTTCTGACTGCGGTCATGGCATGGACACATGGGTACTTTTCAATATTAAAACATCTGCAAGAACAACTTTTCATTTTCAAGTCCACCAAATATGTCTTCCCATCCAGACCTATAACGATGTACTCAAGGTGGTAGATGTTTAACTCAATCAATGTTAAACGAACTACAATTACTCAACGCTCATGCAATTCATTCTCCACAAAAGGCACCAGTTTTCTTTTGTCTGATTCACCAACAACATCTTTCCTATGTTTGTTGAACCATTCAGAAAATTTCTCATCAATAGCATCAATCATAGGTAACAAATGGAACTTCCTTGCTTCAATAAACACATTGTTCATTGATTCTGCTGCGTAGCTAGTGTCGATGTTGTACTTATCTCCTTCAAAATGGCATCTTGCCCATTTTTCCAACCCAATCATTTCATCTAGATACTTAGCGGCATTAGGAAACCTACTTCTAAATCCATATACTCTCTGCCAAAATCATTCAGTATAAATATGAGCGCATTCCTTGAATTTAGCCGAAGCTAGATTCTTGTCAATCTTTACATGCTCTCTGAGGTTTTGATGCCTTGCACTTGGGTACACCTCCGAGACGACATATATGATGCTTTTATGCGTCCCACTTATAAAAACCAATTCAGGATCATCCGGTAAGACGGTTTTAAGCTTATGGAAAAACCATGGCTAACTAATATGATTCTCACTATCAATCACACCAAACGCAATGGGGTAATGGTAATAATTAGGATCATGAGCTGTTACAAAAACCAACATACCACCATACACAGTCTTCAGAAATGTTGCATCAACAACGATTACCTTCCTCATTTCCCTAAACCCTTCAATGCTAGACCCTAAAGCAATGAATAGAAACTTGGACCTTTTTTCTTCGTCCAACTCGATACTTGTTATTGTCCTAGGATTGACCATTCGTAACATGTGTATATAAGATTCCAAATTCTTGTAGCTTATTTCAGGACTCCCCTGCACATCTTTAACATGTCGTTTTTTTCACTCTCAAGGCGGTGGAGTAGGAACAATGCAAATTAAGTCTACCTCGAACTATACTCATGATGTTTTTAGGAGTCTGGGTATCAAATATACCTGTCGTGGTGTGCCTTTTTTTTTTATATAGCTTGTACTATCTTGAGACCGAGAGCATGTATGCATGTTTCTATGTACTCTAACACTCCAAAAATTAGAATCCTTAATTTTTCCAACTCGCTAATACCATTCACAACCTTTCAAAGCTTGACTACATTCTTCCATAAGTCGCTTCGTGTCAGACTTAACTGTCTTCACATCATAACAATGCTTATCTGCAACTTTATTAAGCAAATCCCATACTGCCTCTTTAGAAGAAATATTTCAATACATGTACCATCTTCCCATTCTTTAAAAGAATGACTTACTTCTACATGACCTGGAGGCTCAACATATTCATGCCTACCATCCTCAACGTTATCCACGTTACCTATCGGGTTATCCACACCTGCTACATTCTCACAATTTCCATTAACAACATTTTCAACAATCTCCATTGTCTCATCAATAATCGATTATTCAATAACCGGTTCTTTAGTGATAGGCTCTTCAATAATCGGTTCTTGTTTTGATGTTTCTCCCTCTCTAAAAATAGTAATGATTCTTTCATTACCCACATCATGAACAATCCTCATAATTTACACCAAAAGAACTTCCTCGATCCGCTCTTGACAGTTGCTCAACACCATTTAACAACTCCACATGCAAAACTGGTTTAAGTCCATCTTTATCCAATGACGCTAAAAAATAAATATATGTCATCGTCATCTTCAATATTTGACTCTCCAAGTTTTAGATTGACGGTAACTCAATTTCAGCTTTCTTTCGGCTTCATTTATTTTGCTTTTCTTCCGTATCTTATCTACTAAAAGCGATTACGTTTTTAAACAATACAACATATAATGGATTTCTGGAAATCCACTCATGCTCTGAATAGTACCCGCCGATGTCATGATGTACGCTTGTGTGGCTATTCCTCTTTATCGCCTCCTGGAAATATAACTATATAAAAGACAATTACAAAGTCGAAATTGTACTGGTTCTACCACTTGTCCTACAATCTCACATTTGTACCAGTATTTCCAGTTATCCTATAACCTCTAGTTTCTATTTGTATGCAGCTTTACTCAAATTGGTCTACTCAGATCCAGGATTCTCTTGATTCAACACGATTCAGACACACCATACTATTAACTACCAATGCAAATACCTAATCGTCACTTTAAATATGATTATCAATCCAATGTACATACCCAAACAACAAATTGCGCAGATCAAATCCCTAAATGTTAAAAATGTACAAACCCAAACCCAAATCAATAACTCAATCACTTATATGAATTAAACGCAATAGATAAGAAGTGTAAGAAGGACGCGGCGGTTGTTGCGTCAAAGGCAACCGTCAAATTGAACGTCGAACAGCAGCCGCCGAGCAAGATTGATGGAATGAGGAGAAGCTGCTCCTAAATGAGTATATCGTTTTTGTTCAGCGATAGTTTAAAAAAAAAAATTATTTTTGTTAAAATTAAATAAATTCAACAATTTCATTAAGGGTAGTATGAGAATATCATGTTTTCGGTGGCATGCAGACTCTAATGTGGCACGCAAGATCAAATTTTTAAAATAAGTGTCATTCCAGCAATTGATTCTCCTTATCTCATTTCTTCAAGAATCAATGTTATGCATTTTTCAACAATTTAGACACAAGAAACACAAATCATCTAACCCATTCACCATTAACACTTCATCTATACCAATTGATTCTCCTTCTCTCCCTTTGTTCCCCGTATCTCAAATCTACATTACATCACGAAGCTTCCTTCACCACCACAAGATCTCGGAGCTTCTGTCGCTCACCACCACCCACCACACCTCGAAGCTTCTGCTGTCGCTCACCACATCATATCTCGAAGCTTCTGTTGTCGTTCACACCGACACATCTCGAAGCTTCTGCCATCCTCCACCACCAGATCTCGAACTTCTTGCCAACAAATCTCGAATCCTCTGCCATCATATCTTTGATGCTCTGCCTTGAGTGAACTCCTTTCTATCGACACGTGCTCTATCTCTCCCACCTTTTCCTCTGACGGAAAAAACTCGTCTTCGACCAAACTTTTTACTGGCCAACCATAACGTCGATACAATAAATATACATACATGTATATTTTCAAATTAATTATTTAATAAAGAAAATTTCATTTATGTGTTGTGTTTTATTAATTAAAAATAAAAAATTTATAAGAAAAAAACATGGAAAAACAAAATAAACACTTTTTGTTTTTTTCGAAATAACTTTGGAACGTCACAAAATAGTGGCTAATTTTTAGATCACAAAATAGTAATGTAAGACAAAGAATTTTTCGGTCGCAAAATAGTAATACAAGACAAAGATAAAGACACAAGCTTGAATATTAAAGTAATTTGAACTAGTACAAGACAAAGATAGATACACAAGCTTAAAGAAGCTTGATAAGGTCCTCGAGGAGTATCGAACCTAACTCTCACAACCACGCCCATGAAAGGAAATGACGTCAACACAAAACCATCGACTAGGGAAGAGATAGTCACCATACATTGTGACGTTAAAACGAGAACCATCTCATACGATTCTTCCATGAAGGGAGAAAGGAGACGCCGATGACTAACTCAGCCTCAAACGCAAGCATGGGAACACATGAGAAGTATCCGGTGAGCAAACTCTGCTGGAATTGATCGGACATCAAACCAACAAAAGTGATTCTATATTGGGAGGAAGCTCAATATATCTGAGACAACAGGGTGAGGGAGGAACCCACGAAATATCTGGTTAAGCTGGAGAAGTATCCGGTGAACACTCTCCACGTCGGAGTTAGAGCCAGGAAGAGAACGGATTGGACAACCAAATACGATACAAGCTTCGATAAGCCAACTGAAATCCAATTAGCCTACACAAATAGGTAGGGACAATCCTTCGAGGATAAAGGACCAGCAACGGTAGTGGAGAAAAGTGGATGTTGAAATGGCATCTTGAGCTATCGGAAGAGACCCTGCGAAGCTTGGGAAACACAAAGGAGGACCTAGAACCACCCAAAAGAGATCTTCTAATGGGCCAGAAAAACAAGGAGTCCATGAAGTTGCAATAACTAGCAAATGCCCAAGAAGTATTGGACAAAGCCCACCAAATTTTCAAACTTTGCAGCCCTTGTACAAACATTCGATGTAGTTGAGACCCTTATGCAGCAAGACGGCGGTTGTTGGAGGAAAAAGCAAAGACAACATCATAAAACACCATCAGATTCGCCTGAATGTTCGGGTTAGCAAAAGAGGAGAAAGCGGTCTGGAAGAAGATGAGAGAGATCTGATAGATCATCGGGAAGAGAGAGGCGGAGAAAGGCGGAAGAGGACATCGCCAACCAGAGGAGGAAGGTGGTATGGGAGAGGAAGGTATATCGGCATCTCACTGAGAAGATTTTCGATCCAGTCGCGAGCAGAGAGACGTCACCAATAACTGGACTGGGAGAGGAAGGTACATCTGTCTTTTTAGGACTCGTGAACTGGTCGGGAAAGCCAGCAAAACGAAACAAATCTAGAGGACAAACAAGAAAGTTAACGAAAAAGCTGGGAGAAAAAGCTGTCTCGATAACTATGCTTGAGAGAGAAAATACGGGAGTCCAAAAAGATTTACTTGATCTACTTCACCTTATTAAGTTTTCTCATTTTCTTGCTCGAATGATTGTATTTCGATTCTTCCTTGATTAAAAACATTTAGAAATCAATGAACAAACTAAATATTATGCTTAATTAAAAACAGAAAACTATCTGCCATATAGCGCCGATACAAATCTAGTAATTATAACAAAGCTTAGACAAAAAATTAAAACTTTTAAGGACTACAAATTTTGAGAAATCAGGCCTCGAAAAAAACACACTGGAACGGTAAATAAATAGTTAAATTTTAAAGAGAAATCTAAGGAATCTACCGCATTCCAAATCCAAACTTTTGCCTTCTACCATATTTATTTACTCTTTTCGGGCAATGCCACAACTCATAGGTAGAAAGATGCATATACCCTTCTAAAGTTGTTCTATCTTATTCGTTCAACATCTCCCCTCCTCATTTATTACAATTGACAATTAAAACCAAAGACCATTTGAAAATAATTGTCACGTCCTCTACTTTTTCTTGTGTCAGACCAGTATCAAATCAAAGTAGCCGCTCAAAAATGAAAACAAAACAATTAATATGTTATTATTTATCGAGAGATTCTTCACAATCAGCTTCTTCATTTCTCGTCTACAAGACTTGTCCACGGAGCAAATAAGAATGCTTGTCCACTACATACATATGTATACAAACGAAGACAATGCTTGTCAACTGAAAAAAACTTCAATAATATCTTTACTAGAAACATGGCTTTCATACACGATCAATTTTTGTCCATGAAACAAATGGAAACATTTCTCCACACAATAAATTATTTTTTTAATTATTCACCAAATGTTGCGTACTATTTTAGGCTCACTCGTAGACAATTATGCCAAATAGACAAATTCGAAATTCTCCTAACTTATTTTATAAAAAAATTATTTAATTATTTATCTTATGGACAAGTTCATATCTTCATAATCTTTATAAAAATAACACACTTAATGAAAACATTTCATTTATAACTTCTCCATTAGTCAACATACTTAACAAATGGACCAGTTCTAGCTAATGGACAAGTTAATATACATTTTGTCCACGAGTCTAATTTTGTCCACTCTCTCATGTACTCTACGAATTGTGTAAACCAAGAAACATATTTAATTTACAGAGTTCTTAATATTTTCGATAAATTTAATTTAATTTCTTTACAAAATCTATTTTACGATGATCCATCATTAATGCACACACCTCTATCAAAATCCTTCAATGTCACATCATTTGACATTTTTTTCCACCATTCCACACATCAAGTTTGACTTGTGTCATAAAAGAACAAAATTCTGGTTCATAAACTTGAGACTATTTTTATCTTTTTAAATATCTGTTATGGTAGAATGGAAAAATGTTGTCATGTGGTAGAATAAAAAAGTTTAAAACAAATATGTGGCAGAATCAACTAAATTTCCAATTTTAACTTGTACTATCTTATTATATAAAGTTGGGTTTTCAAAATTAGCCATTAACATGATCATGACACGTGTTAAATATATTGATGAGATATTGACACGTGTCAAAAAATTATTATTTTTCAAAACAGCTAATTAAGAAAATAACATAAAATTTACATGTTTATATCTTAAAATAAATCCTCAATCAAAAAAGAAAATTAACAAAATTAATTTATTTTCCATTGTAAGCTAATTATATTATACATTTTTCTTAATTAGATTTTGACATGTATAAACAAATATATAATTCATTAATCATGCATATTATTATTAATCAATAAATAGTGAATAACAAATTTAAAAAGAATAACATAAGTTATGTTAAAGAATTATTATTTTTGAAACATAATAGGACATCTAATTAAGAAAATAACATTATATCTATATAAAAATTATGTTTGTGAAGTGACCTTAGTGCAATGACCATTGGTAAGTCAAATTGTAGAAGGCACCATCACACCAGGGATCAAGTCCTCCTCTTTACAAATGTAGGGATTTGGCTAATGGGCCGACCTATTGTGACCTAAATGTTGACAAATAAAATTATATGTTTATATCAAAAGCTTTGATATTTGATTTTTTTCCAATATAATTTTGTTGATTTATTGCGTGGGTCTTTGATTCGTGCGGGTTGTTCAATGGAAGCTATCAGATGCAATGAAATGGAATCGAAGTATATAAATCCCGCTAACTTAATCGAGGATGGAGACACTGATGGAGGTTTCAAAAGTGATTCTACAGTTAGTAGCATTATAGGTTTGGAAGATTAGTCGGTGATTGATGTTTCTTATCAAAATTTAGAGTTTTCTCTTCTTAATAATGTTGATGATTCTGGTACTGAAACAAAAGCTGTTTGACCGAGTAATTGAGAAGTGATTTTCAAATTTGGGAAGTTGGAATGGTAAACCGTTTTAAAATTGGTTTCAAGCCGGATTTATGCGGTTTTCTATCGGATTTGGTTCGTAAATCATTTAAACCTAGATATATGGAGAAATATATGAAAACTTTTTATTCAAATAGAAATAGGTTGAGAATTTATGATTCGAGAATATTTGAGATGAGGTTATAGTTTTAAGTAGTTTTGGTATAATGCGATACTTATGAGGAGTAAATAGGTCGTTGATCCTTAACATGATTATGACATATATCATGTTTTGGATTGTTTATAAAGTTTCTATTTTGTATGTTTGAATTATCTAAGACTTATATATATACCATCGTGATTATAATTTTCAATTTTTTTATTTTTATTATGTTATATTAACTTTTTATCCGTTTCTCAACTTTTATTAGGTTGGTCATAAAATTATTGTAATAGAGTAGATAATTTTCACCAGGTGTTCATCCACAATATCTTTGGAGTAAAAAAAATTCATGGTTAAAGAAATTATGTCACAAAACAATTATAGTAATTACAAGAACTATAATTATGCCAAAATGAAAGTAAAATAACATAAAATTTGTTTAATTTGTTCTGAAGATATTTTATAGGTAGTGATAAAGAGCATACTTTAACAATAAAATAATTTTGGGTGTAAGACCAATCTTTAATGGTAAAACATAGAGTAAAAATTGTACATGCTTACTAATGAGATGTTGCTTTGATGAACTTTTTGCATGTAAAATATTTTGTGAATAAGTTGTATAACATTTTAAAAATTTGACAATAATAATATTCGTAATGATGAGTATTTGCCAAAATTTTTGGTGGGATATAATTTAGCTTTAAATTATTGTAATAATTTTTATAATATATTAAAAATATATAAATAGAAATAAGTGTATGAAAGTAAATACAAATATGATTTTTTTTCTAACTAAAATTATTTATATATTTAATTCAGAAAATAAAATTTCTTTTTATATTTTAAAAAATTTGTTTAAAATTTAGGATTTATTTTTTTCAATACTTTTTAAATCCGTACATCGTGCGGCCCTTATCTACTAAATTATAAACTAAAATCTGACCAATTTTCAAAACTAAATTCATGAGTAAACCGAAAATTCTCATTTGGTGGAAATTTTCAAGAAATTTACCGGTTTATTCCCCCTAATGTCGAAGAAATAAAAACGATGGTATTTATTTTGTTGCTTAAGAAAAAAAAGAAAAATTTGGTCATCCAATCGTTTTCATCGCAGGAAGAAGAAGAAGAAGAAGTTTGTTTTTAAGCTCTGGGTCTTACATCTGAGATTATTAGATTAATCTCTCGAGCGAAACCCTAGATCCATTCTCCTCCATGGATTTCTCTCAGCGCTTATCGTCGATACTTGTCCTTGTCTTCGTGTCCATCACCGTAGCTTCCGCTGAAATTCGGAAATCAGAGATCCGATCCGATGACCGACCCATCATCCCTTTAGACGAATTCGGTTTCACTCACACCGGTCGTCTCGAGCTCGACGGCTCCAAGATCTCGCTTTCCAATAACAATCCCGATCTAGATCTCTCCAAAGTGGGCTTCTTCCTCTGCACTAGAGACGCTTGGGTTCATGTGATCCAACAGCTCCAAGAAGAAGAGATCACATGCGCTTTGCAATCAGATCTCGTTAAGCATGTCTTCACCTTTAACAATCTCAAGGGGGGCGATAAGAGCAGCTTCTCCACCGTTTTCACGGAGAACGACGCAGATCAGTACTCTCTCGTCTTCGCCAATTGTCTCCAACAGGTCAAAATCAGTATGGACGTTAGATCCGCCATGTATAACCTCGAAGGCAAGAAGGGAGGTCGTGATTATCTCTCTGCTGGAAGAACTGTTCTTCCTAAGGTCTATTTCTTCTTCTCTGTCATCTATTTCTCTCTCGCTGCGACTTGGATCTACCTTCTTTACAAGAAACGTCTCACTGTTTTTGCAATCCATTTCTTCATGTTGGGAGTTGTTGTCTTGAAAGCTTTGAACCTTCTCTGTGAGGCTGAGGATAAGTCGTATATTAAGAAAACCGGAACAGCTCATGGTTGGGATGTCTTGTTTTACATTTTCAATTTCCTTAAGGGTATCACTCTTTTCACCTTGATCGTCTTGATCGGCACGGGTTGGTCTTTCTTGAAGCCCTACTTGCAGGACAAGGAAAAGAAGGTGTTGATGATTGTGATTCCCCTCCAGGTTGTCGCTAACTTTGCTCAGGTGGTTATCGATGAGACTGGACCATATGGCCAAGATTGGGTTACATGGAAACAAATCTTTTTGCTTGTTGATGTTGTCTGTTGCTGTGCTGTTCTCTTTCCCATTGTCTGGTCCATCAAAAACTTGCGTGAGGCGGCTAAGACTGATGGGAAGGCTGCTGTCAACCTGGTTAAGTTAACTCTGTTTAGGCAATACTACATTGTGGTTATCTGCTATATCTACTTTACTCGCGTTGTTGTGTATGCACTCGAGACCATTACCTCTTACAAGTACATGTGGACTAGTGTTGTTGCCAGCGAGTTGGCCACCCTTGCATTCTATCTGTTTACTGGCTACAAGTTCAGGCCGGAGGTGCATAACCCATACTTTGTTGTTGATGATGAGGAAGAAGAGGCTGCAGCTGAGGCGCTGAAGCTTGAAGACGAGTTTGAACTGTAAGTCATCACTGGAATAATCGTGTGGGGGGTGATTCAGTCAAGAAATATACTTTGTTTGACAGGATGATTGAGAGAGTAAACTGGATCATCAGCTGCTTGGTAAACCGGCGTCTCTTATCTGTTTTTTCTTTTTCTTCTTCTTTTGTTATCTTTCTTAGAATGCAATACCCGTTTTGTTTACTTGAGTTGTTAGGATACTTATATAGACTCTATGAATGTCTTTCTCCCATTGCATAGTATGTGTGTATTACTGGTAACATAAAATGCTTGTTTTACTTAATCTGCCTTTCATTTGATTAAACAAATGGCTCATTAGAAAAGTTGCTTAAGGAAGCAAACTTGAAAATAACCAAAGTTTGTGCACTACTATTGCCTTGTTGGATCTGTATTTATATCATTGCCCTCTGAAGTGACAGCAGGAAGAATTTTCATAGTGTGTGGAGGTGGACCTTGGATTGATTGGTCACATAAATACAATAGTTTGGCGGAAATTAGGTGTACGAATACTGAGGTGATTTATTGAAAGACACGGACATGTTTTAGTTTTACCTTGGAAAATTAGCACTTGTTGCTTACGCCAAGATTCTGTCCGCCGCTACTCTGGCCTCAAATGTCTTCAAGTCATGATTATTGAAAGCCATGTTATCTTTAGAAAAAATTATAATCGACTAAGCTTCATTATTTAAATATCTATGCTTATTGCTTAAACAAGAAAAAGAGAAGGATGGAAAAAGAATAAAAAAAAAAAAAGAGTTGGGAGAGGGAGGTCGGCACAACAAAGATGGTGAGTTTCCTGAATTCCATCATCCTCCTCCGACAAAACACCAACACAAGCTAATTAAATTAAATTTAGGTGCTATATCACGTCATCAACCGAGTAAAAAGTACAAAGCCGACGAGATCTAGTGGGGAAGCTTTTAGTAAAAGCCTTTTACAACCGAAGCTTGATGATGCAAAATAAGAGGAAGAACAAGACACACTCAACGAATCTGCCCTTTCCCTGCAAAAACGTCAACAAGTCAAAAAGTGAGACACTCAGTATCAATTATATTTCAGACAAAAGTGACCAAGCAAGAGTCATCTCCACGTGATAACCAATCCAAAACACATTGTCACAGTTTGTCGAGTTTTATAAAAAATAGATTCCAACTTTAACTGAAAGTCACAAACTTTACCACAATGTAATGTTATTCCTCCCTTATTCGAGCTTTGGAATTTCTTTCACCACTTAATTTTGTTTAATTAAAGAAACAAACACAGATAAATAGACAGAGATGGTTTCATCCGACTAAAAACGCAACTCACAACCTTCTAGATCTAAATGTCTAAGAAAATGACACAAGCAAAATTGTCAAAGTAAAACAACAAATGAAGTGTAAAGTCGAAAACTTTACCCCAGCGGAGGAAATGGACATGTAATCCGGTGATGGGTTATCCGTGACCGGCGGGTAGATACCACCACCGCTGGAAGAGCCACCAGTGTTTCCGCCGCTGCCACTGCCACTGCCACTACCACCAGTGGAGTTGCTGCTACCACTACTATGAGTGGAGGAAGTCTTGATCCCAAGGGAGTAAACAGGAGTTCCATCAGGGTTGAAGAGACCGTAGTTCCTCTCGGAGGTGGGTCCAGGCTTCATGTTCTCGTTGAAGAGAGCAAAGACGAAGATGGTGAGATCACACTCAGGTCGAATAGGCGTCCTCATCTTCTTGCTCATCATCATCTTGATCAGATTCCCATTGTACTTGCGAGCATTGTCGCAGGTGGCTCCGACCTCCTGCGGGTCACCGTTGGAAGGCCATCCTGTCTCGGAGACGACTATGGGGACTTTCTTGTAGCTGATGCCGACAGCGTCAAGGGCGTGATAGACTGCGTCGACCTGAGCGAAGAGCATGTTGTCGTAGTGGAAATTAGAGCCAGGGTCGGTGAAGCCTTGATTTGGTTGGAAGAGAACGAAGTCGAGAGAGACGTGTTTGGGATTTTCTTCGTAGGCAAAGAAAGGGTAGGCGTTGATAAGGATTGGTGAGCCTGTCTTGACGTGGAAGTCCAAGATGGGAGTGAGAGAGCTGAGAAGATCTCGGCGGAAGGAAGTAGCTGAGGGAGGGTAGGACACGTCCAAGATGGCCAGTGAGTGAGCCGTCGTCACAAAGATCTGCTTGTTCAGGCCACAATCCACCAGAGCGCCGTGGATGCTTTGCATAGCCGGGAAGAGGGCCGCCGTGAGGGCTGACTGGTTGGAGGTGAGGACTTCGTTTCCCACTACGATGGCCACGATCTTGGTGTTTGGGAGGTAAGCTTGGACGTTCTCCTTCACCCAGGCTTGAGCTTTTTTAGGGTCGTTCATCTGGGCCAGGTACTCGTTACCGAGGGCCACTGTGAGCTCGAAGCCGGAGCCGGAGAAGGCACGGAGGGCTTGTGGATCGGCGTCATAGAGCTTTACTTTCGTCGCTCCAACAGACTTGAGGAGAGGGATAACGTTTTTTGGGGGAGGAAGGTTGTTAGCGACCTGGCCATAGTTGATGCCGATGGAGGAAACGATGAGAGGAAGAGATAAGAGAGCAAGGCACAACAGAGAGAAGAGAAACTCAGAAGAAGAAGAAGCCATGGATGAGAGAGAGAGAGAGAGAGAGAGAGAGAGTAGTGAGTGGTTGTAAGCAAGATGATAGCGGAGGCAGTGATGGGACCAGAGCGTTAGGATTCACTAAATTTCAAAGTAAAATAGTAATAAAAAATAATGAAAAAGAAGAAAGAAGAAAGAGAGAGAGAGGAGTAATGTTGGTTTAGAGATGAGCTGGAAGTCAGTGTCTCTGGAGCAGCAGAGAGAGCATCTTTCTTGTTTTAATTGCCATTTGTTTCCTCTAGGATTCTCACTTCTCATGACAGATCATTCTTGTCTTCTTCTCTCTTGGTGCTCTCACTACAACACTTGCTAGGTATTTGGGACAGCTACATGTAGTAGACAGAACACCAACTAACAATTTCTCTCTCTCTCTCGACTACTGGCACCACTCATGTCTTTCAACAGTGTTTGCTTCAACTAGTCTTTCCAATGCAATTAAACTAAACCAGATTGACTGAATGCTCCTAGGTTTACGACCTTGAATCACTTTTTCTACCAACAATAACCCATGATTACAAACAACACCAATCAGTGCCAATGCCACACATGTTTGTCTCATATAAACTAAACGCACACCAAAATACGAAATCGGTAATAAATATGAAATAAAGTTTACCACAACAAAAGCAATTGAATGTTAATAAAATCCTCAAAACAAGAGTAAACACTAAACAAAAGATGAATGATAAGATTAAAGAGACCCAAGTGACGCACTCACGCTTTGTATAAAAAACAAAAGCTTTTGCACCACCCAAGTGAAGAATGGTATTCAAAATCTATCTGTGTGCTGTGACCAGCGTCTCTATGAACCTTAAGCCATCAAACCTCGGCTCAAATTTCTCCGACCCATTCGTCTTCCTCGATTCCCAGACCTGATCAATTTCATATCGACATTTCAATTCAAACCAGAGCAATTGAATCGAAATCGCAGATCTTAAAAGTAAGAGATGAAACCTTTGGGGAGATTGGAGGAGTGGAGGAAGAAGAGAGAGCAGCGGTGGAGACGGCAATTACAGAAGCCACCACACCGCTTGAAACCTTCATCTTCTTCGGATCCGACGACGCCGGATCTCGACCACCACCGACTCTGGAGCTGCGTTACCCGTTGTTTGAGGCTTTCCTTATATCAAAATTCCAATTAAACCAAAATTGCCCTTCCTTCTTATTTTTTCCACCATTAAATAAAAAAAAAAAGTTTTTATTTTTTTTATGTTCTTTTTGTTTTCATTTTCAACTGTGTTACAAAAAAAAAAAGAAAAAAAATTGTATAACTAACTGCATGAAAATATGAAATAGATATATTGTATGAGCACATATAGTTGTCATGTGGCTAAAAGGACCATCATTTAATTCTGATATTAGAATAAGACTCATGCTAGAATACGAGTTGAGATATATATATTTTTTTTCGTAATTTTAAATAAATATAATATATATGTTATTTTATTTGTTTCAAATTTTTTTTATTTTTTGGAGAAAAAAATAATGTTATTTATGTAGCTAATTTATCATATTTGGAAGACAATTTTTTTTGACATCTAAAAATTTTGTTACATCATATCATCTGCTAATGATATTTATATGATTATTACTTTTTTATCATATGTTATCAAAATTTGTTTATGTATGTCGATTTTTCTTTTCAAACGTGTATGTTTATGTTGTTTGGTAGGTTTTTTCGGTCAAAATGATTTTGACAAACATATGTTACATATTTGATCTATTAATGAACCTCTTTTCGCCCTACTTCTCAAACGACGGCATCCAGATTCTCAATCCTCACACAGGTTTCACGGGAACCAATCTCATCGGAACTCCATAATTCCTACGAGACAACCGGCGTAGAAATCGCTACTTACAAAAACTCCCACAAATACACCAAACCCCATCTCATCTAGTTACTGAGTCGCACAACCAACCACCCCTAGCAACCTAGTAACAAGAGAGGTGGGTTGGAATATTTGATTCCGTCCAGCCACAGACAACACTTTCCCACGAATACTCCAATTCACTAACAACTACTCTAGTGTCGAACGGCATCTCCACCTGGTGTCGAACGTCACTCTCCTCGTGTCGGTTGACACCAATGCCCACATCATCATTCCCGTCGATCACCCCTCATCCAAACCTAACTCTAGCTGTCCTCCTATGATCCAAACACACAACAACATGCTGGTGTCGACCGACAGCACCTTGGTGTCGCTCGACACCCCAACCTTACCATAAAACCGTCTATGCCAGACCACAATAAAAACACTTGATTAAATCACAAACCAACCGTCCATTTCAGAAAATCACCGTTGGATATGAAGCTTATAGAACCACGAAGCTTCCCACCATATTTCAGCCAAATCGGACTCCGTTTCATCCTCCAAACGTTGCTCCGAAGTAGCCATCCCAAACTAGTTCTTGATGTCTTTCTGTAAGTGTTGTTGTCGATCGACACAACACTTGAAACACGACCTGTACTCGATTTCAAGTACCTCTCGGTAGAGCTGTCAAAATGGGCTGTCCGTGTCCATTTTGACCCGTCCAACATTGTCTAATTTGATTTTGGAAAATAAATGACCGTGTCCATTAACGACCATGCCCACTAATGACCATATTTTTATGGGCTGTACATGAGTGTCCATATAACATATTTTGTAAAATGAGAAAAAAACAAAAATATCTAAAAACAAATTTGACAGTGAGAGGCTCTCCGCCACCAAAACCTAACTCCATGACCAATACTCTTTCCCCAATGCTTAAGCACATACCCAATGTATTCACAATGATAACAACAATAAAAACAACCCATGGATTCTTCTCAATCCATCTCACCTATGAAAAATCCACCCCAATGATCCCAAAACCATTGATAAGCCTAACATCAACCACTTACCTTAGATTAAGGATGAAATCTGAGGAAGGAGCAGCACCTCACCACCAGCAGAGCTTCCCCTCCTCCTCCACGCCGCATCATCACCACTCCCCTTCCTTCCCATCCCCAAATCCAACTCCTCACGTCCCTAACATATATAGATCCTCAAATCTCTCTTCTCTTCTCTAGGGCAAGAAAACGGCTGGGAAAAGGAACCCCTCAACCGAACAAGGCGTCTTCCCTTTTATAGGGAACTTAAGGGTTTCTCCAAAACTACTAAACCACACAAAACAGGAGAACGAATCAAACCGAAAATCTTAAAACAACATGGTGTCAAGCGACACCTCTTTGGTGTCGGTCGACACCCATCCCCAAAATGCACATTTTGGTTCGCGGATGTTACAAGAGTATAAATAGATTTATCAAATTTATGTTGACAAAAAAAATGTTTATCCAATCTATTATTAATTAATTTTTCTTAAATTTACCAATCTAGTTTTAAAAAAGTCATTAATTAAACTTTCTTATCCATATAAATAAATTAAAAAAGCGAAAGTTTATTTAGACAGACAATATTATAATTTATTTATCTTTTTTATATAATTATTACTAGACTTTTTAAAATGCTATTTTTATTAATACCTATACATACACACAACATAAAGATATACAGTTTTTGCCAACTGGCACATGCATGCAACATAATAATTATGAAACGGCTAAATTTTTTTTTTTCCAAACTATCATTAATTTCCCTATATATACAATGACCTGGAAGAGTTTTATAAATCACAAAATCTAGCTATATCTCTATCTTCACTCGAATTGTGTCTTACCCCAAAAAAAAACTTCACTCGAATTCCCTTCTCATTCCAGTCTCTTATCATGGATCTAAACTTTGCACAAAACAAAATCACGGATCTAAACAGAACCCCCACTCCCTTGTCAGTCTTGAACTCATCAAGGCATATATATCCCTCTCCGGTCACATAGACTGCCGTAGCGGCACCAGTCACCGTAGAGGATGGCTCCACCAGCACGAGGGGGAGGAGAGGTATAATTTACGGGCGCGATGCACAAGGGAAGTTCCTCAGTAAAGATGGGATACAAAACAAGAGGTCGCCTTCTGATCAAAGAAGAAGAAGAAGAAAGAAGAGGTCGTCGTCGTTGACGAACAGTAGTGCAGGTATATGAGTTTCGTTATTGACGAGGGGACAACAAAATTAATCTGCTATATGTCGATCTTGTGTGCTAGGAAATATAAACATAACGATTAGAGAAATTAATGAATCTAGGGTTACGTTGTTCAGTCAAATGGAAATTTCTTGGAAAAAATCCCTTGTACTCTTTCTTGTGTTAGATCTTCGGGTTTTAATTTGGATGTTTTTTTTTGGGATTGTAGGTGATGACATGTCTATGACTTTGGGAGGAGGGGACTTCTGGCCGCATATCTTCACAGTTAACACAGGAGATGTAAGTATATAGCTTATGCATACCTGTTTATTTATTTCATTTCTTGTTGTTGAAAATATATTGTTTTATGTTTCTTAACTGTCGATTTAGATTTAGATTAATTTTTTATACTATATATCCTTCGATCAAAGTTAAAAACATTTCTCTTTAATCCTCCACAAGATAGTTAGTATACATATACTAGATAAGGACCCACCCGATGTGCGGCTTTTAAAATATTAAAATTTGTTGTATGTTATTTATAAATTTTTTCCCCTATAATACACTGATATATATCAATTTACAATTTTTTGATATATGTTACCATTAGAAGTAGATTTTTTTAATACCTAAGTATACTGTATGTTAAAAATATATTTTTTACCACCACCTAGAAAAATATCTATATAAACAAATTAAGCTAACTATTATGTCTATTTATTTTCACTTTTGCATAGTTTATTTAATCACTAAAATTGTTGGTTCAAGAAACTTCTCGAATTAAAAATATATTACATAGTATACTAATCAATGATGTATCATCACAATAGTGTATGACCAACCATGGAGAGAACCTCGGCTCTGCCCTCCTCCCTTATGGAGAGAATCTTGTGTCCAACCTCCTCCACCATGAAGAGAATCTTGGCTCCACCTTCCTCACTTGTGGAGATAACCTTGCATTCGTTCAACCTCCTCCACCACTGAGAGAACCTTCGCTCATCCTTCCTCATGTGTGGAGAGAACATATTCACGTCTTTTAGCTATCTCAAAGTGGCATGCTCCGACAACTAATGAAACTAAAAGCCTTTTTTCAACGTCACAAAATATTTTGATAGTAATTTATGTTAAATTTTCCAATATATTCGTGGAAGTGTCTTTGACACATCATGATTTAGCCATTGTCTCCGAGCTCCTATGGATATATCAAAAACGGTTTATGTTTTTCTAATCTATCTGTCTATGTTTGTTGTAAGCTTGTGTTTAATTAACTTATTTTATCCTTACTCTTTATCTCCCTTTAGGATTGAATGAATTGCAACATTTATGTTTGCATAAAGGTCTATGACCAACCAATAAGGTTGAGAAATTAGAAGAAAATTAATTTGACATAATTAGAGAAATAATAGAAAATTATAATCACAGTAATATATGAATCTCAAATCAAAGATAAAAATATAAATTAAATAAAATAATCTAAAAATACTAAAATAAAATTTAAAATACAGTATTAGAAAGAGTATATGCAGTATATTAATCTTACATTTTTTTTGGGTCAACATATTAATCTTACCTATTCCAAACTGAAAAAAGGATAAAGTATGAGAATTTTTTGGTTTAAAAAAATAAGCAAAATTTACCTTCCCATTAAAGAAATTGTACCAATAGAACAAAGTTTAAATCAATGTTTTTGAATAAATTATTTTGTTAGATGAAAAATATGAGAAGATTTATGTTTATATAGAAGTGAGTATTTACATTTTTTTAGATTTAGTAATTAATTGTACATTTTTCTTAATCTCTTTTCTATTTTTTTTGTTGAATTAATAACTTGAAATTAAAAATAAGTAAATAATGTTATAATTTTGAATTTTTTGAAATATATAATCTCCTTATAATTATTTTTCAAAAAACTGTTAAAAAAAATTATAATTATCATTTTACATTATTAATATTTTTTAAACAATTTTTTGTTTTTTTGTCATAATCTCAAATCCCTCCTATTAAATATTAACTTTTACACATCTCAAAATCCTGTTAATTGGTAATTTTCAAAACCAATCTTTATATCATAAGAATATTGTTTAAACAATTTTTTTGTTTTTTGTCATAATCTCAAATCCTTCCTATTAAATATTAACTTTTACACATGTACAAATTTCAAATTAATAACTTGACACGTGTCAAAATCCTGTTTATAACTAACTTTCAAACGCATCTTTATATAATAAGAATATTGTTTAAACAATTTTTTTTGTCATAATCTCAAATCCCTCCTATTAAATATTAACTTTTACACATGTCAAAATCTCATATTAATAACTTGACATATGTCAAAATACTGTTAATAACTAACTTTCAAAACCCAATTTTATATAATAAGATATATATAATCTCAATAAGATACATATAATCTCTTTATAATTATTTACAAAAAAACTTTAAATTTTTGTAATTTTTTTGATAATTATCTATTTACATTATTATTGTTTAAAACAAAATATTTTATTTTTGTTATAATCTCAAATTCCTACTATTAAATAATAACTTTTATACATGTCAAAATCCCATATTGATTTAAACTTGACACATATCAAAATTTTGTTAATGGCTAATTTTCAAAACCCAACTTTATATAATAAAATAATATGTGTAAGGAAGGCTCTTTAAAAACACACAATAGATATAGTTTTTAATCCACGTAAACATGTATTATAACAAAAACTCTTTAACAAAAAAATTTAGCCCAGTTTAACTCGAGTTTTTGATGGAGCTATGGTTTTAAATTCTTTTTTACTTAGAAGGTAAGCAAATTTATTTAAGTTAGTAAATTATATGAGCTAACTTTAATGAATCATCAATATATTTGTGAGTAAAGTTTGTTTACATAGATATCGGATCTTTTAAAATAGTTTTACAACATACGATAACAGTAATATTCTTCATTCATTTGTAGTTTTTGGTTATTTTGACGTGTACGTAACATTGTTATCTATCTCTACTTAGTTACACATACTGTTCAATCGTAAGTAGCGGGTGATGAGGATATCATATATGTGTCAAGTACTAACAGCTTTGTTTATTTGCTTCAAGAGCTATTTGGTCTTTGACTCTTAGTATCTATCGTATATGTGTTGAAATGAGATGTTTTGTAAATATTTATGGTTTATGGTTTTTATACAGGATATAATCGAAAGAATTATGTCTTTCACGGCAAATGGTTCTCGTGGAATAAGTGTGCTAGCGGCAAATGGTTTGGTAGCTAACATCAAGATTCAAACGCTCCTTAGCTCCCGTGAAGTCGTGACTTTTAAGGTATAATATGATGAACTCGGTCTTGCAGTCCAATCTTGGAATCTTATAACTCAATGGTTCATGTTGGAAGGATGCTTTGGAAAAATTGGTCTTAGATATAGATTAATTATATTAATGATGAGTTATCTTAACTTGCATGTTGGTGTTTCAAAATGTATACTACGCATTTGGATACGTTATAATAACATTTTGGTGTAGGATGTGTATGCGATAGTATCTCTTAAAAGTTCAATGACAATATTGGAGAGCAGAGAAGTGAGGACTAAGACGGGAGAGTGGCGGATTACGATTGGTGGAGCAGATGGAGCCCTCTTTGGTTGTGTTTTAGTCGGTAGTCTCACGGCAGCAAGTCCAGTCCAAGTAAGAAACAAACATCATTTTCTTTTTTTGCGGCTCAATGGTTGAAACTATCTTAATTATTGTGATTCATTATTACAGGTTGTGGTTGGCAGTTTCTGGCCATTGGTCACAAATCCGCCTGAGAGGAGAATCGCTGAGAGCCATCCGCTGGCTGTTGCACCCGTTATTCCACAATCATTGGCTTCCTCCTTAAGACAAGTCCAACAACAAGATATGATAGGCGGCCGAAATGATAAGTTCAAAGCTGTGATGGTTGTTTAAACTGTCCCGCACACACTGGATTTCTCTGCCAGGGGACAAGTCCGACAACCAAACATGATAAGCGGCTCTTCTCACTCTCAGAACAGGAGCGACGGGTCTCAAGCTGAGAATTTTTCAGCCAGGATACGAAATTCAATGGCTCTCTCAATCATGATGATACAAGTCCAACAACAAGACATGAGAGGCCCTTACATCTCTCATATGAAAGACGATGAGTCCCAAGCTGTGAGTATTGCACCTAGAATACCAAGTGAGCTGGCTTCCTCATCAACAGGACAAGTTGCACAGCCAGGAACGCGGGAAGCTCCATTTCGAGTCTAGGGTGGCACATCGAGAAGTAGGCTCATCAGAAACTTTTAATTTTGAACTAATTAAGACTTTAAAGTTAATAAGTCTATCTTATTATATAAGCCTTAGTTTTGAAAGTTAGTAATTGTAACACCCGTGAACCAAAACTGTGCGTTTGGGTAAGGGTGTCGATCGACACCGAGGGGGTGTCGATCGACACCGAGGGGGTGTCGGTTGATACCAATATTCTCTGGTTCGACCAGTTCGATTTAATTATCGATTTGGACCGGTTTGGTTTAGGGAAAACCATTGAACCGAGATTTTAAAGGGGGAATATGACCTAGGTCGTATTTTGTTTTGTCTCACGCCGTTTTTGAGAGAAACAAAAGGGGGAAAAGTTTGTTCTTGAGTTTTTGGTGAGTTTTGTAAGATTTCAAGGCTTTGTGGGTGAGATCTTGCTGTGGGAGTGAGGATTCAAGACTAGGAACGTGTGGGAAGCTTTCTGGGAGTGTGGATTCGTTCTTTGTGGTTCAGAAACTTCCTGCAAAGAGGTGAGTGCATGTCCATGGCTAATCTAAGCCTTTGATTTCATTGTTCTTGCTTGTTTAGTGTTTTTTGGTGTGTTTTTCTTGCTTGGATTGGTTGCTACAGGTTCCTATGGACATATTTGGCTTGTGTTATGAGTATTGGGTGATTTGGAGGAGTTTGAGAGCGAGATTCGACTCTCGGCTTCGAGCGAATTGCGATTGCAGAGGGAGTGTCGATCAACACCACTTGGTGTCGGTCGACACCAGAAAATTGGGCATCGATCTACACTGTGGGGTAGTGTCGGTCGACACCAAGGCCAGTGTCGGTCAACACTTGGCAGGTGTCGGTCGACATCTCCCTTCCAGCGAGACATGTTTGATTTCCTGGTTTGTATGTCTTGTTTGTTGATTGTTTGGAACATTGATATCATTGTTGCTTGTGTGTATAGCCCAGTAGATGGGAGGATTGCCTCACTGAGTGTTTATCAAATACTCATGCATCTCAATATGTGTTTGTGGTGCAGGTAAAGGCAAAGTGTGATCGTTAAATCAAGGCGATGAAGAGGAGGATGTTCTAGGGACTCGATTGTATGTTGTCTGGCATTGCTAGGTTGCTAGAGTTGGGTCTTTAGAAACATTGTTAGGTTGCCGGTTTCATGTTTCCTGATGTTTGATTATTGGATTGTTGTTATGGTTAATATTGGTTATTTATTTATTGGATATTATTGGATATTGGTATTTTGTTATTCCGCTGTTGGTTGTGATTGTGGATAGGTGGCTAGTGGATATGGGACCACTAGCTGTAGATTATTATTATTTATTATTATATTTATTATTTAAAAAAAAACGGGTCAGGTCGTTTCAGTTTGGTATCAGAGCCCTTACGGTTCTAGGTTTGGGTTCACTAGGCTTTGTGCTGTAGATGTTTGGGATTGCATGTCTTGATTGATTATGTGAGTTAGTCAATTGTGTGTGGCATGAAGTCCTAGAACATCTTTTTCGAGCCTTCAATGAGATTCCACGGTGAGTTTATGTTTTTTGGTTTTGTGTTATGTTAGGATTGCTTGTTAGCCTCTGTTCTTGGAAGTGCAGTGGTTAAAGGTGTTTGAGTTGTTGGTCGTGGACATGGGCGTTGTCGTGGTCGTGGTCGGACGGGTTTCCGAGGTCAGCGAGTGTGTGGTCCAGAGTTCCAAGAGGAGGTACACCGTAGGATCGCAAGCGTATCAAGAGTGACCAGAGCGGGTTAGCCGGTGAGCGTGCCGGGGGTGCTGGGAACCCAAGTGTGGGGTTGCAGAAGGTGGAGCCCAGGGTCGAGATAATCGCTTGGCGGATCTGTTGGCGTGCTGCGGGAGCGGTTACGAAGAGGGGTACCAGTGCAGGCTCCAGTGTACCGTATGTGGCGGGTGCACCCGAGGGCTGCGGATGTTGAGGACTATCCATCTTTTGTTAGGAGGATGGAGCAGCTGTAGATGACCGGTACAAGATTCTTCTCGAGAGGTATCGAGCCTAGAGGGGCAGATAGGTGGTCATATGCAGTTAGATTGGATACTTCTCTGTTTAGTGGGTAATCCAGGTTGACATGAGAAGTTGAGTGGGCAGGTGTAACATTGCAATGTTATACTCGGACCACAGGTGGTACTTTTGGTCGGGAGATGTTTATAGTCGTTAAGGATTGTTGCTCCTGAGGGGATGGTGATTCTCCTGAATACCGATAGCTCGATGGGCTGGGGGCTCCGAGACTAGCAGAGGGGATGATGTTCCCCTGAGGGGATGAGTAGTTCCCCTGATACCGATATCTTGAGGATTGTGGTCCAAGATTGAGACGGTATAACTCAAAGACACTGGTCTGAGAGTGAGATCGGTATGGCTCGAAGGTTGCGACCTAAGGGTGGAGGAGTTGGGAGCAAGCAATGCCTAGGACGTGAGTATAAACATAACGATTGAATGTAGACCTCGAGGGATTGACGGTGGTTTAATCTTGGGTTTTGGATGTGTGACCAATGGGTCAGGGTTTTATGACCAGAGCGGTTATGAATGTTTGGCTGATGCGCCAGTATTGTGAGGCCGGTGGTGCTGGAGTCCCAAGAAGGGGAGTTACATCAGGTTTGAACCGAGAATGACATGTTTGCGAGATACATAAGTTCACGAGAAGCCTTCATGGCAGGATAAACTAATCGTTGCGACGATGCCGGATGAAGTTCATTGGAGATGGACAGGGTTGCTAGATTCAGGGTTTTGGTAAGCTTGCTGGGGAAAATAAGTCAAGTGGTTTGAGTTGGCGGCCTGCAAAGCATTTGATACGGCGAATCGGAATATGCGAACGTATGGTACTTGTTTGTTTTATTACGCTCGTATTGATGATTTGATGTGGAGAATTGCTAAGCGGAAAGCTAATTTTGGATTAAGTTACCTTGTGAAAATTTTCCCTAAGAGACAAGTTACTAGAGGTTCTTGCATGGACAAGAGATGTTGATATTCGGGTGGTGGTGAGTTGATGTCAGCATACTTGATTATTAGTCTAGTAGAGCTGAGAAAGTAAATAGAGGATTCATTCGTCTTATCACTTCACCGTGGGGAGCGTCGGTGTTGTCCGTCATGTTGAAGGACGAGGTATGGGTTTATGAGTTTGTGGCGATACCTTTCAGGTTGACTAACGTGCCAGCAGCGTTTATGAGATTGATGAACAGCGTGTTTCAAGAGTTTCTGGACGTGTCTGTCATCATTTTCATCGACGACATCCTGGTTTATTCTAAGAGTCCTGAGGAGCATGCAATGCATTTGAGGGCAGTTCTGGAGAAGCTGCGGGAGCAGAAGTTGTTTGCTAAGTTGAGCAAGTGCAGTTTTTGGCAGCGTGAAAGGAGCTTTCTTGGTCATATTGTGTCTGTAGACGGGGTTTCTGTAGATCCGGAGAAGATTCAGGCTATCAGAGATTGGCCTAGACCGCAGAATGCCACAAAGATCAGGAGTTTTCTTGGATTGGCAGGATACTACAGAAGATTCGTGCAGGGGTTTGCGAGTAGAGCTCATCCTATGACTAAGTTGACAAGGAGGGATGTTCCTTTTTTTTGGTCAGAGGAGTGTGAGGAAGGCTTTGCAAGCCTGAAGGAGATGTTGACTACTGCGCCAGTGTTGGCTTTGCTTGAGCAGGGAGAACCCTATGTGGTTTATACAGATGCATCTAGAGTTGGTTTGGGGTGTGTTCTGATGCAGCATGGGAAGATGATTGCCTACGCTTCGCGGCAGTTGTGGAAGCATGAAGGTAACTATCCTACTCATGACTTGGAGATGGGTGCTGTAGTTTTTGCCCTGAAGATTTGGAGATCTTATCTTTATGGTGCAAAGGTACAGGTGTTTTCCGATCATAAGAGTCTGAAGTATATATTCAATCAGCCTGAGCTGAATTTGAGGCAGAGGCGGTGGATGGAGCTTGTGGCAGACTATGATTTGGAGATAACCTATCATCCTGGTAAGGCTAACTTGGTTGCAGATGCTCTGAGTCGGAAGAGGGTAGCTTCAGCTCAGGAGATGTAGATGGAGTCTCTGGTAGGAGAGATCGGTGCGTTGAATTTGTGTGCTGTGTCTCAGGAACCGTTGGGTTTGGAGGCGGTTGTTCGAGCAGATCTTTAGATCAGAGTGCGGTTGGCTCAGGAGGGAGATTTGGGGCTGGTGAATGCCTCAAAGGATGTTGATTCAGAGCCAGCTAGTGAAGGCTGAGTATCAGGTTCCAGGAGGACTACTGAAGAGTCTTCCCATTCTGGAGTGGAAGTGGGATATGATTACTATGGACTTCGTGGTAGGGTTGCCAGTGTCCAGGACGTTTGATGCTATTTGGGTCATTATGGACCGGTTGACTAAGTCGCCATATTTTCTGGCCATTAAGAAGACTGATGGAGCAGCGGTCTTGGCTAGGAAGTATGTGAAGGAGATAGTCAAATTGCATGGGGTGCTAGCGAGCATTGTGTCTGATAGGGATTCTAAGTTCACATCGGTGTTCTGGAAGGCATTTCAGGCAAAGATGGGCACTAAGGTGCATATGAATACAACTTATCATCTCCAGACAGATGGACAGTCAGAGCGGACGATCTAGACGCTGGTGGATATGGTGAGGATGTGTGTGTTAGATTGGGGTAGCCATTGGGCAGATCACTTGGACTTGGTAGAGTTTTCTTACAACAACAGTTATCAGGCGTGTATTAAGATGACTCCTTATGAGGCTTTGTATAGGAGGTCATGCCGTACACCGTTATGTTGGACTCAGTTGGGGGAGAGGAGCATGTTCGGGGCAGAGTTTGTTCAGGAGACCTCAGAGAAGATTCGGGTTCTCAAGCTGAACATGAAGGAAGCTCAGGATCGACAGAGGAGTTATGCCGATAGGAGGAGGAGTGATCTTGAGTTTCAGGTTGGAGATAGAGTGTACCTCAAGATGGCGATGTTGCGGGGTCCGAACAGGTCATTGACTGAGACTAAGTTGAGTCCGAGGTATATGGGTCTATTCAAAGTGATTGAGCGAGTTGGACCAGTGGCATATAGACTGGAGTTACCTAAGGTTATGCGAGCATTCCATAAGGTTTTCCATGTGTCTATGTTGCGGAAGTGTCTCCGTGAGGATGAAAAGTTGTTGGCTAAGATTCCTGAAGATCTTCAGCCTAACATGACTTTGGAGGCGAGACCAGTGATGGTTCTCGAGAGGAGGATTAAGGAACTTCGGAAGAAGAAGATTCCTTTGATGAGAGTCCTTTGGGACTATGATGGTGTTGAGGGAAAGTTTCCTGAAATAGAAGTTTCTAAAAGAGGAAAGATTCCAAAAATGGAAAGTTCTAAAAATGGAATGTTTTATGGGATTTAGAATTTTCCATTTTTTAGTGGTTGTGAGCCTTCAAGGGGCTAGTGTGGCCTTCTTGGCGGACTTTTGAGTCATTATGCATGTGTGTGGCGGTTTTTTGAGACATTGTGTGGCCTTTGTGGCGGGCTGTTTAGCTGTGTGTGGCCCTTGTGGCGGGCTATTTAGCCAATTGTGTGGCCTTTGTGGCGGGCTGTTTAGCTAATTGTGTGGCCTTTGTGGCGGGCTGGTTAGCCAAATGTGTGGCCTTTGTGGCGGGCTGTTTAGCCAAATGTGTGGCCTTTGTGGTGGGCTGTTTAGCCAGAGTGCCTGTTTAGGCGGTCCTTTCGGACATATGGTCTTTGTGACGGTCCTTCGGGACAGATGGTCTTAGTGACGATTATTCGGGACAGATGGTCTTTGTGATGGTCCTTCGGAACAGAAGGTCTTTGTGACGGTCCTTCGGAACAGATGGTCTTTGTGACGGTCCTTCGGGACTGATGGTCTTTGTGACGGTCCTTCGGGACAGAAGGTCTTTGTGACGGTCCTTCGGGATAGATGGTCTTTGTGACGGTTCTTTGGGACAGATGGTCTTTGTGACGGTCCTGTTTAGGACATTTGTTTGGTCTTTGTGGCGGTCCTGTTTAGGACATTTGTTTGTTCTTTGTGACAGTCCTCTTTAGGACATTTGTTTGGCCTTGGTGGCGGTCCTGTTTAGGACATTTGTTTGGCCCTTGTGGAAGTGAGATGATCCATGTGAGGTCATGAGGTATTCTAGTGAGGGGATATGTGGTTGGTAGGGCATTGAGATGTCTTACGGACCCATGGGAAGGAAACCTGGATAGGGATAGGACTTAGACGTGTTAAGAATTGTTTGCTCGCGACTCTTGGGGGACTTAGGTTCTCCTAGTACTGTCATATTCTGAGACCTTGTGGCTTGGGAGTATGGTTGGTATATCGACTTCGGATGACGATCCGGGGGCGCATTGTAGGGTGGCAACCCGAGAGACGAGTATTGGACTTCCTTATATATTATGCCATGCAGGCTTCAACCTGATGAGGAGCCAATATTATGGCATGCAGATTTCGGCCTGATGAGGAGCCAATAAAAACTCAAGGTTTAGGCCTCTGAGTAAAAGAAAGTCCAAAAGTCGAGAGCAAATAATGCATGGAGCGTGAGTCTATCGCCTAGAGGTGACCTTTCGTAGATCGGTCGGAGGAGTGCGGGCCGTGGAGACGGTTGCATGAGAGTCCTTGGCTGATGGTTGTTCGAGATTCGAGGACGAATCTATATTGGTGGGGGAGAATTGTAACACCCGTGAACCAAAACTGTGCGTTTGGGTAAGGGTGTCGATCGACACCAAGGGGGTATCGGTCGACACCAATATTCTCTGGTTCGACCAGTTCGATTTAATTATCGATTTGGATCGGTTTGGTTTAGGGAAAACCATTGAACCAGGATTTTAAAGGGGGAAAACGACCTAGGTCGTGTTTTGTTTTGTCTCACGCCGTTTTTGAGAGAAACAAAAGGGGGAAAAGTTTGTTCTTGAGTTTTTGGTGAGTTTTGTGAGATTTCAAGGCTTTGTGGGTGAGATCTTGCTGCGGGAGTGAGGATTCAAGGCTAGGAACGTGTGGGAAGCTTTCTGGGAGTGTGGATTCGTTCTTTGTGGTTCAGAAACTTCCTGCAAAGAGGTGAGTGCATGACCATGGCTAATCTAAGCCTTTGATTTCATTGTTCTTGCTTGTTTGTTTTTGTTTTGTGTGTTTTTCTTGCTAGGATTGGTTGCTACAGGTTCCTATGGACGTCTTTGGCTTGGGTTATGAGTATCGGGAGATTTGGAGGAGTTTGGGAGCGAGATTCGACTCTCGGCTTCGAGCGGATCACGATTGCAAAGGGAGTGTCGATCGATACCAGAAAATTGGGCATCGATCGACACTGTGGGGTAGTGTCGGTCGACACCAAGGCCAGTGTCGGTCAACACTTGGCAGGTGTCGGTCGACATCTCCCTTCCAGCGAGACATGTTTGATTTCCTGGTTTGTATGTCTTGTTTGTTGATTGTTTGGAACATTGATATCATTGTTGCTTGTGTGTATAGCCCAATAGATGGGTGGATTGCCTCACTGAGTGTTTATTAAATACTTATGCATCTCAATATGTGTTTGTGGTGCAGGTAAAGGCAAAGTGTGATCGTGGAATCAACGCGATGATGATGAGGATGTTCTAGGGACTCGATTGTATCTTGCCTCGCGTTGCTAGGTTGCTAGAGTTGGGTCTTTAGAAACATTGTTAGGTTGTCGGTTTCATGTTTTCTGATGTTTGATTATTGGATTGTTGTTATGGTTAATATTGGTTATTTATTTATTGGATATTATTGGATATTGGTATTTTGTTATTCCGCTGTTGGTTATGATTGTGGTTATGTGACTAGTGGGTATGAGACCACTAGCTGGAGAATATTATTTATTATTATTATATTTATTATTTAAAAAAAAACGGGTTAGGTCGTTTCAGTTATTCATATAGTCGCAACATGTGTCAAGTATATCGATTATATTTTGACATGCGTGAAAAGAAAATTTATTTAATAATTTCTAGGAATATTAAAAAAATCATCAAAATAAAAAGATTATAATTAATATTTTAAAAAAGTATATAAAACCAAAATTAATCTATAATGTCACTAATTGTAATACGAAAGTTATATATTAAATTACTAATTTCAATAGGAAAATATGTGCAATTAATAAAGAAAATATGTGCAATTAGTAAGGAAAATATTTGCAATTTAATTGCAATTATTATTTATTATAATCATACAGTAAAAATAAATTTATAGAAAAGTGATTAAGTAAAGTATAAAAAGGTTTAATGTGTTTAAACTAGAGATGCTGAAAAAAAAGTGTTAAAATTATTTTAATGTAATTTCCTTAAGTTTATCAATCGGTGAATGATTTAATAACATATTCAATATTATGTTATCATATAAACATTGGTTTTCAAAGTTAGTAACTCATATGATCGCGACACGTGTCAATTTTAACAATTAAAGTTTTTGTCATGTGTTATACAAAAACTTTGTTTTACATATTTGTAAATTATAAGAAATTAAAAATTTAAAAAATTTAAGAAATATAAGAGATAGTTAATATATGTATATATATATATATAAATAATACTAATTCTAATTTTAAATTACTAATTCTATAAGAAAATGAACTAAGAAAATTATACAATTAATTACTATAATACCATAATTAAATAAATTGTACTGTCAATTATTAATCCTAAAATAAGAAGGATTGTAGATAATCACCTTTACATAAACAAATAATTTCTCTCATAATAACGTCTTTGAATTTTTGATTAATTTATGATAATGTTAGTATAATTTTATTTAAAACTAGTTGGACAAGTAGTAAAATTATTACGTATGAGATTACAAAATATGAAACAAATATATTTAAGTATTGTTACTTTTTCAAATATGAGATAAAATTAGTTTTCATTTATTTCTTTGAGAATTATGTTTTATTAATTTTTACTTTAAAAAAAATGTTAAGTAATATATAAATTTGATATAATGCACATTTTTTTGATATGAAAATTATAAATGTTACTCATTGGGATTGAGTGCATAGAATTAAAATCTAATTTTATTATCATGTAATATACAAAGAAATTGTATTACAAGATGGAGTGTGGGTTTAAAAAATAAAATAAAATAAAATAAAATTAACATTTAGAATACAACTTAAAATTTCACATATTTTACTTATATCCGCGTTAATCGCGGGCCTAATCTAATATATATATATATATATATGAAGAGTAATGATATAATAACTTATATTTTATAAATACATTACATACATATAACTTTTCTTTTGGTTTTGCTAATTTTAATTGATTGTCTACATATATATATATATATATGTATACTGGTTGGTATAATATTAGAATGTAATTGTGGCTCAATGGTAGAGAGCTTGTCTCAAACTTTTTTGTCTTATTCTTCTAATGAAAATGACGTACGGAGATTATGACGGAAATTAACTCCGTCATCGTTGTTTAACTGAAAATTTAACGAAAGTTAGTTATTTAAAAAAACATTTTGGCCACAATTTGAAAGTTGGAGATTTTTTTTGACATTTTTCCCCTTTTTAAAGATATCCTTTCATGTTGTTCATTTTCAAAAATACCCATTTTCTATGTATAAAACAACTAAATTCTGAGCCCTAAACTCCAACTACTTAATCTTAACCCCTCAAAACTATATCCTAAATATAAAATAGAGAACCCAAACCTAAAAAAAATTCTAGAAATTAATTTAACTTATTGAAATTGTGTAAAAAAGGGTTAAAATGAAAATGTTCAAAAAATAATATGTTTGAAAAGGGGTATCCCAAAAGGAGTATTTCTAACGAATTCTCTAATATAATATATTTGTCAATGATCTAAAAATAAATGTGAAATTTTTTTTTTTTTTTCTGAAAACTAAACAGGAATATATATATATATATATATATATATATAATTGATCTAAAATAAATGTTAAGCGTTTCTTCTTTTGTTCATGTATTACTATTTTTTTTTGTCAAATGTTCATATATCTATATATATATTTTCGGAGACATTTAGCAAATAAATCTTGGAGTTGGAACCTATTTACAAGCATACCATTACTATTAAATATTTTTGATTTTAATTTATAAATATGATTTGATTAGATTACTTTCTCTTACGAAGGCCCAAGCCCACTACATGGTTAAATTTTTGGCTACGAGTTTTTCACATTAAATAGAGAGATATTAGTTTACTTTCGACAATGATCACAGCCGAGATTTGTGATGTAACTTCTTGATTCCCAAATATTTCCCTCCAATAATTTATCTTCAAAATCAATTAAAGGAAACAAAATTAAATCACAAAATATTTCATATCCCATAAATATTTCGCAAAAAACAAATCATAATTATTATCTCCTTAATAACTCGCTTGATCGAATATTATTAGGAGGTGTTAGGTCGACCTAATTGTCAGCCTATAAATATTTAAAACCTAAAACCTGATTATGCATAAGTAATCACAGCTATACAACACTCACAATAAACCTTAAACACTATTTCTTTTAATTTCAAATGGCTGCTACTTTTGCTTTCTTGAAAGATGTTCAATCCTACAAAACCGCATAGAGGGTCCAAGTGAAAGTCATCTATGCATAGTGTCAATATAATCAAAACACTGGTAAAACGCTGGAGTTGGTTTTGTTAGATTCAGTGATAAGAATAATTTCAAACAAACTAGCAGAAATGAAACAAAACGAGATATTAGACTTTTTGAAATTGACTCTTTTTGTGGTGTGGTGAATGAATGATGTATGGAATGATGATGCATGGAATGAATAGAATTCAGGGTGTTTCAATTCCCCTTATGCAGTTGCAGTATAAGAGGTGTCAATCCTATCTGAGTGATTGTGAACAATTAAGATGTGCATATGAGTCTAAGTCAAGCCAATTGTAAAGATTGTTTGTCACTAACAATCCTATAATGAGATATGAAATGCAGAAAGTAAAACCAACTAGAACAAGATACTAAATGCAAACAGAACAGACAAATTAAAGCTATAATGAAACTAGAACAGAAGTAGACACTATGCTGATGAACTAATGCAAGACAAGTAATGAACAGAAAACTAAGTGAATGCAATGGAAATGAAACAGGAATGAAACAAGACAATCACAAATCATAAACACAAGTTCTGGGGATGAACTCGAGCAGCACTCGACCGAGTGTAGGTCGAGTACAGGGTCGAGCTAGCCTAAACGTGAAAACAGAGCAACACAAGAAAAACAGAGCAATGCAAAAACTAATCAAACAACAAGCAAGCAATGATATATAGACTAATATATTAATAAACAAAGAAGGCCTTGAGGAGGGATTCATGGGCTGAGCTAGTCATTGTGGTTATCTAACTTGGTCAACAAATCTCAAGCAAACTTTGAGCTGATGTCTAGACATACTATTCTAAGACATGTTTAATCCACTCTCATGGCAAGAAACAATCAAACCTATGCATTTCTAGACTTGTTCTCACAAAGTAAAGAATCTACACAAGCAGGCATTAAGCAATACATCTCAAACCAAACAAGACTTCTAATCTCTTAGCAAGCCTAATGGTAAGCTCTAGATCTAGCCTTATCTATGCTCCTTAAACATTGGTGTGATGCTAAGATGCTTGAAATCAAACCCTACCTTCTCAGATATAGGATCAGCATTAAGATCATCTAGCCTAGAAGAGATCTACAACAATCAAGCTTGACCAAATCAAATAAACCACAAGATCAACCCAGCCTAACCCATCCTCAAGGTCCTAAACAAACTACTCACAAGAACACATGGTGAAATAAGTCAAAAACCCAGAAAATAATGAAACTTGCATCATTAGAAAGATGAAATAGAGATCTACAATATTGATAAAAAAATAAAACTCGAAATCTTAATATTTTGAAAGTTATGAAACAAACAAAATACAAGAATCTAGTCTTTCTTTCTTAAACAAGTACAAAATCTAAAATAAAAGAAAGTGCAAAAGGAATAAATCTAAAAAAGGTAAAAACTAGGTTTTAGACTCTCTAAAAAGCTGGACTCTCTGGTGGCTGCAGGTACAAGGGCCTTATATAGGAGGTGAGGTGGAAGCCCTAAAAATACAAAAAGTCAAAGTAGTCAACGGCTCGATCAACTCGACCAGTGCTCGGTCGAGTGGCTGGTCGAGCTGGCTTCTCTCGTGCATTCTCCACTCGGTCGAGTCCTTCTCAGCACACGGTCGAGTGGTGGTCGAGTGTGCGGTCGAGTTGGACTCCGGACCTTGATTCTACAGCCTTAACTCTCTTGTTTTCTCCTCAGGATTGCTTCACTTCTCCTCAGCATTGCTTCCATGCTCCTTAAGCTCCAAAATCACCTGTTTATGCATGAAAAGATGCAAATGCAATGCAACTATACTCTAATGCATGATTAGTCCTAAAGCTACACAATAATGGCTAAAATGGATAACAAAAGATGCAAAAGTTGTGAATAAACTAAGGGAAAACAAGGTAAAATATATGAACATCAACACCCCCAAACTTAGTCTTTGCTTGCCCTCAAGCAAATAATCAAGACAAAAGAAGGTAGGTGAGGTTTGAAAGTGGGATCTCAGCTCCTAAAGCTTGCAAATAAACTATCTAGAATCAATGTCCAAGTTACTAGTACTATGATGCAAGTTGAATGAGCTATACTTAAAGACTTTAGACAAGCATATCACAACCTTTACTGATTTGAGCCTTAGATGTCCACATGCATTCAAATCAACTATTTCCTTTAACATTCATTAATCAAGAACATGAATCAATTATGTGCAATGCTTAAACTCATTTGGCTTGGCAGTAAAAGGTTTGGAGACAATGATGGTCTCTTTTTAGAGTAGGGCTTATCAATATCAAGGTTCTCTCATAAAAAATGGATTGAGCTTTAGAAGAATGCTAAAGGTAAGAACACTTAGACACATACAAGAACAAAACCTTGTCTACCCAAAGGCACCCAAAGTGTTTATCCTATCAATCTAAACCCAATTGATCCTAGTGCTACCCTTTAACTTCTTTTCTTCTTTTTCACCCTTTTCTCTTTTGGTTTTAAAGTCTTAGGAGAGGTTTCTTATTTGATCTTTCTAGTGGAATGGGGGATTCTTACTTATTTGCTATGGTTCTCTTTTCTTCTTATTCTTAAGACATATAAGCATTTTGCTAGACTTCTCTTTTCTTTCTTTCTTTTCTTTAACTAGAACCATCTTTAAACAACCTTATTCTTCCCATTCTTTCACTAGACTTTAAATTTTCTTAAACACATTCCCCTCCTAAAGACACTAACCTTTTCTTTCTCTTTTTCCTCTTTTCTTTTCATAATAGCCAAGTTCCAAACCCAACAAGTGAACCACCTAGTCCTATCTAGTTTGAAAAATGCAAACTAGAACTACACAAGGCTTTACTCTTGTCAGTTCAAACCTAACACTTTCTACCAAGCTCAATCCCAAAAATAGGCCTCACACACACAAGAATAAACATGGCTTGAAAGAAGGTTTGGTTTAGGGGTAGGGGAACTGATTCTAATGATTCAATCAGCTACTTGGATCAACAGGAGTGGTAAAAAGGAAGAAGATGATCCAAATATGTATATGGTATCCATGAGTTTAAAACAATGCACACATTGATAATTGAAAGTCAATATTAGCTTCTTATAAATAGGAAATGGTTTCAAATCTCAACATGCTTCAATTTAGACCAAATGCAATGTAGGAATTCAAGGCTTGGTTCAATCTTATGCTTCTAACCACTCAACCAGCATCAAAGTACTATTAACTTGGGCATTGATCCTAGTCTAGTGAATAAACAAGCTAACAAGGGAATACTCATCATAGATCCCTAATGCAAATACTATACAATCCTACATGAAACATGCTAAACAAGATCCTAATGTGCAGTGCAAACTACATGAACACTCTTTTTTTATAAAGATTTTTGTAAAAAATTTCAAATTTTTAGGGTTTTTCTATGCCTTAGATGATATGCAAATACTAACATGATGATGCTAAAAATTTGAAATAAGAATCACAAAACACAATGTCAAATGCTATCTCAAACCCTCCCCCAAACTTAAATCACACAGTCCCTGTGTGAAAGAAATTTGATTGAGGATTCAAGATTAAAAACAAATCATAAAACACAAAACACAATGTGAAATGCAATGCTATCTACAAGTGAAGGTGATAGTGGTACCTTAGGGATTGTGGAAATAGTTGTCCACATCCATCTGCATGTTGTCATAGGAGTAGTTGGGGTCTTGTTGATGGCTTGGAGGTGGAGATTGGGGCAGCTCAACGACAGCGATCGACCGTGACTCGGTCGAGTGCATGTCCGAGTGGGGGGGTCGAGCTGGCTGCCGAGTCTTCTTTTCCTCTTCTATCTGGCCTCCCTTGCTTCCCTGATCATGAAAATACCAAAACACAAATCAAAATACCAAAAATCTTAAACAATATGTACATGGATACCTTAGGGACTTCCTCCCTAGTGAGCTTGTTTAAAGTCACTAAGCTTGACTTTGGTGTCCTTTTTAGGCTTTGTTTAGATACCAAGGAGGTGATGAAATCCCCCCTGGTTCTACTTGGTAACCTTGGTGTTCCTTCTTGATCACTACTTCCTTAACACTTGAACTTTGTTTCTTCTTAAGCTTGAGTCTTAGTCTTGCCTTCTTCAAAGACCTCTTGTTCAGCTTAAGTGGGAGTTCCTTCACCAAATTAGTCAGTTCTTGAAGAGAATTCTTAAGCCTCTCCACTGATTCTTCTTGAAAGGATAGCTTAGCACTTGAAGGTGTTTCTTTACTTGAGACCTCATGATCGTCATTTCTTTTGATAGTGTAAGGTGGATCATTGATGGAATGCAGATTAGTAGGGTTGTTAATGTCAAATTTCATAGTGAAGTCTTCAGTCAGGTGGAGCTTGATAGTTCCCATCTTCACATCAATTACAGCCCCAGCTGTGGCTAAGAATGGCCTTCCCAAGATAAGAGGGTCTTCAGGCTCATGTTCCATGCTCATGATTGCAAAATCAGTTGGGATCCTTGCTTCTCCTATCTTGACTGGGAAGCTCTCGATCACTCCAACCACATCCCTCTTGGACCCATCTGCTAGAGTGATATAGAATTTGCTTGCCTTGAAATCTTCATAACCAAACTTCTCAGCCATTGAGTATGGCATCAAACTCACTGAAGCCCCTAAATCACAAAGGCACTTGTTGAAATGCATGTAGCTGATGGAGCAGGGTAGTTTGAATGAGCTTGTATCCTTAAGCTTTGTTGGGATAACAGCTTTCCCAATCTTTTTCAAATCCCTCATGTCTTGATCATGAGCCTTCTTCTTTGACATCTCAAGCAAAAAATCTTGATAGAGAGGATATGGAGCATACTGTTCCAAGGCAGGTCCTCTCTCTTCTTCTTGGTAAGCAATGATGACCTCTTGTATGGCCATCACTTCCTTCTTCTCAATCAAAGCTTCTTCCTTCAAAGCTTTCTCTTCCGCTTGTTGTAAAGCCATCTTTTCCTTTTGCTCAATGATCTCCCTCAGTTCCCTTATCTTTTGTGCCGTGAAACGTCCTGGGAATGGTAGAGGTGGCTTGTAAGCAGGAGGAATGTACTTAGCAGGCTTGACAGCTTCTGTGTCTTCAACTCGATCGACCACTCGATCAGGTACTCGGCCGTGTGTATGGTCGAGCACCTGGTCGAGTTGTTCTTCTGCTTCAGTCTGCTCAGTAAAACCTTCACTCTGGGCTTCAAGTAGTGACGAATCCTCCCCACCTTGAACCGCACTGTCTTCAGTGACATTTTCCTCATGGAGATGGATGGCGTTAACAGTGAACTCCCTTTGGTTTTGACTAGCTTGTTCAGGAAATTGGTGGGGCTTAGGAGTTGAAGTAGAAGCAATGGAGCTCTCCATGGACTGGAATGTAGAGGTCAGACTGTCAAGCTTGTTACTCAGGTAATTAGAATAAGAATTCAACTTCTGGGTCAGCTCTTCAAACTGCCTTGCTTCCTCAATCTGCTTATTGGCTTGCCCAAGCAACAGCTGTTGCAGCATAGCTCTTAAGTCAGGTTCTTGGGCTTGGTAGGTCTGAAACGCTGGAGGGTGACACCATTGAGTCTGGAAACCTTGTTGATGGTGCATGGGTGCATAATGGAACTGACTGCTTTGAAACATGGTTACAGACTCGAACGGATATTCGGTCGAGCACCGGCACGAGTTGAAGGTCGAGTAGACTGAGATGTGAAGTCTATTTGAATCCGGCTTCTGACTCGATCAAGTACTCGATCACGCACTCGGTCGAGTGGTGGTCGAGTTGGTGGTCGAGCTGGTACCTGAAACTCAATCACAGACAAGCAGTAGAAGAAACGAGATCAGTAGTGAACAAGTGGATAAACGAACTTAATCTTAGACTTCTTTTATCCTAATTGTCACAAAACAAACTCAAATGGGTAACGACGCCAAATTGAAACTGACTCTTTTTGTGGTATGGTGAATGAATGATGTATGGAATGATGATGTATGGAATGAATAGAAGTCAGGGTGTTTCAATTCTCCTTATGCAGTTGCAGTATAAGAGGTGTCAATCCTATCTGAGTGATTGTGAACAATTAAGATGTGCATATGAGTCTAAGTCAAGCCAACTGTAAAGATTGTTTGTCACTAACAATCCTAAAATGAGATATGAAATGCAGAAAGTAAAAACAACTAGAACAAGATACTAAATGCAAACAGAATAGACAAATTAAAGCTATAATGAAACTAGAACAGAAGTAGACACTATGCTGATGAACTAATGCAAGACAAGTAATGAACAGAAAACTAAGTGAATGCAATGGAAATGAAACAGGAATGAAACAAGACAATCACAAATCATAAACACAAGTTCTGGGGATGAACTCGAGCAGCACTCGACCGAGTGTAGGTCGAGTACAGGGTCGAGCTAGCCTAAACGTGAAAACAGAGCAACACAAGAAAAACAGAGCAATGCAAAAACTAATCAAACAACAAGCAAGCAATGATATTTAGACTAGGATATTAATAAACAAAGAAGGCCTTGAGGAGGGATTCATGGGCTGAGCTAATCATTGTGGTTATCTAACTTGGTCAACAAATCTCAAGCAAACTTTGAGCTGATCTCTAGACATACTATTCTAAGACATGTTTAATCCACTCTCATGGCAAGAAACAATCAAATCTATTCATTTCTAGACTTGTTCTCACAAAGTAAAGAATCTACACAAGCAGGCATTAAGCAATACATCTCAAACCAAACAAGACCTCTAATCTCTTAGCAAGCCTAATGGTAAGCTCTAGATCTAGCCTTATCTATGCTCCTTAAACATTGGTGTGATGCTAAGATGCTTGAAATCAAACCATACCTTCTCAGATATAGGATCAGCATTAAGATCATCTAGCCTAGAAGAGATCTACAACAATCAAGCTTGACCAAATCAAATAAACCACAAGATCAACCCAGCCTAACCCATCCTCAAGGTCCTAAACAAACTACTCACAAGAACACATGGTGAAATAAGTCAAAAACCCAGAAAATAATGAAACTTGCATCATTAGAAAGATGAAATAGAGATCTACAATATTGATGAAGAAATAAAACTCGAAATCTTAATTTTTTGAAAGTTATGAAACAAACAAAATACAAGAATCTAGTCTTTCTTTCTTAAACAAGTACAAAATCTAAAATAGAAGAAAGTGCAAAAGGAATAAATCTAAAAAAGGTAAAAACTAGATTTTAGACTCTCTAAAAAGCTGGACTCTCTGGTGGCTGCAGGTACAAGGGCCTTATATAGGAGGTGAGGTGGAATCCCTAAAAATACAAAAAGTCAAAGTAGTCAACGGCTCGATCAACTCGACCAGTGCTCGGTCGAGTGGCTGGTCGAGCTGGCTTCTCTCGTGCATTCTCCACTCGGTCGAGTCCTTCTCAGCACACGGTCGAGTGGTGGTCGAGTGTGCGGTCGAGTTGGACTCCGGACCTTGATTCTACAGCCTTAACTCTCTTGTTTTCTCCTCAGGATTGCTTCACTTCTCCTCAGCATTGCTTCCATGCTCCTTAAGCTCCAAAATCACCTGTTTATGCATGAAAAGATGCAAATGCAATGCAACTATACTCTAATGCATGATTAGTCCTAAAGCTACACAATAATGGCTTAAATGAATAGCAAAAGATGCAAAAGTTGTGAATAAACTAAGGGAAAACAAGGTAAAATATATGAACATCACTTTTCTATTACTAATGCATCTTTTGGGTTTCAAAATAATTTCAAATACTATTATTTATACATTACAAACAAAATAGACACATACAAAAAACTGTACATTTAATACTATATAAAATTTATTTAACATTATGATATCTTAACTTTACTATAACATAATACGCCTAAAACATACTACATGATATTGATGCAACATATTTTTCACTTAAAATTTACTAAATATTACTTACATATATACTTAATATAATAAAATTACATTTTACATTTTTAAATTAAGAATTAGTCCCATGCGGTACCGCTGGTGAATATCTAATTACTATTATAAATAAGAGCCACGTCATTCTTTTCTTTCTTCATAAGTTGCTTCTCGTATCTCATTTTTTTTGCCTTTTTTTTATTCGTTCTTGTCATCTCATTCCGAATTCAAAAGCATGGCAACGTCATCGTTTAAGGGTATGTAATTGTAATATTACTAGATTATAATCATATTTGTGCATATGCATGCGTGTTAATCTGTTATGACGTACGTAAAAACAAAATATACTGGCTAATGGCTTCTTGTGTCCGTCCTTATTGGAACCAATAGATTATGTTATAACTTACATATTTGATCCCATGCATGTTTTTTATCTGAACTAAACCCATGCATGTTATTTTTGACTAATATTTTATCATTTTTTTACAGATAATATGGAAGAGTCGGAGTCAAACGTAGCTGACGAAGAAGAGTTGATGATGGATGACGGTGTTGATTGATATTGATCTAACCAACGAGCCATCATTAATTAGGTGATGAAACTGGAGGTAAGCCTCACGAAAAATCTCGTAAACCAAGGAAGAAAAACTTCAAAAATGTAGAAACATTTTACACATATTAGAAAAGGTGCTGATGACAAGAATCGAGTTCACTGTAACTACTGTGGTGATAAAATTTTGTTTGAATCTACCACATGAACATCTAGTATGAATCGTCATCATATGAGATGCATTAAGAAGCCAATATATAGGAATGTAGCTGATATGATAATTGATGGAGATGAAAAGACTAGGAGAATGAAGATTGATCAGAGTGTTGTTCAAGAGAAGTTCAGTAGGGTTATAATTCGACATGATCTTTCTTTTGCTCTTGTTGAATATGAAGAGCTGAGAGGGTTTTTTTACAATATATGAATCCAAATTACAACAACTACACTAGAAACACAACAGCAATGGACATTGTTAAAACTTGGGAGAGCGAGAAGAATAGACTGACGATAGAGTTGGAAAGAATTTAGAGTATGATATGTTTAACTTCTGATTGTTGGACAGCAATTTATGGTGAAGGTAATTCTGGTGAAGGTAATATATCTTTGACAGCCTATTACGTTGACGAAAACTAGACTTTGAATAGCAAGATCTTGTCATTTCGTGACATGATATGCTCAAATTTAACCCTGAGCTACTCTCTCAAATTAAGAGATCAATTGTAGTACTTAGGGATCATATCCACAAGAACTCTAGATGATGTGTCTGTATTTTATAGGTTTTAACCATAGTTTTTAGGTTTGTTTTGAGTCTTTTATTGAGTCAAAGTGTGGTTTTAGAGTCTTTTTAGTCTTTTATGAGTTTGTACAGGTTGCTTTTGAAGGAAAATGAGTGTTTTGGGGATGAAAATATGCATCTGGAGCTAAATTGGTTGAAGACTGATCAGGCTAGCAAGCAAATGGAGTGATAGCAGAAAAAGCATCCTAGATCGGCTGATCCTCATTCGGATCGACCAGTCCCGTACCCGAAGCAACTTTTCCTTTTTCGTTTTAAACCGACTTTTAGGGTTTTATTTTACTATTTAAGCACGAGGCTCGACCTCTAGAAAGACAACTTTTATTCTTTGCAGCTTTTGAGTACTTGTAAGTGATGTTCATATATTTTACCTTGTTTTCCCTTAGTTTATTCACAACTTTTGCATCTTTTGCTATCCATTTAGGCCATTATTGTGTAGCTTTAGGACTAATCATGCATTAGAGTATAGTTGCATTGCATTTGCATCTTTTCATGCATAAACAGGTGATTTTGGAGCTTAAGGAGCATGGAAGCAATGCTGAGGAGAAGTGAAGCAATCATGAGGAGAAAACAAGAGAGTTAAGACTGAAGAATCAAAGTCCAGAGTCCAACTCGACCGCACACTCGACCAGGCACTCGACCGTGAGCTGAGAAGGACTCGACCGAGTGGAGAATGCACGAGAGAAGCCAGCTCGACCAGCCACTCGACCGAGTACTGGTCGAGTTGACCGAGCCGTTGACTGCTTTGACTTTTTGTATTTTTAGGGCTTCCACCTCATCTCCTATATAAGGCCCTTGTACCTGCAACCACCAAGGAGTCCAGCATTTTAGAGAGTCTAAAACCTAGTTTTTACCTTTTTAGATTTATTCCTTTTGCACTTTCTTTTATTTTAGATTTTGTACTTGTTTAAGAAAGAATGACTAGATTCTTGTATTTTGTTTGTTTCATAACTTTCAAAATATTAAGATTTCGAGTTTTATTTCTTCATCAATATTGTAGATCTCTGTTTCATCTTTCTAATGATGCAAGTTTCAATATTTTCTGGGTTTTTGTCTTATTTCACCATGTGTTCTTGTGAGTAGTTTGTTTAGGATCTTGAGGATGGGTTAGGCTGGGTTGATCTTGTGGTTTATTTGATTTGGTCAAGCTTGATTGTTGTAGATATCTTCTAGGCTAGATGATCTTAATGCTGATCCTATATCTGAGAAGGTAGGGTTTGATTTCAAGCATCTTAGCATCACACCAATGTCTAAGGAGCATAGATAAGGCTAGATCTAGAGCTTACCATTAGGCTTGCTAAGAGATTAGAAGTCTTGTTTGGTTTGAGATGTATTGCTTAATGCCTGCTTGTGTAGATTCTTTACTTTGTGAGAACAAGTCTAGAAATGCATAAGTTTGATTGTTTCTTGCCATGAGAGTGGATTAAACATGTCTTAGAATAGTATGTCTAGAGATCAGCTCAAAGTTTGCTTGAGATTTGTTGACCAAGTTAGATAACCACAATGATTAGTTCAGCCCATGAATCCCTCCTCAAGGCCTTCTTTGTTTATTAATATCTTAGTCTAAATATCATTGCTTGCTTGTCGTTTGATTCGTTTTTGCATTGCTCTGTTTTTATTGTGTTGCTCAGTTTTCACGTTTAGTCTAGCTCGACCCTGTACTCGACCTACAGTCGGTCGAGTGCTGCTCGAGTTCGTCCCCAGAACTTGTGTTTATGATTTGTGATTGTCTTGTTTCATTCCTGTTTCGTTTCTATTGCATTCACTTAGTTTTCTGTTCATTACTTGTCTTGCATTAGTTCATCAGCATAGTGTCTACTTCTGTTCTAGTTTCATTATAGCTTTAATTTGTCTGTTCTGTTTGCATTTAGTATCTTGTTCTAGTTGGTTTTACTTTCTGCATTTCATATCTCATTATAGGATTGTTAGTGACAAACAATCTTTACAATTGGCTTGACTTAGACTCATATGCACATCTTGATTGTTCACAAACACTCAGATTGGATTGACACCTCTTATACTACAATTGCATAAGGGGAATTGAAACACCCTGACATCCATTCATTCCATACATCATCATTCACCCAACCACACAAAAAGAATCAGTTTCAATTTGGCGTCATTGCCCATTTGAGTTTGTTTTGTGACATTTAGGATCATTATTAGTCTAAGATTAAATTCGTTTACACACTTGTGAAGTTACTGAACTCGAATCTTCCTTTGCTTGGCTGTTTTGAGTTTCAGGTACCCACTCGACCACCTACTCGACCACCACTCGACCGAGCTGTGATCGAGCACTTGATCGAGCCAGAAGCCGGATCCAAATAGCCATTACTTCCCAGTCGACTCGACCACCCACTCGAGCCTGCGCTCGACCGTGTACCTGTTCGAGTATGTAGTAGAGTTTGTTGATGCACACAAGGTCAAAAGGCAAAGACAGTCTTCAACAGCCTATTGACAACATCCACAGGCTACAAAAGGGTTTGAGACATAAACAAAGGAGAGTAATTCATAAACAACAAGGTCAAGACATCATGGAGCAACCAGCTATCCATGAGCAGAGACCAAGGCACATTGGTGCAGGAGATGCACCCAATACCCACAACCAAAGGGCTGGAATTATGCCACCTTCAGTAGCAAGCAATAACTTTGAGATCAAGAGTGGATTGATCTCAATGATACAAGCCAACAAATTTCATGGGTTGCCAATGGAGGATCCACTAGATCACCTTGATGAGTTTGACAGAATATGTGGACTCACAAAAATCAATGGAGTGAGTGAAGATGGATTCAAATTGAGGCTCTTCCCATTTTCTCTTGGAGACAAAGCCCACCTTTGGGAGAAGAATCTTCCTACTGGAGCTATCACCACATGGGATGCATGCAAGAAAGCTTTTCTGGCCAAGTTCTTCTCCAATGCAAGGACTGCTAGGTTGAGGAATGAAATTTCTGGGTTTGCTCAAAGGAATAATAAGAGCTTTTGTGAAGCTTGGGAGAGGTTTAAAGGATTCCAGACTCAGTGTCCTCACCATGGTTTCAGCAATGAGTCACTTCTCAGCACTTTGTATAGAGGAGTGCTTCCCAAGATAAGAATGCTTCTTGATACAGCCTCTAATGGCAACTTCCTCAACAAGAATGTGGAAGAAGGATGGGAATTAGTTGAGAATCTTGCTCAATCTGATGGCAATTATAATGAGGATTATGATAGGACCATAAGGGGCTCCTCAACTGATCAAGAGGACAAGTATAAGAAGGATTTGAAGATGGTCAATGAGAAACTTGACAAGATACTCCTAAGCCAGTCCAAGTCCATTCACTTCATTGGTGAAGAAGAAGCTCCAGTTCAAGAGGGGGAGCCTGAATTTGCTGAGTTGTGCTACATGCAAAACCAGGGAGGATTCAAAGGCTACAACCAAGGAGGTTTCAAAAACAAAAATCTCTCTTATAGGAGCACCAATGTGGCCAACCCTCAAGACCAAGTCTATCCACCTCAACAACCTCAGCAGCAACAAAACTACATCCCCAAGCAACAACATCAAGTGTTCCAGCCCCAATTGTGTCCCCCACCAGGGTTTCAGACTAACCAAGGCCAGCAACAAGACTTAAGAGCAATGATGCAACAGTTGTTGATTGGGCAAACACAAGGCAAGATTGAGGAAGCCAAACAGTTTGCTGAATTGAATCAAAGGCTCACATCACAGTACAATGATCTGAACATGAAGTTTGAAGGTCTCAACTCCAGAGTGAAGTATATGGAGAGCAACATTGCCTCTACTTCAGCTCCTAAACCCAACCAACTCCCTGGAAAAGCTGTTCAAAATCCAAGGGAGTTCACTGCAAAAGCCATTCATATCTCTGATGAGGAAGTCACTGAGGACAATGAAGTCCAAGTTTGGGGGAATTCATTAGTTACTGAAGCCCCAAGTGACGTTTGTGCAAAGCAACTGGAGTCCGCTATTGCACTCGACCAGGTACTCGAACAGCCACTCGACCGAGTGCATGCTCGAGTGGTCGATCGAGTTGCAGACTCAGAAGCTGTCAAGCCTGCTAAGTACATTCCTCCTGCTTACAAGCCACCTTTTCCACAGGACGTTTCAAAGCACAAAAGATTAAGGAGCTTAGGGAAATCATTGAGAGAAAGGAGATGATGGCTAAGCAACAAGAAGAAGAGAGGGTTTTAAAGGAAGAAGCTGTGGTTGAGGAAGTGTTGGCCATACAAGAGATCACCATTGCTTACCAAGAAGAAGAGAGAGGACCTGCCTTGGAACAGTATGATCCATATCCTCTCTACAAAGATTTTTTGCTTGATTTGTCAAAGAAGAAGGCTGAAGCTCAAGATGAGAAGGATCTTGAGGACCTTGGAGGAGTTATCATTCCAATCAAGCTTAAGGATCCAGGTCCATTCTATCTGCCTTGCACACTTAGCTATCTTCACTACAACCAATGCCTTTGTGATTTAGGAGCTTCAACAAGTGTGATGCCATACTCCATAACACAAAAGCTTGAGAGAACTGATTTCAAATCCACCAACCTTCATATATGTCTAGCTGATGGGTCAAACAAGGAGATAGTTGGAAGGTTGGAGAATGTCCCAGTCAAGATAGGGAAGGCAAGGGTTCACACTGATTTTGTGGTGTTGGAGATGGACAAGGAACCTGAAGATCCAATCATTCTTGGAAGGCCATTCTTAGCCACTGTTGGAGCAGTTATCGATGTTAAAGAGGGTCTTGTGACCTTGAACATTGCTGAAGATATAGCCATGAAGTTTAACATCTATAACCCAACCAACCTTCCTACCATTGATGATCAAGCTTTTACTATCAAGGACAAAGGAGGTCAAGAAGGTTTAAGTGGTGAAGCAACTCCAAATGCTAAGATCTCCTTTCAAGATGATTCTGTGGAAAAGCTTAAGAGGTCAGTTCAAAAGTTGACTAGTATGGTTGAGGATCTCCAAGTTAAGCTGAACAAGAGGTCCTTAAGGAAAGCAAGACCAAGGCTCAAAATCAAGAAGAAATATGGTTTGTGTGTTAAGGGTGAGGAGATCAAGGATCAACTTCACAGTGATCAAGAGGTTCCAGGGAGGATTTCATCACCTCCTTGGTATCTAAACCAAGTCTAAAAAGGACACCAAAGTCAAGCTTAGTGACTTTAAACAAGCTCACTAGGGAGGAAGTCCATAAGGTATCCTTTGTAAATATGGTTTATTTTCCTTGTAGTTTTGATGTGTTTTCTTTTATGTTTGTGTTGGACAGGCTTTTAGGTGAAAATGTAGTTGGGTAAGGAGAGATTTAGACTTGGAGAAGGAGACACGCAGGCCCACTCGACCTGCCCACGAGAGGTACTCGACCGAGCTAGAAAGGAATTTTAAGCCCATTTGATCTTCAAATCGCTAGAACGATCAAGTGGAGGGAAGAACAAGAAGAAAAATTTTGAAATTTTAAAATTTGGTCAAGGTGCTCAACCGTGTACAGTCAAGTGTGGGGTCGAGTGGCAGCAAAAAGCAGGTCAAAGATTCCCATTTCAAATTTAAATGATATGGACGCTCCACCCTTGTCTCTTTGTCCCCTTAGCTTCTTTATATAGACCTTGCACGAGATTATACCTCTCACATTCTCTCATTTGCTCAAAACAATTGAATTCAAGTTTTAAAGTCTCTCTCATAGCTTATCTTTTGCTCAAACTTAGTTCTTTCAAGTTTTTGGGTCACTAACCTATTAACTTTGAGCTTTGAGTCTATTCCCTTCAGTTCTTTTTGAAAAAAAATGTCTTCAAGGATCACTAGGAAGTCTCAACAAACCGCTGCAAACTCCATGGAACGTCATGATGCTAGCCTTGAATCAAGAGGAGAAGCTGGAAGAGTCACTCGACGCCCCACTCGATCATGCACTCGACCGAGTGGCGGTTCGAGCAGCCGGTTGAGCCAGATGCCGTGCCCAAGGAGAGAGAGAGTTGAGGAAGATCCTGAGAAGACTGAAAGTGAGGAGGAAAGGGAGTCAACTCTCAATGATTTCATGAGGAGACACAAGGCCAAAGGGAAGAGGCCAGCAGTTGAGGTTGAACAAGAGGAGAGTGAGAATGAGAGTGAGGAAGAAAGTGAAAAAGAAGAGTTAGAGGATGATGGAGAAGCTGAGTCTTGTGGGTTGTCAAAGAGGCAACTTTATGATGCTTTCATGAGAATGGAGTTCTTAGGGACTAGATATCCACACAAGGAAACCATGGAGAAGCTAGCCATTGATGAAGATGTGGAGTATCTCTTTGAGAAGAGCAACCTAACCAAGTTTATGGGGCTTTGCATGGAGGGCTACAAAAAAGAGAGTTGTGAGTTTCTAGCCACGGTCAAGCTGCACACATATGCAAGGAAGGATGCTGAGTTTGGAGCTGGTCACATTGCTTTCACAATCAAGGGGAAAAGGTATGATCTTTCAATGAAGAAGATAGCCAATGTGTTTGGTTTTGAGGTTGGGAGCAATAGAAGTCTGATGATTCCAAGAGAAGAGCTCTATGCTGTGTGGGAAACCATTGGGGACAACAAATTCTATTCATCCTCCAATTCCAAGAGTTCAAAGATAAGGAGCCCAGTCCTAAGGTACTTCCACAAAGCTCTTGCCAACACCTTCTTTGCTAGGAAGGAAACTGGGAACATTAATGAGGAGGAGCTAAAGATGATTGATTTGGCTCTCAATGGAATCATCTTTCAAGCAAGAAATGGTACCATCATTCTTGGGAGCACTGTGGAGACTGACCTAGCAATGGTGCTCATTGACCACATGATTTACTTGAGAAGTTGGGTAGGCAAGTTGGAGAACAAAGAATCAAGAGGAGCACTAACCATTGGAGGCATCATTACTCCAATCCTACAAGCTGCTAAGGTTCCACTTAGAGGAGAAAGGGTTTCACCAAGATGGATTGACTCTAGCTACCTCACCTCTACTCTCATCCTAGCCAAGGAGATGCATCAAGGGAATCACATTTTCAACTTTGAGCTTCCAACACTTGGGAAAAAGCAACTGATTTTGCCTAACCAAGAGCTCACCACCATTCAAGAAGGAGCCAACATTGACTTTTGGCCAGCTGAGGAGCATTTGTTTGATGGGATAGTTCAACCTAGAGTTGATGAAGCTGGAGATGTGCAAATGGCTGATGGGGAGGAGCAATTTTACTTTGAGGATTATGAGCTCAGCCCAAGAGATAGTAGAGGAGTGAGGGAGGCTACCAAGAGATTAACTCTTTTGCAAAAATGGAACAAATGGCATGGGAAGAGGTTTGATAAGCTGAAGAAGAAGGTGACCAACATGGCTAAGTCTATCAAGGGCTTAAAGAAGGAGACTGCTGAGTTGAAGAGTGGGAATTCTTCACCTACACCATCAAGTCCTTTGAGGAGGAGTAGCTCAACTAGAGCACTTTCTAGAGTTGCGAACCCTGTGGAACTAGCTAGGGCTTCAATGTATGAGCCAAATCAGAGGAAGAGGAGCTCAAGTACCCGAGAACAACCATTTTCAAGGTACTCGACCGGGTCACTCGAGCACCCACTCGACCGAGCACCTCCAATGTACTCGGCCGAGTTCCAGCCCAGATCGCCCTATGGCTTCCCACCTCCAGCTGCTTATCCAGGATATCCAGGTTACCCTCCCATCCCACCCCAGTACTTCATGGATCCAGCACTCTACCAGCAGTTCTACCAGCAGCAAGGTCAGAATTTTGACACTCGTGGTCCAGCTCGACCCCCCCCCCACTCGAGCACGTACTCGACCGAGTCCCGGTCGATTCCCATCGTCGAGCTGCCCCAATCTCCACCTCCAAGTCACCAGCAAGACCCCAACTACTCCTATGACAACATGCAGATGGATGTGGACAACTACTTCCACAATCCCTAAGGTACCACTATCACCTTCACTTGTAAATATCATTGCATTTGACATTGTGTTTTGTTTTTTGTTTTTCATCTTGAATCCTCAATCAAATTTCTTTCACACAGGGACTGTGTGATTTAAGTTTGGGGGAGGGTTTGAGATAACATTTGATGTTGTGTTTTGTTTTCTTATTTCAAATTTTTAGCATCATCATGTTAATACTTGCATAGCATCTAAGGCATAGAAAAACCCTAAAAATTTGAAATTTTTTGCAAAATTCTTTATAAAAAAAAAAGTGTTCATGTAGTTTGCATTGCATATTAGGATCTTGTTTAGCATGTTTCATGTAGGATTGTATAGTATTTGCATTAGGGATCTATGATGAGTATTCCCTTGTTAGCTTGTTTATTCACTAGACTAGGATCAATGCCCAAGTTAATAGTACTTTGATGCTAGTTGAGTGGTTAGAAGCATAAGATTGAACCAAGCCTTGAATTCCAACATTGAATTTGGTCTAAATTGAAGCATGTTGAGATTTGAAACCATTTCCTATTTATAAGAACCTAATATTGACTTTCAATTATCAATGTGTGCATTGCTTTAAACTCATGGATACCATATACATATTTGGATCATCTTCTTCCTTTTCACCACTCTTGTTGATCCAAGTAGCTGATTTCCTCATTAAGAATCAGTTCCCCTACCCCTAAACCAAACCTTCTTTCAATCCATGTTTATTCTTGTGTGTGTGAGGCCTATTTTTGGATTGAGCTTGGTAGAAAGTGTTAGGTTTGAACTGACAAGAGTAAAGCCTTGTGTAGTTCTAGTTTGCATTTTTCAAACTAGATAGGACTAGGTGGTTCACTTGTTGGGTTTGGGACTTGGCTGTTATGAAAAGAAAAGAGGAAAAAGAGAAAGAAAAGAGGGTAGAGTCTTTAAGAGGAGAATGTGTTTAAGTAAAAAAATGTTGAGTAATGGTTCTAATTAAAGAAAAGAAGAGAAAGAAAAAAGAGAAGTCTAGCAAAATGCTTATATGTCTTAAGAATAAGAAGAAAAGAGAACCATAGCAAATAAGTAAGAATCCCCCATCCCACTAGAAAGATCAAAGAAGAAACATCTCCTAAGACTTGAAAACCAAAAGAGAAAAGGGTGAAAAAAGAAAAGAAGAAGTTAAAGGGTAGAACTAGGATCATTTGGGTTTAGATTGCTAGGATAAAACACTTTGGGAGCCTTTGGGTAGACAAGGTTTTATTCTTGTATGTGTCTAGGTGTTCTTACCTTTAGCATTCTTCTAAAACTCAATCCATTTTCATGAGAGAACCTTGATATTGATAAGCCCTACTCTAAAAAGAGACCATCATTGTCTCAAAGCCTTTATTTCCAAGCCAAATGAGTTTAAGCATTGCATATAATTGATTCATGTTCTTGATTAATGAATGTTAAAGGAAATGGTTGATTTGAATGCATGTGGATGTCTAAGGCTCAAATCAATAAAGGTTGTGATATGCTTGTCTAAAGTCTTTAAGTATAGCTCATTCAACTTGCATCATAGTACTAGTAACTTGGACATTGATTCTAGATAGTCTATTTGCAAGCTTTAGGAGCTGAGATCCCACTTTCAAACCTCACCTACCTTCTTTTGTTTTGATTATTTGCTTGAGGGCAAGCAAAGACTAAGTTTGGGGGTGTTGATGTTCATATATTTTACCTTGTTTTCCCTTAGTTTATTCACAACTTTTGCATCTTTTGCTATCTATTTAGGCCATTATTGTGTAGCTTTAGGACTAATCATGCATTAGAGTATAGTTGCATTGCATTTGCATCTTTTCATGCATAAACAGGTGATTTTGGAGCTTAAGGAGCATGGAAGCAATGCTGAGGAGAAGTGAAGCAATCATGAGGAGAAAACAAGAGAGTTAAGGCTGAAGAATCAAAGTCCAGAGTCCAACTCGACCGCACACTCGACCAGGCACTCGACCGTGTGCTGAGAAGGACTCGACCGAGTGGAGAATGCACGAGAGAAGCCAGCTCGACCAGCCACTCGACTGAGCACTGGTCGAGTTGACCGAGCCGTTGACTGCTTTGACTTTTTGTATTTTTAGGGCTTCCACCTCATCTCCTATATAAGGCCCTTGTACCTGCAGCTACGAAGGAGTCCAGCTTTTTAGAGAGTCTAAAACCTAGTTTTTACCTTTTTTAGATTTATTCCTTTTGCACTTTCTTTTATTTTAGATTTTGTACTTGTTTAAGAAAGAATGACTAGATTCTTGTATTTTGTTTGTTTCATAACTTTCAAAATATTAAGATTTCGAGTTTTATTTCTTCATCAATATTGTAGATCTCTGTTTCATCTTTCTAATGATGCAAGTTTCAATATTTTCTGGGTTTTTGACTTATTTCACCATGTGTTCTTGTGAGTAGTTTGTTTAGGATCTTGAGGATGGGTTAGGCTGGGTTGATCTTGTGGTTTATTTGATTTGGTCAAGCTTGATTGTTGTAGATATCTTCTAGGCTAGATGTTCTTAATGCTGATCCTATATCTGAGAAGGTAGGGTTTGATTTCAAGCATCTTAGCATCACACCAATGTCTAAGGAGCATAGATAAGGCTAGATCTAGAGCTTACCATTAGGCTTGCTAAGAGATTAGAAGTCTTGTTTGGTTTGAGATGTATTGCTTAATGCCTGCTTGTGTAGATTCTTTACTTTGTGAGAACAAGTCTAGAAATGCATAGGTTTGATTGTTTCTTGCCATGAGAGTGGATTAAACATGTCTTAGAATAGTATGTCTAGAGATCAGCTCAAAGTTTGCATGAGATTTGTTGACCAAGTTAGATAACCACAATGATTAGTTCAGCCCATGAATCCCTCCTCAAGGCCTTCTTTGTTTATTAATATCTTAGTCTAAATATCATTGCTTGCTTGTCGTTTGATTCGTTTTTGCATTGCTCTGTTTTTATTGTGTTGCTCAGTTTTCACGTTTAGTCTAGCTCGACCCTGTACTCGACCTACACTCGGTCGAGTGCTGCTCGAGTTCGTCCCCAGAACTTGTGTTTATGATTTGTGATTGTCTTGTTTCATTCCTGTTTCATTTCTATTGCATTCACTTAGTTTTCTGTTCATTACTTGTCTTGCATTAGTTCATCAGCATAGTGTCTATTTCTGTTCTAGTTTCATTATAGCTTTAATTTGTCTGTTCTGTTTGCATTTAGTATCTTGTTCTAGTTGGTTTTACTTTCTGCATTTCATATCTCATTATAGGATTGTTAGTGACAAACAATCTTTACAATTGGCTTGACTTAGACTCATATGCACATCTTGATTGTTCACAAACACTCAGATTGGATTGACACCTCTTATACTACAATTGCATAAGGGGAATTGAAACACCCTGACATCCATTCATTCCATACATCATCATTCACCCAACCACACAAAAAGAATCAGTTTCAGTAAGCTTGGGAGAAGATCTCTAATCCTTTGTATCTCTTTGGAGAAGAATTTTGAACCCTTTTATTTCTTTTTTTGCAATTCAAACATGTTTTCTTCATCTTTGATTTGTTGTTCTTTGATTGTCATGTCGGAGTAGTCTAACTGTTGGGTTTCGGGTTTCAAAAGGGGTTTCATGATTTTCTAAACTTAGGTTGTTAGATTTGGGGATTGATCTATTGTGTTCTTCATCTATTGTTGTTCTTATTGCTTAAACTAGATTAGCTACCTAGTTTATGATCATAGGTTTAATTCATCTAGGCATCAAAAGTGTTGTTGAATTGCTTGAAAGAACATAGGTGAGCAAGGTGATCCTTAGCCGACGAAGGTTGAAGTTAAGGCACCTTGTGAACAAAATCAAACTTGAACTTATTGCTTGCTAGGATTGTTTAGATTCAAATGACGGTTTAGAGTTTCATCAATACCTTGCATAGATAACTAATGCTACGACAGTAGGTTAGTTTTACATTCGAGATTTGAGTTCAAGATCGGTATCTAATGCTTTCCCAATCCGACCCCTAAATTTAGTGATCATAACTCCCAACTGAATCCCTACGCCCAATACCTTCTCTTGATTTTTACAAACCCTAGTTATTTTCTGTTTTAATTCGGTTACTTGCAACACAAACTTCTCTTTGCTTTAGCTATACTCGGTCTATATAATTTCATAGTGCATCACTTGGTCTCTGTGGATTAGACCCTGAAGTGCTACGACGACACCACTAGATCGTGGTTGAGTGCACCTTGGGTTTTAATTGACCTGTTGATCACTAGATCACACAATAGATTCAATAATCTTTTAATTATGCTAAACCAAAATTGTAATTTAAATAGCAATACAAAAACAAAAAATAAAAGAGTTGTAAATTCAGAAAGATTAAACGCTAGGCCTAGGGAAATTCTCAAGAAATCATGGAAAAACAGATCAATTAATTAAACAAGCAGGATTCAATAATTAAGCACTGTTCTTGAACTCTAAACACAATTGTAAAATAAATCAGTTCTCACTGCAAATATTATCTAAGTTTTAAAACCCGAAAATCCAAATCTCTTTGCAAAATTCAAGTTAAAAACCAGCAATAAAATCAAGTTTATATAAGTTCACAAAATCACTAATTCAAATCTCTTTGCAAAAAGTAATTTTGCTCACCAAAGGTTTTTGTGAGGAAAATCAATTATATTCTCATATCAATTTATTTTCCTAAGTTATTAATTCGAGATGGCTAATCAAGGATTAATATGAAGAACAACCTATAGTGAAGAACAAGAAAGATAATGAATCCAAACAATTAATCAATCTAACAATCCATGAAATTCCTAATGAGAAACCCTAAACCTAACAAGCAGATTTACTCAGACATAATTGCAAGAACACAAATCATGAATAAAATAGATAGCATTAAGAGATTAAAGAAGAAGAAAAAGGAGTTCTGAATCTTCTGTGAAAGAGTCTTGATTCTTCTCTCTAAAAGCTCTCTAAAAATCTCTCAGGGTTTTCTCTAAAAAGTTGCAGGGAAAAATCAAGCCTAGGTCTAAACAATGACCCAAAAATCCTATCCTAAAAACGTCTAAGGACTAATGATGCAAATATGGAAAACTTTGGGGTAGCTTTGTAAATCTTCAAAACTTGTGGGAAAACTTCCAATTTTTCTGCTGGATGATGCATCGATCGACACCATCACTTGCATCGATTGATGCTGACTTCTGAACTTGTCTCCCAAATTCGTAGCTCAGACTCAATGCTTGATTAAGCTCCAAATCTTCCTATTTAGCTCCATTATGCTCCCATCCATGCTAAATCCTATAAAGACTCAAAAGACTCTAAAAATACCAAAAAGATTCTATAAATAAGACTTATATTATAGCTAAAAACATCTAAAAACCATGATATATCATGACATATCTATATGAATTTGAAATTTTCATAGACGGGTTCAACCCAACCTATTAATTATAATGAGTTGAATTTATATGCTCAAATCCAATAATATAAAACCTAATAACTATGAAAATTCACAAAATGACAAGATCTTGCTATTCAAAATGACATACCTCCTCACAAGATCTTGTCTATGAAAATTCACACGGGGTTACGTTGTTTTGTCTTTTTTGTTTAAGCAATTCACACGGGGTTGGTGTATAAATGACTCGGTGTTGAAATGTATAAAATGACCCAAAGCTGAAATGAAAAAGAAAGTCAAAATAAATGGTCAGTAAAGAATTTTGACCATACCGGTGCGGTCCATCCATAGTTTCCCACTACCTTCCGTGATTTAGCACATAACTGATAAATGGCAATTTGCATGCCATTTATTTCATCTATTCCTCCACTCTATAAATATATTTTAAACAAAAATCAGTTTCTTCCATACACAAAAATCAAACACTTTTTGAGAGCATAAATTTTATGTATTGACTAAAACAGTAAAATTTCGGGTGTTATTTGCATAGATCTCCGTGGTTTTCTTGGCCATATCAAGAGTGAGATCTTTTTAGTTTGTTAGAATTGATGAAGATGAGACGAGGCAATTCAAGTACCGACCATGAACTTGGGATTCTACGAGGAGCTAACTCGGACACCAACTCCGATACAGAAAGCATTGCTAGCGACCGCGGCGCCTTTAGCGGTCCGCTCGGCGGGCCTAAACGTGCGTCCAAGAAAAACGCGAGATTCGCGGCGGATCTTCCCAAGAGAAGCAATAGTGTTACCGGCGGCCACGGTGACGACGATGAGTACGTGGAGATCACGTTGGATATTAGGGACGACTCTGTGGCCGTCCACAGCGTCCAACAAGCAGCTGGAGGAGGATCCCACCTAGAGGATCCAGAGCTAGCACTTCTCACGAAGAAGACGCTCGAGAGCAACCTCAACAATACCACTTCCTTATCCTTCTTTCGAAGCACCTCCTCACGCATCAAAAACGCCTCGCGGGAGCTCCGCCGCGTGTTCTCTAGACGCCCTTCCCCGGCCGTGCGGCGGTTTGACCGCACTAGCTCTGCCGCCATCCACGCACTCAAAGGTCTCAAGTTCATAGCCACCAAGACAGCCGCGTGGCCAGCCGTCGATCAACGTTTCGATAAACTCTCCGCTGACTCAAACGGCCTCTTACTCTCATTCAAGTTTTGGGAATGTTTAGGTAATTAAATCATTTCTGCTAAACAATTCTACTGTACGTTTCCATTTTTGTTAGTTTCATTTAAAGTTTATCTTTTCAACTCTAGGAATGAACAAGGAATCTAAAGAGTTTGCAGACCAGCTCTTTAGAGCATTAGCTCGCCGGAATAACATTTCGGGCGATGCGATCACAAAGGAACAGCTCAGGCTATTCTGGGAACAGATCTCAGATGAAAGCTTCGATGCCAAACTCCAAGTCTTTTTCGACATGTAAAGCTTTTTTACGTATTTCACCTAACCCAAAAGAAATATCTAACGCGTAATCACTATTTGTCGTTTAAGATTTGACTCTTAATGGAAAATTAAACGGTCATCAGAATTTAAGGACCAAAATAATAATATTAATCATTTGGTGGATATGTAACTAATAAATGACATCACCGTTTGGTCAGGGTGGACAAAGATGAAGATGGGCGAGTAACAGAAGAAGAAGTGGCTGAGGTGAGAAACCCAAACACCATTCAATAATTATCTTTTAAAAAATTATTTTATTAGTTTTATGTACATATATTATATACTTGGTTGATAATTTTTTCTCATATTTTTATTTATATATCTATCAATATTCTTGGTTGATAATCTTGACAATTTTGTCCACGCGCAAACCCCCACTTGACTTTATCTGATGACGTTTACTGTTAACATCAGCAATATATTAACTGCATGTGAACACGACAATAATGGTTACTAGATAGATAGAATAATTACTAATTTATTTTATTTTGGTTTTCGAGTAGCCCTTTTTTTTTTTTTCCGCTAAGCTAAGAGTAGCCCTTATTACTTTCGCTTATGTTATTAATGTTTCAAATAATTTAATTGCAGATTATTAGTCTTAGTGCTTCAGCGAACAAGCTCTCTAATATTCAAAAGCAAGCCAAAGAATATGCAGCGTTGATAATGGAAGAGTTGGACCCAGACAATGCTGGGTTTATTATGGTACGTGTGGTCCACCTTCACCTACTCAATTACACTAATGGTATATATACTATGTATGTCGTAAATTTAACCACCCTTAAAAAACTAGGAAAAACGTGGAAAATCCCAAGGTTCTTTTGTCTTCTAGAAATCTAAAGTGGTCAAAATTATTGGGCCACCTTGATTGCTATTTTCAACTTATTGGGCCATCTTGGTTTTTTACCTAATCAATCAACAATAACTCAACAACTGTAGATGGGTGGTTCTCCAGTATGAGAAATGGCCAATAAAATTATAAAATATATATACGAAGAAATGAATCATGAAAAGTATTTTAAATATCAGTATTTATTTAAAATAGTGGAGAAGCCTATGAAAAGTATTATAAAATATCAGTATGCTGCATTAGTGTTGTATTTCCTAGTATTATAGATAGTTTAATGATATTAAATGGACATTGGTGAAACAGATCGAAAACTTGGAAATGTTGCTACTACAAGCACCAAACCAGTCGGTGCGGATTGGAGACAGCAGGATACTAAGTCAAATGCTAAGTCAGAAGTTGAAACCGGCAAAAGAGACCAACCCTTTGGTGAGATGGTCGGAGAAAATCAAATACTTCATACTTGATAACTGGCAGAGATTATGGATCATGATGCTATGGCTTGGCATCTGCTGTGGCCTCTTTGCTTACAAATTCATTCAGTACAAGAACAAAGCTGCCTATGACGTGATGGGTTATTGCGTTTGTGTCGCCAAAGGTGGCGCGGAGACTCTTAAATTCAACATGGCTCTCATATTGCTGCCTGTTTGTCGCAATACCATCACATGGCTCAGGAACAAGACCAAGCTAGGTACTGTAGTTCCGTTTGATGATAATCTCAACTTCCACAAGGTTATTGCAAGCGGGATTGTAGTAGGGGTTTTACTCCATGCGGGTGCGCATTTAACGTGTGATTTCCCACGTTTAATTGCCGCGGATGAGGAAACCTACGAGCCTATGGAAAAATACTTTGGAGACCAACCAGAGAGTTATTGGTGGTTTGTGAAGGGAGTCGAAGGATGGACTGGTATTGTGATGGTTGTGCTAATGGCTATAGCCTTTACACTTGCTACGCCTTGGTTCCGTCGTAACAAGCTTAACTTACCTAACTTCCTCAAGAAGCTTACTGGTTTCAATGCCTTTTGGTACTCCCACCATTTGTTCATCATTGTTTATGCTCTTCTTATTGTCCACGGTATCAAGCTCTACCTCACAAAGATCTGGTATCAGAAAACGGTACGCTCTTCAAACCTTCGTCATTCTATTTTCTTCATTTATTTCCTTTTTTCGGGTTTATAACACTTCATGTTTATGTGATTCTTGTAGACATGGATGTATCTCGCTGTACCCATCCTTCTGTATGCATCTGAGAGGCTGATCCGTGCTTTCAGATCAAGCATCAAACCGGTTAAGATGCTCAAGGTCAGTTATACTTCTATTTATCAATTGAAAACCTTAGGTTTCTAGATATATAAATCTTCCAACGTAGGAAACTGCCATGATTTGTGTAACTGTTTTGACAAAAGTAGGAAAACTGCCTCTGACATTATGCTTTAAAGACTTGTAACGTTACGTATAAATGTAATAACAGGTAGCTGTATATCCCGGGAACGTGTTGTCTCTACACATGACGAAGCCACAAGGATTCAAATACAAAAGTGGACAGTACATGTTCGTGAACTGCCGAGCCGTATCTCCTTTCGAATGGCATCCTTTCTCAATCACATCAGCTCCTGGAGACGAATACTTGAGCGTACACATCCGCACTCTCGGTGACTGGACACGTAAACTCAGGACCGTTTTCTCTGAGGTCTGCAAACCTCCTACCGCGGGTAAAAGCGGTCTACTCCGAGCAGACGGTGGAGATGGGAACCTCCCGTTCCCAAAGGTCCTTATCGATGGTCCCTACGGTGCTCCCGCACAAGACTACAAGAAGTATGATGTGGTTCTTCTAGTAGGTCTCGGCATTGGAGCCACGCCTATGATCAGTATCCTCAAGGACATCATCAACAACATGAAATCTCCTGACCGCGACAGCGACATCGAAAACAACAACAGTAACAACAACAACAACAGTAAAGGGTTTAAGACGAGGAAGGCTTACTTCTATTGGGTGACTAGGGAACAAGGATCGTTCGAATGGTTCAAGGGGATAATGGATGAGGTTTCGGAGCTGGACGACGAAGGAATCATCGAGCTTCACAATTATTGCACGAGCGTGTACGAGGAAGGTGATGCAAGAGTGGCTCTCATCGCCATGCTTCAGTCCTTACAACACGCTAAGAACGGTGTTGATGTCGTGTCGGGAACACGTGTCAAGTCGCACTTCGCCAAACCTAACTGGAGACAAGTTTACAAGAAGGTCGCAGTTCATCACCCCGGCAAACGAATAGGTATACAAATTAATATCGACCATTAATCTAGTTATCTACCCATTGTTATATAATTAAGTAATGGATTCAGATTAAATACTGATATAAATTCTAATTGCAGGAGTCTTTTACTGTGGAATGCCAGGAATGGTAAAGGAATTAAAAAATCTAGCTTTGGATTTCTCTCGAAAGACAACCACCAAGTTTGATTTCCACAAAGAGAACTTTTAGATTCTATAGGTCTGTAGAAAAAATAAAAAAACAATTATCAAAACAGATATATATTTATTATAAATTCTTTTCACTATATGAAAATCATATGAGCTATCTTTTCCCGTTGCTTCTTTATTTTTTTTCCCAACCGTTTTTTGTTGTTTACCTTTCCTTTCCTTTTTTTTTATAACTTCAAGCGAAAAATTAAATATAAGATAGTAAATATTTAGTTACAGCTTTGGTGTTGTAAGAATGTTATTATGGACTTCTTGTATCATTCCATTTTGCACTTGTACTCTTACAAGTCATATTGTATCTTTACATTTTTTTTTTGTTTAAGTCAGTTTTAGCACAAAATAGTAATAAATCTTGTCTAAAGACTCCTAGGACCAATTGACAAGAGGTAGTAAAAGCTTTGTAAGTGTTTCTAGGGTCGGAATATGTCACAATCCAATGTATTTGACTAATTATAAGAGTTTTAAATACATTATGAGTGTTTAGACAACACTTATAACCATTTTGTCCAAAATAGGCTAAAACCGAGAAAACATGCTAAAACCGACAAAACTTTGCTTAGAAGTAGTAAACAGATTCGTCACTGTTTCTAAGGTCAAAATTTGTCACAATCCAATGAAATTGACTAACTATAAGAATTATAGATGGATTAGGAGTGTTTAGAAAACACTTATACCCATTTCGTCCCAAAACATGTTAAAACTGACAAAACTTTCCTTAAAAGCAGTAAACAGCTTCGTTAGTGTTTCTAGGATTATCCAATGTATTTGACTAATTATAAGAGTTAGAGATGGATTAGGTGTGTTTAGACAACACTTAACACATCTCGTCCAAAACAGGCTACAACTAAGAAAACAGGCTAAAATTGACAAAACTTTGCTTAGAAGCATAAACAGCTTTGTTAGTGTTTCTAGGATCAAAATGTGTCACAATCAAATGTATTTGACTAATTATAATTGTTAGAGATGGATTAGGAGTGTTAAGACTATACTTATACACATTTTGTCCAAAACAAGCTAAAACTGAGAAAACAGGCTAAAACCTACAAAAATTTGCTTAGAAGCAGTAAACAGCTTCGTCAGTGTTTCTAAGGTAAAGAATGTGTCACAATCCAATGTAATTGACTAATTATAAGAGTTATAGATGGATTAGGAGTGTTTAGACAACACTTATACCCATTTCGTCCCAAAATAGGCTAAAACCGACAAAACTTTGCTTAGAAGCAATAAACAGCTTTGTTCGTGTTTCTAGGGTCAAAATATGTCACAATCCAATGTATCTGACTAATTATAATAGTTATAGATGGATTAGGAGTGTTTAGACAACACTTATACCCATTTCGTCCCAAAACATGTTAAAACCGACAAAACAGGCTTAAACCGACAAAAATTTGCTTAAAAGCAGGAAACAGCTTTGTTAGTGTTTTTAGGATCAAAATATGTCACAATCCAATATATCGGACTAATTATAAGAGTTATAGATGGATTAGGAGTGTTTAGACAACATTTACACACATTTCGTCCCAAAACATGTTAAAACCGACAAAACAAGCTTAAACCGATAAAACTTTGCTTAAAAGCAGGAAACAACCTTTTTAGTGTTTCTAGGATCAAAATATTTCAAAATCCAATGTTTAAAACCGAGAAAACAATGTTAGTGACCCTAGAAACATATTTTGACACATTTTGACCCTAGAAAACCAAGAAAACATTCATTTGAAGCAGTAAACAGCTTTGATTGTGTTTCTAGGGTCAAAATATGTAACAATCCAATGCATTTGACTAATTAAAAGAGTTTGGGTTGAATTTGGAATGTTTAGACAATTCCTATACCCATTTTGTCCCAAAACAGGCTAAAACCGAGAAAACATTGATTCGAAGCAGTAAACAGCTTTGTTTGTGTTTCTAGGGTCAAACTGTTTGATAATCCAATGCATTTGACTAATTGTAAGAATTCGGGATGAATTTGGAGTGTTTAGACAACACTTATACCCATTTTGTCCCGAAACAGGCGAAAACCGAAAAAACATTGATTCGAAGCAGTAAACAGATTTTTTTTGTGTTTCTAGGGTCAAAATATGTTACAATTCAATGCATTTTACAAATTATAAGGGCTTGGGTCGAATTTGGAGTGTTAAACAACACTTATACCTATTTTGTCCCAAAACAGGCTAAAACCGAGAAAACATTGTTCGAAGCAGTAAACAGCTTTTTATGTGTTTCTAGGTTCAAAATGTGTGAAAATACAATCCATTTAATTAATTGTAAGAGTTCGGGATGAATTTAGAGTGTTTAGACAACATTTTTACCCATTTTTCCCGTAACAGGCTAAAACTGAGAAAACATTGATTCGAAGCAATAAACAGCTTTTTTTGGTGTGTTTTAGGGTCAAAATGTGTGACAATCCAATGCATTTGACTAATTATAAGAGTTTGGGATGAATTTGGAGTGTTTAGACAACACTTATACCCATTTTGTCCCAAAATAGGCTTAAGAAGAGAAAACAGGCGAAAACCGAGAAAACATTGGTTCGAAGCAGTAAAAAGCTTTGTTTGTGTTTATAGGGTCAAAATATGTAACAATCCAATGCATTTTACTAATTATAAGGGCTTGGGTTGAATTTGGAGTGTTTAGACAACACTTATACCCATATTGTCCCAAAACTGGCTAAAATCGGGAAAACATTGATTCGATGTAGTAAACAGCTTTGTTTGTGTTTTTAGGGTCACAATGTGTGGCAATACAATGCATTTGACTAATTGTATGAGTTCAGGATGAATTTGGAGTGTTTAGACAACACTTAAACCCGTTTTATCCCAAAACAGGTTTAAACCAAGAAAACAGGCTAAAACTGAGAAAACATTGTTTTGAAGCAGTAAACAGCTTTGGTACTGTTTCTAGGGTCAAAATATGTAACAATCCAATGCATTTGAGTAATTTTAAGGGTTCGGATTGAATTTGGAATGTTTAGACAACACCTATACCCATTTTGTCCCAAAACATGCTTAAAAAGAGAAAACCGGCGAAAACCGAGAAAACATTGATTCGAAGCAGTAAACAGCTTTGCTTATGTTTCTAGGGCCAAAATATGTAACAATCCAATATATTTTACAAATTATCAAGGCTCGGGTTGAATTTGGAGTGTTTAGACAACACTTATACCCATTTTGTCCCAAAAGAGACTAAAACCGAGAAAATATTGATTCGAAGCAGTAAACAGATTTTTGTGTGTTTCTAGGGTAAAAATGTTTGACAATCCAATACAATTGACTAATTGTAAGAGTTCGGGATGAATTTGGAGTGTTTAGACAACACTCATACCCATTTTGTCCCAAAACAGGCTAAAACCGAGAAAACATTGATTCGAAGTAGTAAACAACTTTGTTACTGTTTCTAGGGTCAGAATGTGTGACAATCAATTGCATTTGACTAATTGTAAGAGTTTGGGATGAATTTGGAGTGTTTAGACAACACTTAAACCCGTTTTATCCCAAAACAGGCTTAAACCGAGAAAACAAGCTAAAACCGAGAAAACATTGATTTGAAGCAGTAATCAGCTTTGTTACTATTGCTAGGGTCAAAATATATAACAATCCAATGCATTTGACTAATTATAAGAGTTCGGGTTTGATAACTCTCTAATTTACATGTTTTAAGCATCACTTTTTGTCAATATTTTGCATTGTTTCTATCCTAACCTTAGCATTTTTAGGTCATTTACTGTAGGAATCCACATTTAGGCCATTGAGGGTGTTGCATTCTTGCATTTGCATAATTTGGATGAAAACAGGTGCTTAAGAGCCTAAAAAGGGGAGAAACAAGGTCAAATCCGAGCATGTACCCGAAGGAGCTACGGAGCAGGAAGAACAGTCCGAACGCCAACCCGATCGAAGAGGATCCAAGAACAGAAAGAACATCCTCGTGCACCCCATCGAGCAGACCCTCGGGTAGGACTGGGAAGCTAGGGTTAATGGGTTTCCATATATAAACCCCCCTATTCTTCCTCTCGCCCTAGCACGGCGCAAACCCTCAAACCAGAGAGCGAGAGCTTCTGAGAGAGATCTAGAGCGACTCAAACCCTTTTCCACTTTTGTTAGGATTTATTTTATACATTTTTGTTATTTCTTTAGATTTATACTTTGTACTCTATTTTCTCTACTCTATCTTTCAATACAATGCAATTTTCGTTTATCTTTGTTTCTATATCTTTTGCAATGATTTCCGAGTAGTGTAGTAAAGTTTCTAGGGATGGGATAGATGATTTTGTGTTCTTGATCGGTTAGGATGTCTTAGTTTGATTGTTTATGTTTTATAAATTACCTTCTAGATTGGTGTTCTTAATGCTGTCAACAAACCGAGAGGGTGAGATTAGATCTAAGGTGTTTTACCACCGAGAGGTGTAGATGAAATGTTTGAATAAACCAATGCTAGAGATTTACTCACTTAGCCTAAGAGATTAGATTAGTAAGGGGTATATTGACAATAATGAATAAGTTCTTATTGTCTGCTTGGTCATGTTTCTCCAACGAGAGTTGGGTAGGGGAGTGATCAAGGTTGATTGTTTCTATCACAAGAGTGTTTTAACGAGATTTCAGGGATTCATTGTCTAGGGAATATTTGCTTGAGGCATGTAAGACATCTGTATTGGTCAGGAACACTTAGGAGTCGATTACCCCATTCTTAGAAGCTTTCGTATTTTAATTGCTTGCATTTTTATTCATCACTCGATCCCTTACCCGAACAGGCACACGATCACCTGATTTGAGCTGTGCATACGTTCCTTGTTTACTCGATCACCCCACCCGAACCTGTACTCGAATGCTTGCATCGAGTGCTTAGGTCGTGTGGTTCCTTGTTTATATTATTTTCTTTTATTATTTTAGGATTGTTAGACAAAACCATTTATTGCTTGGCTTGACTTACTTGCTTCTGATTCCATCCTATCTGATAGCATAACAACCATTTGGATTGATAACCCTTTGTACTACAACTGCATAGGGAATTGATACCCTGGGTAAAAAACTTGTTATCAATTTGGCGCCGTTACCATTTGGTTGAATTTAATCTGCTACGTTTAGGATTTCAGCACTTGCTAGATCAAGTTCTTTTATACATTTTGGTTAAGTACTGACTTGTTTACTTTAGTGTTTGTTTGTTTTGCATTTCAAGTACGACCCGAGTACCCACCCGACCCGTCACTCGATCACCTGGATCGAGTTGATCCTCGTGTACTGATGTTCAAATATTTCACCATGTTTTACCTTAATATATTCACATCTTTTGCATGATTTATAATCACATTTAGCCATTATTGAGTAGCTTTAGAACTGTTTATGCATTAGAGTAGAATTGCATTGCATTTGCATAGTTTCTTGCATAAACAGGTGAATTTGGATCCTAAGAAGCATGGAAGGATGTTGAGAAATATTTGAGCTATCAAAGTGAAGAAGATCAAGGAGTTAGAGTAGAAGAAACCAAGTTCGGAAGTCCACTCGACTGCCCACTTGACCAGACACTCGACCGTGTGCGGAGAAGGACTCGACCGGCTGGAAGCAGCAGAAGAAGAGGCCACTCGACCAAGCACTCGACCAAGCACTCGACCGAGCACCTGGTCGAGTTGACCGACGATCCTCCATTTTGTCTTCTAGCTACTTTAGGGCTTCCTCCTCTCTCCTATATAAAGGCTTGTACCCTGCAGCCACAAAAAGAGAGCCACTTTTAGATAAAATCTATAAACCTAGTATTTACCCCTTTTGGGTATTATCTACTTTTGCATTTCTATTATTTTAGATTCTCTAGCCACTTTTGTTTATTTTTAAGAAATCTTTGATACTTGTTGGTTCCATAACTTTCTAAGTATTAAGAATTTGAGTTTGATTTCTTCTTTAATATTGTAGATCTTCATCTCATCTTTCTAATAATGCAAGTTTCATTGATTTCTGGGTTTATGACTTTGTTCATCATGTTTTGTGATTGTGAGTAGTGGTTTAGGATCTTGAGGATGGATTAGGATGGATAAGGGTTATGGTTGTTTAGATTGGTCAAGATTGCTTAATATCTCTTTTGGATTAGATGCAGTCTATGTTATTCTTATACTGAGAGGGTAAGGGTAGATCTTAAGCTTTTTAGCATCATACCAATGTCTAAGTTGTTAGATAAGGCTAATACTAGAGATTATCATGAAGCATGCTAAGAGATTAGATGTTTACTATGATTTTTGACATTAATGATCTGGTTGTTTAATGCCTGCTTTGATATCTAATAGCTAGTGAGAACTATGTCTAAGAAGTATCTTGGCTTGATTGTTATTGTCATGAGAATGGATTAACATGTATTAGAAGATCATTGTCTAGAGATAGCTCATTACTGATTGAGGTTCGTTGACCAATTCAGATAACCATATCTTGAGTCCATCCCATGAATCCATCCTTGGGACCTTTCTTTGTTTATTGATTTCCCTGTTGAGTATTGTTAACTGCTTGCTATTTGCTCTGTTTTCATTATTTGCTTTTTTTCTGTTCATTCGCTTGTCAACTCGACCACCCACTCGATCACACATCCGATCGAGTGCTTGCTCGAGCTCATCCCAGAGTTATTGTTTATGTTCTGCAGCATACCTGTTTCATTTCCTGTTTCATTCTAGTTTCATTTCTGTTGCATCCATTTCATTTCTGTTTAATCCTGTTTCATTACTTGTCTTGCACTAGTATAGTTCTTGTTCATGTTTAGATTCATTACTGCTCTGTTTTATTGTTTACCTTGCATTTAGTCTCCTGTCTTAGTAGCTTTACATTCTGCATTTCATAATCATCATTAGGTTGTTAGTAAAAATCACTTATCATATTTGGCTTGACTTAGATGAGTATTCACATCCTGATTGCTTGCATCACACTCATTATGGTTTCACATCCTTTATGCTACAACTACATAAGGGTAATTGAAACACCTGTTCATCCATCATTCATCTCTATCATCATCCATCACACAAAAACCATATGTTTCAATTTGGCGCCGTTGCCATTTGAGTGTTTTTTTGTGACATTTAGGATTTATACAAGTCTAAGATTAAGTTCTATTGCTCTTTTGAACCCTACTGATTCAAATTCTTCATCTGCTTGGTTGTTTTGAATCTCAGGTACCTACTTGACATACAACTCGAGCTACCACTCGACCGTCTGCATGATCGAGTACTTGATCGAGTCACAACCCGGATTCAATTAGTCTTCTCGTCTCAGTTAGTTTGACCATCCACTCGAGCCAGTGCTCGAACGAGTGTCAGGTCGAGTCAGTTGATGCAAACAAGATCCAAGGGAAATCAGAATCTTCAGAATTACCTTGGTCACATCAACCGCCTACCAAGAGACCTAAGACATCAGAGAACAAGAATCACCCAAGAACAAGAGAACCAGTTGCTAATGGAGCAACAAAACAATCAAGAGCAAAGGCCAAGGCACATTGGTGCAGGAGATGCCCCAAACACTCACACACAAAGAGCTGGTATTGTGCCTCCTACAGTTGCCAACAATAATTATGAAATCAAAAGTAGGCTAATCTCTATGATTCAAGCAAATAAATTCCATGGTCTGCCAATGGAAGATTCTCTTGACCACCTTGATGAATTTTATAGGTTCTGTAACCTAACCAAGATCAATGGTGTAAGTGAAGGCAGTTTCAAGCTAAGACTGTTCCCTTTTTCACTTGGAGACAAAGCACACTTGTGGGAGAAGACCTTACCAACAGGAGCTATCACAACCTGGGATGGCTGCAAAAAGGCCTTCTTAGCTAAGTTTTTATCCAATGCAAGGACTGCTAGATTGAGGAATGAGATATCAAGTTTTGCACAGAAGAATAATGAGACTTTCTGTGAGGCATGGGAAAGATTCAAGAGCTTCAAAACTCAATGTCCACATCATGGGTTTAGCAATGAATCTCTACTCAGCACCCTATATAGAGGAGTCTTACCAAAGATCAGAATGCTTTTGGACACATCCTCCAATGGAAATTTCCTCAACAAGAATGTAGAAGAAGGATGGGAGCTAGTAGAGAACCTAGCACAATCTGATGGGAACTATAATGAAGACTATGACAGAACAGTAAGGTTTGTTTCCAGTGATCAAGATGAAAAGTATAAGAAAGACTTGAAGGTTGTTCATGAGAAGCTGGACAAGATTCTACTCAGCCAACAAAAGAATATTCACTTTCTTGGTGAAGAAGAGGTTCTAGCTCAAGATGGGGAGAGAGAATTTGCTGAGATTTGCTATATGCAGAATCAATGAGGGTTCAAGGGTTACAATCAATTCAAGAACAACAACCTCTCCTATAGAAGCACCAATGTAGCAAATCCTCAAGATCAAGTATACCCACCTCAACAGCCTCAACAGCAAAACAACTATGCACCCAAACAACAGAACCAAGGGTTCCAGCCTCAATTGTGTCCCCCTCCAGGGTTTCAGACTAACCAAGGCCAAGAACCAGATTTGAGAGCTATGATGCAACAAATGTTGCTTGGGCAAGCAACTGGGCAAGTTGAGGATGCAAAGAAGTTTGCTGAGCTGAACCAAAAGGTAACTTCTCAGTATAATGATCTCAACATCAAGTTTGAAAGTCTGAACTCCAGAGTGAAGTACATGGAGAGAAACATTGCTTCTACTTCAGCAACAAAACCTAATCAACTTCCTGGAAAAGCTATTCAAAACCCAAAGGAGTTTACTGCAAAATCCATTCATCTCTATGAGGAAGCTGTCACTGAGGACAGTGAAGTTCAAGCTGGGGAGGATTTGTCACTTATTGAAGCCCAGAGTAAAAATTTCTCACAGCAAACTGAAGTCGGCAAAGCACTCGACCAGGTGCTCGACCACACACACGATCGAGTACTTGATCGAGTGACCGATCGAGTTGTTCCCCCAGAAGCTGTTAAGCCTGTTAAATACATTCCTCCTGCTTACAAACCACCTATGCCATTCCCAAGACGTTTCAAGGCACAAAAGTTGAAGGAACTTAGGGAAATAATTGAAAAGAAGGAAGCAATGGCTCTACAACAAAAGGAAGTCATTGAAAGGAAGGAAGTGATGGCTTTAAAGGAAGAGGTTGTCATAGCATTTAAAGAAGAAGAGAGAGGATCTGCTTTGGAACAGTAGACCCCATATCCTCTCTACCAAGACATGCTACTTGAGATATCAAGGAAGAAAGCTCAAAATCAGGACAAGAAGGATCTTGAGGAGATTGAGGGAGTTATTATCCCAACTAAACTTGAAGATCCTGGTCCATTCAATCTGCCTTGCTCCTTCAGCTATCTGCACTTCAACAAATGCTTACATGACTTGGGAGCATCTATCAGTGTGATGCCTTACTCTATAGCACAGGAGCTTGGGCATACTGAATTCAAGTCTAGCAACCTCTACATAAGTCTAGCTGATGGATCCAATAGAGATGTGGTTGGAAAATTGGAAAACTTTCCAGTCAAGTTAGGCAAGGCTAGGATTCCTACAGATTTTGTGATCATAGATATGGATAAGGAGTTGGAAGACCCTATCATTTTAGGAAGACCATTCCTAGCCACTGTTGGAGCTGTAATTGATGTTAAGGAAGGGCTGATAACCTTGGATATAGATGAAGGTTTCACCATGAAGTTTGATATCAACAACCCAACCAACTTGCCCACTAGAGGTCAACCTTTTGTTCATAAAGACAAGAGAGATTATGAGGTCCCAAGTGAAGTAGAGACTTCAAAAGCTAAAGTCTCATCTCATGAGGAATCAGTGGAGCAGCTCAAGGGTTCAGTTCAAAAGTTGACTGATCTAGTGAAGGATCTTCAAGTGCAACTCAACAAGAGGTCTTTCAAGAAGGCAAGACCAAGGCTCAAGATTAAGAAGAAACAAAGTTCAAGTTTTAAGGAGGTAGTGATCAAGGAAGAACACCACAGTGATCAAGTTGTACCAAGGAGGATTTCATCACCTCCTTGGTCTCCAAACCAAGCCTAAATAGGCATCAAAAGTCAAGCTTAGTGACTTTAAACAAGCTCACTAGGGAGGAAGTCCCTAAAGTATCATTGTAAATATGCTTAATTTTCCTTGTAGTTTTGATTTCTTTTCTTTTATGTTTGTGTTGGGCAGGCTATTTTATGAGAGTGTAGATGGGTTTAAGAAGAATTGGACTTGTAGAAGTGGATTCGCAAACCCATTTGACCAGCCCACAAGAGGTACTCGATCGAGTGGAATAAAATTTCAAGCCCAAACGATGCAATTTTGTCTTGCACGATCGAGTGGAGGGAGAAAGAAGTTCAAATTTCAAATTTTGGTCAAGCACTCGACCACGTGGGGTCGAGTTGCAGAAAAAGAGAGTCAAAGATTCCCAATTCAAATTTGAATGCCAAAAACACTCCACCCTTGTCTCCTTGTCCCCTTAGCCTCTCTATATAGAGTTCTTTCTTCCAAAATGTTTTCAAGGTCTACAAGATCATCTCAACAAGCTGCTGATCACTCCTTGGAACGAAGTGATGCACAACTTGCATCAAGAAGACAAGCTGGTGGAAGTACTCGACCACCTACTCGAGCAGCCAAACGACAGAGTGCTGGTTCGAGTAGGCGGTCGAGTGGCGTGCCGAGTAAGAAACATCATCCCATTGAGGAGGATCCTGAGCGAACTGAGAGTAAATAAGAGATGGAGTTCACTCTTCAAGAACACATGAGGAGGAACAAAACAAGAGGGAAGAGGCCAGCAATTGAAGAACAAGAAGAAGAGAGTGAAAGTGAAGAAGAGCAAGAAGAAGGGGAAGAAGAAGAAGAATCTTGTTGGTTAACTCCAAAACAGCTCTATGAAGCTTTCATGAGGATGAGCTTCCAAGGAACAAGATTTCCACACAAGGAAACCATGGAGAAGCTGGGGATCGCTGAAGATGTAGAGTATATATTTGAGAAGTGCAATCTAAGCAAGTTCATGGGATTGTGCATGGAAGGGTATAAAGAGGAAAGCTGTGAGTTCCTAGCCACCATCAAGATGCACTTCTACCCAAGGATGGATAAATAATTGGGAGCTGGTTGCTGTGATTTCACCATCAAGGGAAATAGATACGAGCTTTCATTCAAGAAGATAGCCAACATCTTTGGATTTGAAGTTGGTAGTGAAAGGAGTATGGTTATACCAAGAAAAGAGCTTTTTGCTGTTTGGGAAACCATTGGAGATAGCAACATCTACTCATCCTCCAAGTACAAAAGCTCAAAGATAAGGAGCCAAGTCCTAAGGTACTTCCACAAGGCCTTAGCAAACACTTTCTTTGCTAGGAAGGAGACTGGAAATGTGAATGAGGGAGAGCTTAAGATAATTGATGTAGGACTCAATGGCATCATCCTTCAAGCAAGAGATGGGACCATTATCCTTGGAAGTAGTGTGGAGACTGATCTAGCTATGGTCCTCATTGACCAATTGATCTACTATAGAAGCTGGGTGAGCAAGCTGCACAAGAAAGGATCAATTGGAGCTCTAACCATTGGAGGCATCATCACTCCAATACTATTAGCTGCCAAAGTACCACTTAAAGAAGAGAAGGCCAAGCCAAGATGGATTGACACCAACTACCTCACCTCCACTCTCATTCTAGCCAAGGAGATGCATCATGGGAAGCACCTCTTCAACTTTGAGCATCTAACACTAGGGAAGACTCAGCTGGTCCTACCTAATCAAGCTCTCACCACCATAAGTGAAGGGCTAAACATTGATTTTTGGCCAGCTGCTGAGCTTTTGTTTGATGGGACAGCCCAAATAGGAGAAGATCAAAATGGAGATGTGGAGATGGCTGATGGAGAAGAGCAATTTTATTTTGAAGATTATGAGCCAAGTCCAATAGATAGTAGAGGAGTGAGAGAGACTAGCAGGAGGTTGACACATCTACAAAAGTGGAAGAAGTGGCATGGGAAGAACTTTGACAAGCTTAAAAAGAAGATGGGAAGGATGACTAAGTCCATCAAGGGTTTAAAGAAGGAGATTTTTGAATTGAAGAGTGGGAACTCTTCACCAACACCATCTAGCCCTTTGAGGAGGAGTAGCTCAACTATAGCATTGTCTAGAGCTGAAAACCCAGTGGAACCAACTAGAGCTTCAATGCATGAGCCAATTCAGAGGAGGAGAAGTTCAAGTCGCCCAGAACAACAGTCGGCAAGGCACTCGACCGGTTCACTCGAGCAACCACTTGACCGAGTACCTCCAATGCACTCGGCCGAGTATCTGCCCAGACCTCCCTATGGTTTCCCATCTCCAGTAGGTTATCCAGGCTATCCTTATGGCCAAGCTTACCCTCCCATTCCTCCCTAATACTTCATGGATCCAGCCCTCTTGCAGCAATACTACCAGCAGCATGGACAACAATTTTTCCCACCACCACCAACTCAGCAACCAACTCGACCAGGCTACTCGACCGGGCACTCGACCGAGTACCAGTCGATGGCCATAGTCGAGTTGCCTCCTTCCCCACCTCCAAGTCAGCAACAAGACTCCAACTACACATTGGATAGCATGAATGAGGATGTGGACAACTTCTTCCACAACCCATGAGGTACCAACTTCACCTTTTCATTGTACATACCATTGCATATCTAATTTTATTTTGTGTAGAATCTTGAATCCTCTTTCAAATTTTCTCTTACACAAGAGACTGTGTAATTTAAGTTTGGGGGAGGATTTGAGATAGTATTTGATGCTGTGTTTTGTTTTCTTATTTCAATTTTTTAGCATAATCATGTTAGTAGTTGCATTTCATCTAAGACATAGAAAAAACCTAAAAATTTGAATTTTTTTGCAAAAATCTTTACAAAAACAGAGTGTTCATGTAGCTTGCATTGCATATTAGCATTTTGTTTAGCATGTTTCATGTAGGAATGTTTCATAACTGCATTAGGGATCTATGATGAGTTTTGCCTTGTTAGCTTGCTTAAGTTCACTAAACTAGGATCAATGCCCAAGTTAATAGTACTTTGATGCTAGTTGAGTAGCTAGAAGCATAAGGTTGAACCAAGACTTGAATTCCTACATTGTATTTGGTCTAGATTGAAGCATGTTGTGATTTGATGCCATTTTCTATTTATAAGAACCTAATATTGACTTATAATTATCAATTTGTGCATTGCTTTTAAACTCATGGATACCATATACATATTTGGATCATCTTTCTCCTTTTACCACTCTTGTTGATTCAAGTAGCTGATTTCCTTATTAAGAATCAGTTTCCCCTACCCTTAACCAACCCTTCTTTCAAGCCATGTTTATTCTTGAGTGTGTAAGGCCTTTTTGGGATTGAGCTTGGTAGAAAGTGTTAGGTTTGAGCTGACAAGAATATTGCCTTGTGTAGTTCTAGTTTGCAATTTTCAAACTTGATAGAACTAGGTGGTTTAATTGTTGGGTTTGGGACTTGGTTGAAAAGAAAAAAACGAAAAAGAAAAGAAAAGAGTGAAAAGAGAAAGAAAAGGGTAAAGTCCTTAGGAGGGAAGTGTTTTAAAGTAAATTCAAGCTCTAAGTGAAAGAATGGGGTGTAGTAAAAGTTTCAAATAAGGTTCTGGTCAAGGAAAAGAAAGAATGAAAAAAAGAGTCTAGTAAAAAGCTTTATGACTTGGGAAACAAGTAAGAAAGAGAACCTTAGCAAATAAGAAAGAATCCCCATTCCACTAGATGATTCAAATAAGAAACCTCTCCTAAGGCTTAAAAACAAAAGAGAAAAAAAAAGGGTATTTGAGAAAAGATGAAGATAAAGGGTAGAACTAGGATCATTTGGGTTTAGAGTGATAGGATCAAACACTTTGGTTACTTTTGGGTAGACAAGGTTTTGTTCTTGTATGTGTCTAAGTGTTCTTACCTTTAGCCTTTTTCTAAAGCTCAATTCATTTTTATAAGAGAACCTTGATCTTGATAAGCCCCACTCTAAAGAGAGACCATCATTGTCTCTAAACCTTTATTACCAAGCCAAATGAGTTTAAGCATTGCATAAGATTGATTCATGTTCTTGTTTAATGAATGTTAAAGCAAATGGTTGATTTGAATGCATGTGGATATCTAAGGCTTAAATCAGTAAAGGTTGTGATAGGCTTGTCTAAAATCTTGAAGTACAGCTCATTCAACTTGCATCATAGTACTAGTAACTTGGACATTGATTCTAGCTAGTTTATTAGCAAGCTTTAGGAGCTGAGATCCCACTTTCAAACCTCACTCTCCTACCTATGTTTTGTTCATTTGCTTGAGGGCAAGCAAAGACTAAGTTTCGGGGTGTTGATGTTCAAATATTTCACCATGTTTTACCTTAGTATATTAACATCTTTTGCATGATTTATAAGCACATTTAGCCATTATTGAGTAGCTTTAGGACTGTTTATGCATTAGAGTAGAATTGCATTGCATTTGCATAGTTTCTTGCATAAACAGGTGAATTTGGATCCTAAGGAGCATGTTGAGAAAGATTTGAGCTATCAAAGTGAAGAAGATCAAGGAGTTAGAGCAGAAGAAACAAAGTTCGGAAGTCCACTCGACCGCCCACTCTACCAGACACTCGAACGTGTGCGGAGAAGGACTCCACAGGCTGGAAGCAACAGAAGAAGAGGCCACTCAACCAAGAACTCGACCGAGCACCTGGTCGAGTTGACCGACGACCCTCCATTTTGTCTTCTAGCTACTTTAGGGCTTCCTCCTCTCTCCTATATAAAGGCTTGTACTCTGCAGCCACAAAAAGAGAGCCACTTTTAGATAAAATCTATAAACCTAGTATTTACCCCTTTTGGGTATTATCTACTTTTGCTTTTCTATTATTTTAGATTCTCTAGCCACTTTTGTTTATTTTTAAGAAATCTTTGATACTTGTTGGTTCCATAACTTTCTAAGTATTAAGAATTTGAGTTTGATTTCTTCTTCAATATTGTAGATCTTCATCTCATCTTTCTAATAATGCAAGTTTCATAGATTTCTGGGTTAATGACTTTGTTCATCATGTTTTGTGATTGTGAGTACTGGTTTAGGATCTTGAGGATGGATTAAGATGGATAAGGGTTATGGTTGTTTAGATTGGTCAAGATTGATTGCTTAATATCTCTTTTGGGTTAGATGCACTCTATGCTATTCTTATACTGAGAGGGTAAGGGTAGATCTTAAGCTTCTTAGCATCATACCAATGTCAAAGTTGTTAGATAAGGCTAATACTAGAGATTATCATGAAGCATGCTAAGAGATTAGACGTTTACTATGATTTTTGACATTAATAATATGGTTGTTTAATGCCTGCTTTGATATGTAATATCTAGTGAGAACTAGGTCTAAGAAGTATTTTGGCTTGATTGTTAGTGTCATGAGAATGGATTAACATATATTAGAAGATCATTGTCTAGAGATAGCTCATTATTGATTGAGGTTTGTTGACCAATTCAGATAACCATAGCTTGAGTCCATCCAATGAATCCATCCTTGGGACTTTTCTTTGTTTATTGATTTCCCTGTTGAGTATTGTTAACTGCTTGCTATTTGCTCTGTTTTCATTATTTGCTTTGTTTCTGTTCATTCGCTTGTCAACTCGACCACCCACTCGATCACACATCGGATCGAGTGCTTGCTCGAGCTCATCCCAGAGTTCTTGTTTATGTTCTGCAGCATACCTGTTTCATTTCCTGTTTCATTCTAGTTTCATTTCTGTTGCATCCATTTCTTTTCTGTTTAATCCTGTTTCATTACTTGTCTTGCATTAGTATAGTTCTTGTTCCTGTTTAGATTCATTACTGCTTTGTTTTATTGTTTACCTTGCATTTAGTATCCTGTCTTAGTAGCTTTACATTCTGCATTTCATAATCATCATTAGGTTGTTAGTAAAAATCACTCATCATATTTGGCTTGACTTAGATGAGTATTCACATCTTGATTGCTTGCATCACACTCATTATGGTTTGACATCCTTTATGCTACAACTACATAAGGGTAATTGAAACACCTGTTCATCCATCATTCATCTCTATCATCATCCATCACACAAAAACCACATGTTTCATGTACTCACTCGGTCAGCTGATTGTGCATGCAAACACAATCCACGGGTAACCAAAACTTGACTCCTTTCATCGACAACATCGACAGACCACAGTTACTCCGACAACAAAAAGTTCAACAACCGCAACTAGCAACAATTGAGGAGACAATGAACAATCAGAACGGTCCACCAGCTCCTCAAGCAAGGACCAACATAGGAGCAGGAGATGATCCATCTACTCACACTCAAAGACATGGCATTGTGCCACATGCTGTCCAGAACAACAATTTTGAGATCAAGAGTAGTCTTATCCAGATGATATAGAACAATAAGTTTCATGGATTGCCAATGGAGGACCCATTGGACCATCTGGATTAGTTTGATAGGCTCTGTAGCCTCACCAAGATAAATGGAGTTAGTGAGGATGTATTCAAACTCTGGCTTTTCCCATTCCCTTTGGGAGACAAAGTGCACCTCTGGGAGAAATCACTCCCCAAGGAGGCCATCACCACTTGGTAAGCGTGCAAGAATGCGTTTCTGGCAAAATTCTTCTCCAACTCCAGAACCGTAACGCTGCAAAATGACATTTCCAGCTTTGTTCATAAGAGCAATGAGACGTTCAGTGAAGCTTGGGAATGTTTTAAGGGATACACTACCAGATGCCCTCATCATGGTTTTAGCAATGGTTCATTGCTTAGTACACTATACCGAGGAGTGGTCCCCAAGATACGAATGTTGATGGACACCGCAAGCAATGGTAACTTCCTCAACAAGGATGTTGATGAAGGTTGGGACCTAGTGGAGAACTTCGTTCAATCTGATGGGCATTATAATGAGGAGTATGATCGCAATGTGCAATCTACTGGAGAGGAAGATGCCAAGTACAAGAGGGACATGAAAGCCCTTAATGACAAGCTCGACAAGCTCCTCACCCAGCAGCAGCATGTTCATGCAATCTCAGAGGACGAGCAGTTTTTACACCAAGATGGGGAGAATGTTCAGCTAGAGGATGTGAACTACATCAACAACCAAGGCGGTTACAACAAAGGGTACAACAACTACAAGCCGAATCCGAATCTTTCATACCGTAACCCGAATGTTGCCAATCCTCAAGACCAAATCTACCCGTCAGCAGTTCAAGGGAATCAAGGCCAGCAAAAGCCTTTTGTTCAATACAATCAAGGCTATGCTCCTAAGCAGCAGTATTCTGGTAACTACCACCAACCCATTGCACCACTTGGATTCCAACAACAACAAGGCCCGCAGAACCACTCCCAAGAAGCGGACCTATGCGGCCTAATTCAGCAGATGATTCAAAACTAAGCCTCGGCTGCTATGGACAACGCAAAACGGTTTGCGGAAATGAGTAATAGGATGGATTCTGGATACAATGACTTGACTGCAAAGTATGATTTGCTCAACACTAAGCTGAGATACCTCGAGGGAAACCACAACAACCAACCACCTCCAAAGATCAACCAGCTGCCAGGTAAAGCTGTTCAGAACCCAAAGGATTACGCCACTGCGCAAGCCATTTTCCTTGATGATGATTATGAGGACTACCTCACTGAGGACAGTGAAGTTCAAGATGGGGAGGCTATGGATTATTATGGGATGAATGAGTATAAGTACTACATATCCGAGTACGAACCCGAGCCTTTACCTGAGGAGACTGATTGAGTCGATAATTGAGCACTGGTTCGAGAATCACAAATAGAAGAACCACCCGAGGCAGAACCCGATGACTCACCCGATGATGGTGATCGGATGATACATCGAGTAGATGTTCAAATGAGAGCTCAACCTCAACTGCCTGTAGCAGCAGAAGGGGAGCTAGAGGAAAGATTCAATGCTGCACTTGACATCCAACTGGAGGAGCTTGTAGAGCGTATGGCCAAGCGAAAGGGTCCACCTCCTAAGCTCTTACCACCACACGAACTTCAAGAGGAAATCTCCAAGGAGGCAGTTCAGCTGGAGATTGAGGTTAAGGAAGCTGTCAAGGAGATTGGGTATGAAATTCTCAGGAGTGGAGTGTGCTTAGATCCTGAATTGCGAATCGAGGAGAAATTGGAGGATCCTGGTTCTTTTGCTCTGCCATGTTCAATAGGTCTTAGGATTTTCAACAATTGCTTGTGCGATCTGGGAGCTTCGGTCAGCATCATGCCACTGTCAGTTGCCAACAAGATGGGTTTCACCAGTTTTAAACCGAGTAGTCTGTATTTGGTTCTAGCTGATAGAACAAACAAACATCCGATTAGGATCCTGGAAAATTTGCCTCTCAGGATTGGAAGAGTGGAAATCCCTACTGATTTTATGATCCTTGATATGGATAAGGAACCAGACGATCCAGTGATCATAGGGAGACCATTCTTGGCAACAGTAGGTGCAGTGATTGAGGTGAAGCAAGGCAAGATCAGAATTGACCATGGGGAACACTTCAAGATGGAGTTTGATGTCAAGAAGGGAATTAAGAGGCCAACCATTGATGGTCAAGCTTTTTCCACTAAGACAAAGCAGAGGAAAGCCAAACATCTTGACGAAGTCAACACCACATTTGCTGTGGAATCTGGACAAGACTTGGAGAATCAATTGAATCAGCCTGCTACAGTGGAGAGGATTCCAAAACCTCTCCCTCCTAATTCCCATGTTTAAAGAGCATGAAGAGTCAAGCTTAGTGACTTAAAACAAGCACACTTGGGAGGAAGTCCCAAATGTATCCTTTATTTTGTATTCAGTTTTATTTATCTATTTTATCTCATTTTCTATTTTTGCATATTTTCATTAAAAAAAGGGTGAAAAAGGAAATTTGAGGAACCCGAGGCTCAACCCGACACTGTATCCGACGCGCCTGGTCGTGTTCTGTTTCGAGTGGTGAGTGGATTCCAAATTCCACAAACCCTAGTCCACTCTCGGTTTTAAACCGAGTAGTCTGTATTTGGTTCTAGCTGATAGAACAACCAGACATCTGATTAGGATCCTGGAAAATTTGCCTCTGAGGATTGGAAGAGTGGAAATCCCTACTGATTTTATGATCCTTGATATGGATATGAAACCAGACGATCCACTGATCCTAGGGAGACCATTCTTGGCAACAGTAGGTGCAGTGATTGAGGTGAAGCAAGGCAAGATCAGAATTGACCATGGGGAACACTTCAAGATGGAGCTTGATGTCAAGAAGGAAATTAAGAGGCCAACCATTGATGGTCAAGCTTTTTCCACTAAGACAAAGAAGACAAAAGTCAAACATCTTGAAGAAGTCAACACCACATTTGCTGTGGAATCTGGACAAGACTTGGAGAATCAATTGAATCAGCCTGCTACAGTGGAGAGGATTACAGAACCTCTCCCTCCTAATTCCCATGTTTAAAGATCATGAAGAGTCAAGTTTAGTGACTTAAAACAAGCTCACTTGGGAGGAAGTCCCAAAGGTATCCTTTATTTTGTTTTCAGTTTTATTTATCTATTTTATCTCATTTTCTATTTTTGCATATTTTCATAAAAAAAAGGGTGAAAAGGAAAACTTGAGGAACCCAAGGCTCAACCCGACACCGTACCCAACGCGCCTGGTCGTGTTCCGTTTCGAGTGGCGAGTGGAGTTCGAATTCCACAAACCCTAGCCTACTCTCAGTTTTAAACCGAGTAGTCTGTATTTGGTTCTAGCTGATAGAACAAACAAACATCCGATTAGGATCCTGGAAAATTTGCCTCTCAGGATTGGAAGAGTGGAAATCCCTACTGATTTTATGATCCTTGATATGGATATGAAACCAGACGATCCACTGATCCTAGGGAGACCATTCTTGGCAACAGTAGGTGCAGTGATTGAGGTGAAGCAAGGCAAGATCAGAATTGACCATGGGGAACACTTCAAGATGGAGCTTGATGTCAAGAAGGAAATTAAGAGGCCAACCATTGATGGTCAAGCTTTTTCCACTAAGACAAAGAAGAGAAAAGTCAAACATCTTGAAGAAGTCAACACCACATTTGCTGTGGAATCTGGACAAGACTTGGAGAATCAATTGAATCAGCCTGCTACAGTGGAGAGGATTACAGAACCTCTCCCTCCTAATTACCATGTTTAAAGATCATGAAGAGTCAAGTTTAGTGACTTAAAACAAGCTCACTTGGGAGGAAGTCCCAAAGGTATCCTTTATTTTGTTTTCAGTTTTATTTATCTATTTTATCTCATTTTCTATTTTTGCATATTTTCATAAAAAAAAGGGTGAAAAGGAAAACTTGAGGAACCCAAGGCTCAACCCGACACCGTACCCGACACGCCTGGTCGTGTTCCCTTTCGAGTGGTGAGTGGAGTCCAAATTCCACAAACCCTAGCCCACTCTCGGTTTTAAACCCAAGAAGCCACCCCCCCCTTATTTAAGAAGTCTAACCCTCTCAACTCCATAAGTTCTGTCTAAACCCTAAAAAAGCTTTGTCTTCCTACTTTCTATTCTCTCTCAAACTCGAGTGCTCTTTGATTTTTTGGGAACTAACCCTATTAATCTCGAGTTTAGCTTTTCTTTCTTCTCAAGGATTCTATAATGGCACCAAAGCTGAACACCTACCAAAGGAAGGGAAGAAGATCAACCTCCGCCGCTGCTACTACCGGAGGTGATGCCGTCGAACCTCAAGAATCCTAAGGAAGAGGAGACGTTCTGCATTCCCAACTGCTGGCTGGACGTTTTGCTTCTCCAACCCGATGCTCAACCCGATCCGTCACCCAATCCGGTGCTCGTGCAACCGATCAGGTAGATGCCCGTGTTCTCTCTCCCGACCTAGTAGTTGTTGCAATCCGCCTATTTCCTCAACGTAGGGAACTGTCTACATTCGAGAGAACCATTACTGATCTTATGGAGGTCGATTCTGATGCCGGTGGAGGAGAACCAGAGGAGATCCAAACCTCGTGTTTAAGGAGCAGAATTGCGGTTGCAAGAGGGAAGAGCTGAGAAGGTGGCCGAGAGAGCAGCTGAGGAAGATGATCAAGACACAGAGGAGGAGAGCCGTGACCGAGAGGAGCAGCATAGAGACCGCACACGCCAGGCTTCGCGGAGGCTGAAGCAGAAAGAGGTGGAGACTCCGGCCAAGCTTTTCAAAGCCTTCCACAAGATGAACTTTGTTGGTACCCGCTACCCTCACCGAGAAACGATGAAGCAGTTGGGCATCGCTAGAGATGTCGAGTTCCTGTTCGACATGTGCCATCTGGGCAAGATGATGCGAGCCAACCTCGAGGCTTATGATGAGGAAACAGTTCACTTCCTTTCCACGCTGCGGTTACACTTTTTTGAAGACGACCCGACCCTGATACCCGATGGGGGGATCGGGTTCATCACCTTCTCTGTACGAAACAAGGAGTACTGACTTACATTCAAGGAGATGGAGAAGCTGTATGGTTTCAAGGCTGGGAATGGAGAAAACATGGAGGTAAGCAAGGAGGAGATGAAGTCCCTATGGCTGATAATAGGCGACAAGCTTCCTTACAAGTCTACAAGCTCCAAATCAGCTCAAATAAGGAGTCCTGTTTTGAAGTATTTTTACAAGTCTCTAGCTTGTACCTTATTCGCTAGGAAGGAGACTGGGAATGTGAACGATCATGAGCTCCAACTGCTAGACATTGCCTTGTGTGGAGTCTTAGATAATGCTAGGGATGGTACACCGCTAGTAGGGGATGTTGCGGATACTAGCATGGTCTTTGTGCTGCTCGACTAGTTCCTCTACCTGAAGTCTTGGGCAATGAAAACTGAGAGGAGAGATGGAGCTGGAGAGATCTCCATAGGAGGATTGGTCACACCAATTTTGGTAGCTTGCGATGTGCCCCTAAAGGGAGTGGTTCATGAGCCGAGATGGCTAGCCATCGACTACCTCACATTGGCGAGGTTCCTGGCTCATGAAAAGCCACACGACATGCTGCTCTTCAAGTTTGTCCATCCAACTGCTGGAGCCACCCAAATGATCCTGCCCAATGTCGTGTGCACCAAAATCCGGCTAGGGGATAACATAGACTTCACACCACCTTTGGAGGAGCTATACAACCCGGAAGAGGAGTCCGAGGGACAACTGGGCAAGAACAGGGAGACAACTCGGATGAGTATGATTTTGAGGAGTATGTGTGCTCTCAAAAGCAACCTGTTGGGGTGACGGAAGCTCACAAGAGGATCGACTGGCTGAAAATGATGAACAAGTTCCTAGCCAAGAAAGTAAAAGACCTCACTGGCTCAGTGAAGGTAATGGGAGGACAGATCAAGGAGCTGCAAGACAAGGCAAGTTGTGCCTCAGATCCCACTTCGGCATATGCACCCACATGGATGGGGAGAAGCGGACCACTAGCAGTAATTCGAGGATTGGCACCTCCAGAGCCTCACAGGGCATCCTCCTACGAGCCCCAAGTAGGGGAGGATGTCACCAGACCCGACAGATCACGGAGAAGCCACTCAGATGCCTATCCGACGCCTAACCCGATGGGGTAGTCGATGACCTGTCCGATGCCCCAGCCGAACACCAATCGGGTGACCACTTAGATACCTTCCCTATGCCTTACCAGATGCCGTATCAGATGCCCTACTCGATGCACCCTGCAAGCAGTTACATGGGCGATCATTCCGGACCTCTCCCACCATACCTGTCATACTACCCTATGCCATACCCGATGACCTACGCGATGCCTTACCCGATCAACCCCTCGGATGCTGGTCCGAGCAGATCATCCGTGCGCATCACCGAGCTCTCTGATGAGTGAATCCAGGCACCTGCTGAAGCCGGTGGCGACCCTGGCTACACATTGGCGAGCATGGAGGCTGCTACAACCTCCTTCTTCACCAACCCATGAGGTACCACATTCATCCAACCTTTGTAAATAACATTGCATTTAGTTTTATTTTATTTTGTGTGATTCGTGGATTCTTTTTCAGACTTTTATTTACACAGGGACTGTGTAATTTAAGTTTGGAGAGGGTCCTAGAATGTATATAACATTGTGTTTTATTTTCTTATTTTCTTATTTCAAAATTTTTCATGCTAGTTTTATTCATTTGAGTCTGCATCTATGTGCATTGAAAAACCCAAAAAAAAATTAAAAAAAAAAAGGAAAAAAAAGAAATGTTCATGTAGTTGCATTTACATATTAGGATTGAGTATAGTTTGCTTCATATAGGATTGTTGCATATGCATCTTAGGGGACAATGATTAAAACCACCTTGTTTTAAATCAAACCTTAGGATTGAAGCTATAGCCCTTAATCACAGTTAATTGTTGCTAGATCAATCTTTGGAAAAAATGAAAAATCTTTGTTTAGAACTTTGTCTTTTGAAAGCTTTCTCCACTTGTGTGAAACTTGCTTGAACATTGAATCATCTCTATATTATTGGATTTAATTTGAACTTAAATTGTCTTGCTTATGGAATTTGAATTTTGTTCATGGTAATTCTAAAACTCGGGTTAACACTCCATTTTTACCAATCTTTTCATTTAACCCGATTTGTTTTTTTCCTATCCTTGAACCCAAACCTTTCATTCAAACCTTGTAGTGAATTGTTGAGTGAGGCCTTTTCATTGTGCTATAGGTTGTGAAACCTTGAGAGTATTGAGAACGACAAAGAACTGGCTCTTGATTTAGCTAAGTTAGAATCACTTGGAATAGCTAATAGAATCGGTTTTGAAAGATAGGTGGTTAGCATGTTTATTCGTGGTGGGGTTGAGAAAAAAAAAAAAAAGAAGTCCCTAAGGTTCAGTTCAATTAGCTCTAAGTAAAAAAAAAAAAGAGAAAAAAAATCTTGCTATAGTCTCCTAGAAAGAAAAAAAAAATATCTATACATATTAGGAGTTTAGCAAAGAAAAAAAAAAGAAAGAAGAGAGCTAGATGTTTAAAGTTTAGACCTTAGGGATTACAAAAAAAAAAAGAGTTAAGTCAAGGTTGTGGGTAGTTTTGCTCTAGGGGGTTTAATTAAAAAAAAAAGGAGATGAATAAGAAAATGGTAGATTATCAAGAGTTAAGCTTTGTATGCTCAAATTGTTCTCAATCTTAGATAGTTTTCACAAATGTCTAGCTTTCTTCTTTTGAGAGAAAGCCACCCAAAGAATTTGTTTGAAGCCACCTTACCAAAAAAGTCTTACCCTTGAAACCGATTGAGCTTGATTCACCTTCCATTTGCAAGAATTCGCCAAACACTTAAATGAATGTGAAAGAGATGTTCTTTGGAATTGCAAGTCTTTACTTTTAGTTGGAGGTTGAACTAGATCGATGCATGGTAATAAGCATAGAAAAATATTTGTAAGTATGTTGATTGATCTTAGCACCTTTAAACTATCTTTAAGGACTATAGCTTGAATCCTTCGCTTAGCATTTAAAGGTTATGATAAATAGCAAGATTTAAGTTTGGGGGGGTCAGATAACTCTCTAATTTACATGTTTTAAGCATCACTTTTTGTCCATATTTTGCATTGTTTCTATCCTAACCTTAGCATTTTTAGGTCATTTACTGTAGGAATCCGCATTTAGGCCATTTAGGGTGTTGCATTCTTGCATTTGCATAATTTGGATGAAAACAGGTGCTTAAGAGCCGAAAAAGGGGAGAAACAAGGTCAAATCCAAGCATGTACCCGAAGGAGCTACGGAGCAGGAAGAACAGTCCGAACGCCAACCCGATCGAAGAGGATCCAAGAACAGAAAGAACAATCCGAGGACCTACCCGAAGAGCAACCCGAGCAAATGTGTCACAATCCAATGTAATTGAATAATTATAAGAGTTATAGATGGATTAGGAGTGTTTATACAACACTAATACCCATTTCGTCCCAAAATAGGCTAAAACCAACAAAACTTTGCTTAGAAGCAGTATACAGCTTTGTTCGTATTTCTAGGGTCAAAATATGTCACAATCCAATGTATATGACTAATTATAAGAGTGATAGATTGATTAGGAGTGTTTAGACAACACTTACACCCATTTCGTCCCAAAACATGTTAAAACCGACAACACAAGCTTAAACCGACAAAACTTTGCTTAAAAGCAGGAAAGAGCTTTGTTAGTGTTTCTAGGATCAAAATATGTCACAATCCAATGTTTAAAACCGAGAAAACTATGTTAGTGACCCTAGAAAACCGAGAAAACATTGATTTGAAGCAGTAAACAGCTTTGTTACTGTTTCTAGGGTCAGAATGTGTGACAATCCAATGCATTTGACTAATTGTAAGAATTCGGGATGAATTTGGAGTGTTTAGACAACACTTAAACCCGTTTTATCCCAAAGCAAGCTTAAACCGAGAACATAGGCTAAAACCGAGAACATATTGATTCGAAACAGTAAACAGCTTTTTTGTGTTTTTAGGGTCAAAATGTGTGACAATCCAATGAATTTGACTATTATAAGAGTTTGGGATGAATTTGGAGTGTTTAGACAACACTTATACCCATTTTGTCCCAAAACAGGCTTAAAAGGGGAAAACAGGAGAAAACCAAGAAAACATTGATTTGAAGCAGTAAACAGCATTGTTTGTGTTTTTAGGGTCAAAATATGTAACAATCCAATGTATTTGACTAATTATAAGAGTTCTGGTTGAATTTGGAGTGTTTAGACAACACTTATACCTATTTTGTCCCGAAACAGGCTAAAACAAAGAAAACATTGATTCGAAGCAGTAAACAGCTTTGTCACTGTTTCTAGGGTCAGAATGTGTGAAAATCCAATGCATTTGACTAATTTTAAGAGTTCGGGATGAATTTGGAGTGTTTAGACAACACTTAAACCCGTTTTATCCCAAAGCAAGCTTAAACCGAGAACACAGGCAAAAACCGAGAAATCATTGTTTTGAAGCAGTAAACAACTTTGTTACTGTTTTTAGGGTCAAAATATGTAACATCCAATGCATTTGACTAATTATAAGAGTTCGGGTTAAATTTGGAGTGTTTAGACAACACTTATATCCCTTTTGTCCCAAAACAAGTTTAAAACCAGAAAACAAGCTAAAACCGAGAAAAAATTAATTCGAAGCAGTAAACAGCTTTGTTTATGTTTCTAGGATCAAAATGTGTGACAATCCAATGCATTTGACTAATTATAAGAGTTCAGGATGAATTTGGAGTGTTTAGCCAACACTTATACCCATTTTGTCCCGAAATAGGCTAAAACCGAGAACATATTGATTCGAAGCAGTAAACAGCTTTTTTGTGTTTTTAGGGTCAAAATGTGTGACAATCCAATGAATTTCACTAATTATAAGAGTTTGGGATGAATTTGGAGTGTTTAGACAACACTTATACCCATTTTGTCCCAAAAAAGGCTTAAAAGGGGAAAACAGGAGAAAACCAAGAAAACATTGATTTGAAGCAGTAAACAGCATTGTTTGTGTTTCTAGGGTCAAAATATGTAACAATCCAATGTATTTGACTAATTATAAGAGTTCTGGTTGAATTTGGAGTGTTTAGACAACACTTATACCCATTTTGTCCCGAAACAGGCTAAAACCAAGAAAACATTGATTCGAAGCAGTAAACAGCTTTCTAGGGTCAAAATGTGTGAAAATCCAATGTATTTGACTAATTGTAAGAGTTTGGGATTAATTTGGAGTGTTTAGACTACACTTAAACCCGTTTTATCCCAAAACGGGTTAAAACCGAGAAAACAGGCTAAAACCGAGAAAACATTGTGTTGAAGCAGTAAACATCTTTGTTACTGTTTCTATAGTCAAAATATGAACCACTCCAATGCATTTGACTAATTATAAGAGTTCAGATTGAATTTGGAGTGTTTAGACAACACTTATACCCATTTTGTCCCAAAACAGGCTTAAAAAGAGAAAACAAGCAAAAACCTAGAAAACATTGATACGAAGCAGTAAACAGCTTTGTTTGTGTTTATAGGGTCAAATTATGTAACAATCCCAATTTTGCTAATTATAAAGGCTCGGGTTGAATTTGGAGTGTTTAGACAACACTTATACCCATTTTGTCCCAAAAATAGACTGAAATCGGGAAAACATTGATTCGAACAAGTAAACAGATTTTTGTGTGTTTCTAGGGTCAAAATGTGTGACAATTCAATGTATTTGACTAATTGTAAGAGTTCGGGATGAATTTGGAGTGTTTAGACAACACTTATACCCATTTTGTCCCAAAACAGGCTAAAACTGAGAAAAATTGATTTAAAGCAGTAAACAGCTTTTTTTGTGTGTGTGACTATCCAATGCATTTGACTAATTGTAAGAGTTCGGGATGAATTTGGAGTGTTTAGACAACATTTACACCCATTTTGTCCTGAAATAGGCTAAAAGCAAGAAAACATTGATTCGAAGCAGTTAACAGCTTTGTTACTTTTTCTAGGGTAAGAATGTGTGACAATCCATTGCATTTGACTAGTTGTAAGAGTTTAAGATGAATTTGGAGTGTTTAGACAACACTTATACCCATTTTGTCCCAAAACAGGCTAAAATCGAGAAAACATTGATTTGAAGCAGTAAACAGCTTTGTTACTGTTTCTAGGGTCAGAATGTGTGACTATCCATTTCATTTGACTAATTGTAAGAGTTTGGGATGAATTTGGAGTGTTTAGACAACACTTAAACCGTTTTATCCCAAAACAGGCTTAAACCGAGAAAACAAGCTAAAACCGAGAAAACATTGATTCAAAGCAGTAATAAGCTTTTTTACTGTTTCTAGGGTCAAAATATGTAACAATCCAATGCATTTTACTAATTATAAGAATTCGGATTAAATTTGGAGTGTTTAGACAACACTTATACCCATGTTGTCCCAAAACAAGCTTAAAACGAGAAAACAAGCTAAAAGCGAGAAAACATTAATTTGAAGCAGTAAACAGCTTTGTTTGTGTTTCTAGGATAGAAAAATGTGACAATCCAATGCATTTGACTAATTGTAAGAGTTCGAGATGAATTTGGGGTGTTTTGACAACACTTATACCCATTTTGTCCAGAAACAGGCTAAAACCGAGAAAATATTGATTTGAAGCAGTAAACAGCTTTTTTTTGTGTGTGTGACAATCTACTGCATTTGATTAACTGTAAGAATTCGGGATGAATTTGAAGTGTTTAGACAACACTTAAACTCGTTTTATCCCAAAGCAAGCTTAAACCGAGAACACAGGCAAAAACCGAGAAATCATTGTTTTGAAGCAGTAAACAGCTTTGTTACTGTTTCAGGGGTCAAAATTTGTAACATCCAATGCATTTGACTAATTATAAGAGTTCGGGTTAAATTCGGAGTGTTTAGACAACACTTATATCCATTTTGTCCCAAAACAGGCTAAAACAGAGAAAACATTGATTCGAACCCGTAAACAGCTTTGTTACTGTTTCTAGGGTCAGAATGTGTCACAATCCAATGCATTTGACAAATTTTAAGAGTTCGGGATGAATTTGGAGTGTTTAGACAACACTTAAACCCGTTTTATCCCAAAGCAAGCTTAAACCGAGAACACAGGCAAAAACCGAGAAATGATTTTTTTGAAGCAGTAAAAAGCTTTGTTACTGTTTCTAGGGTCAAAATATGTAACATCCAATGCATTTGACTAATTATAAGAGTTCGGGTTAAATTTGGAGTGTTTAGACAACACTTATATCCCTTTTGTCCCAAAACAAGCTTAAAACCAGAAAACAAGCTAAAACCGAGAAAACATTAATTCGAAGCAGTAAACAGCTTTGTTTGTGTTTCTAGGATCAAAATGTGTGACAATCCAACGCATTTGACTAGTTATAAGAGTTCAGGATGAATTTGGAGTGTTTCGCCAACACTTATACCCATTTTGTCCCGAAATAGGCTAAAACCGAGAAAACATTGATTTGAAGGAGTAAACAGCATTGTTACTGTTTCTAGGTTCAGAATGTGTGACAATCCAATGCATTTGACAAATTTTAAGAGTTCGGGATGAATTTGGAGTGTTTAGACAACACTTAAACCCGTTTTATCCCAAAGAAAGCTAAAACCGAGAACACAGGCTAAAACCGAGAAATCATTGTTTTGAAGCAGTAAACAGCTTTGTTACTGTTTCTAGGGTCAAAATATGTAACATCCAATGCATTTGACTAATTACAAGAGTTCGGGTTAAATTTGGAGTGTTTAGACAACACTTATATCCCTTTTGTCCCAAAACAAGCTTAAAACCAGAAAACAAGCTAAAACCGAGAAAACATTAATTCGAAGCAGTAAACAGCTTTGTTTGTGTTTCTAGGATCAAAATGTGTGAAAATCCAATGCATTTGACTAATTATAAGAGTTCAGGATGAATTTGGAGTGTTTCGCCAACACTTATACCCATTTTGTCCCGAAATAGGCTAAAACCGAGAAAACATTGATATGAAGGAGTAAACAGCATTGTTACTGTTTCTAGGTTCAGAATGTGTGACAATCCAATGCATTTGACAAATTTTAAGAGTTCGGGATGAATTTGGAGTGTTTAGACAACACTTAAACCCGTTTTATCCCAAAGAAAGCTTATACCGAGAACACAGGCTAAAACCGAGAACACAGGCTAAAACCGAGAAATCATTCTTTTGAAGCAGTAACCAGCTTTGTTACTGTTTCTAGGGTCAAAATATGTAACATCCAATGCATTTGACTAATTATAAGAGTTCGGGTTAAATTTGGAGTGTTTAGACAACACTTATATCCCTTTTGTCCCAAAACAAGCTTAAAACCAGAAAACAAGCTAAAACCGAGAAAACATTAATTCGAAGCAGTAAACAGCTTTGTTTGTGTTTCTAGGATCAAAATGTGTGACAATCCAATGCATTTGACTAATTATAAGAGTTCAGGATGAATTTGGAGTGTTTAGCCAACACTTATACCCATTTTGTCCCGAAATAGGCTAAAACCGAGAAAACATTGATTTGAAGGAGTAAACAGCATTGTTACTGTTTCTAGGGTCAGAATGTGTGACAATCCAATGCATTTGGCTAATTTTAAGAGTTCGGGATGAATTTGGAGTGTTTAGACAACACTTAAACTCGTTTTATCCCAAAGCAAGCTTAAACCGAGAACACAGGCAAAAACCGAGAAATCATTGTTTTGAAGCAGTAAACAGCTTTGTTACTGTTTCTAGGGTCAAAATATGTAACATCCAATGCATTTGACTAATTACAAGAGTTCGGGTTAAATTTGGAGTGTTTAGACAACACTTATATCCCTTTTGTCCCAAAACAAGCTTAAAACCAGAAAACAAGCTAAAACCGAGAAAACATTAATTCGAAGCAGTAAACAGCTTTGTTTGTGTTTCTAGGATCAAAATGTGTGACAATCCAATGCATTTGACTAATTATAAGAGTTCAGGATGAATTTGGAGTGTTTCGCCAACACTTATACCCATTTTGTCCCGAAATAGGCTAAAACCGAGAAAACATTGATATGAAGGAGTAAACAGCATTGTTACTGTTTCTAGGTTCAGAATGTGTGACAATCCAATGCATTTGACAAATTTTAAGAGTTCGGGATGAATTTGGAGTGTTTAGACAATACTTAAACCCGTTTTATCCCAAAGAAAGCTTAAACCGAGAACACAGGCTAAAACCGAGAACACATGCTAAAACCGAGAAATCATTCTTTTGAAGCAGTAACCAGCTTTGTTACTGTTTCTAGGGTCAAAATATGTAACATCCAATGCATTTGACTAATTATAAGAGTTCGGGTTAAATTTGGAGTGTTTAGACAACACTTATATCCCTTTTGTCCCAAAACAAGCTTAAAACCAGAAAACAAGCTAAAACCGAGAAAACATTAATTCGAAGCAGTAAACAGCTTTGTTTGTGTTTCTAGGATCAAAATGTGAGACAATCCAATGCATTTGACTAATTATAAGAGTTCAGGATGAATTTGGAGTGTTTAGCCAACACTTATACCCATTTTGTCCCGAAATAGGCTAAAACCGAGAAAACATTGATATGAAGGAGTAAACAGCATTGTTACTGTTTCTAGGTTCAGAATGTGTGACAATCCAATGCATTTGACAAATTTTAAGAGTTCGGGATGAATTTGGAGTGTTTAGACAACACTTAAACCCGTTTTATCCCAAAGCAAGCTTAAACCGAGAACACATGCAAAAACCGAGAAATGATTTTTTTGAAGCAGTAAACAGCTTTGTTACTGTTTCTAGGGTCAAAATATGTAACATCCAATGCATTTGACTAATTATAAGAGTTCGGGTTAAATTTGGAGTGTTTAGACAACACTTATATCCCTTTTGTCCCAAAACAAGCTTAAAACCAGAAAACAAGCTAAAACCGAGAAAACATTAATTCGAAGCAGTAAACAGCTTTGTTTGTGTTTCTAGGATCAAAATGTGTGACAATCCAATGCAGTTGACTAATTATAAGAGTTCAGGATGAATTTGGAGTGTTTCGCCAACACTTATACGCATTTTGTCCCGAAATAGGCTAAAACCGAGAAAACATTGATATGAAGGAGTAAACAGCATTGTTACTGCTTCTAGGTTCAGAATGTGTGACAATCCAATGCATTTGACAAATTTTAAGAGTTCGGGATGAATTTGGAGTGTTTAGACAACACTTAAACCCGTTTTATTCCAAAGAAAGCTTAAACCGAGAACACAGGCTAAAACCGAGAACACATGCTAAAACCGAGAAATCATTCTTTTGAAGCAGTAACCAGCTTTGTTACTGTTTCTAGGGTCAAAATATGTAACATCCAATGCATTTGACTAATTATAAGAGTTCGGGTTAAATTTGGAGTGTTTAGACAACACTTATATCCCTTTTGTCCCAAAACAAGCTTAAAACCAGAAAACAAGCTAAAACCGAGAAAACATTAATTCGAAGCAGTAAACAGCTTTGTTTGTGTTTATAGGATCAAAATGTGTGACAATCCAATGCATTTGACTAATTATAAGAGTTCAGGATGAATTTCGAGTGTTTAGCCAACACTTATACCCATTTTGTCCCGAAATAGGCTAAAACCGAGAAAACATTGATTTGAAGGAGTAAACAGCATTGTTACTGTTTCTAGGGTCAGAATGTGTGACAATCCAATGCATTTGGCTAATTTTAAGAGTTCGGGATGAATTTGGAGTGTTTAGACAACACTTAAACTCGTTTTATCCCAAAGCAAGCTTAAACCGAGAACACAGGCAAAAACCGAGAAATCATTGTTTTGAAGCAGTAAACAGCTTTGTTACTGTTTCTAGGGTCAAAATATGTAACATCCAATGCATTTGACTAATTATATGAGTTCGGGTTAAATTTGGAGTGTTTAGACAACACTTATACCCATTTTGTTCCAAAACAGGCTAAAACCGAGAAAATATTGATTCGAACCCGTAAACAGCTTTGTTACTGTTTCTAGGGTCAGAATGTGTCACAATCCAATGCATTTGACAAATTTTAAGAGTTCGGGATGAATTTGGAGTGTTTAGACAACACTTAAACCCGTTTTATCCCAAAGCAAGCTTAAACAGAGAACACAGGCAAAAACCGAGAAATGATTTTTTTGAAGCAGTAAACAGCTTTGTTACTGTTTCTAGGGTCAAAATATGTAACATCCAATGCATTTGACTAATTATAAGAGTTCGGGTTAAATTTGGAGTGTTTAGACAACACTTATATCCCTTTTGTCCCAAAACAAGCTTAAAACCAGAAAACAAGCTAAAACCGAGAAAACATTAATTCAAAGCAGTAAACAGCTTTGTTTGTGTTTCTAGGATCAAAATTTGTGACAATCCAATGCATTTGACTAATTATAAGAGTTCAGGATGAATTTGGAGTGTTTAGCCAACACTTATACCCATTTTGTCCCGAAATAGGCTAAAACCGAGAAAACATTGATTTGAAGGAGTAAACAGCATTGTTACTGTTTCTAGGGTCAGAATGTGTGACAATCCAATGCATTTGGCTAATTTTAAGAGTTCGGGATGAATTTGGAGTGTTTAGACAACACTTAAACTCGTTTTATCCCAAAGCAAGATTAAACCGAGAACACATGCAAAAACCGAGAAATCATTGTTTTGAAGCAGTAAACAGCTTTGTTACTGTTTCTAGGGTCAATATATGTAACATCCAATGCATTTGACTAATTATAAGAGTTCGGGTTAAATTTGGAGTGTTTACACAACACTTATATCACTTTTGTCCCAAAACAAGCTTAAAACCAGAAAACAAGCTAAAACCGAGAAAACATTAATTCGAAGCAGTAAACAGCTTTGTTTGTGTTTCTAGGATCAAAATGTGTGACAATCCAATGCATTTGACTAATTATAAGAGTTCAGGATGAATTTGGAGTGTTTCGCCAACACTTATACGCATTTTGTCCCGAAATAGGCTAAAACCGAGAAAACATTGAAATGAAAGGAGTAAACAGCATTGTTACTGTTTCTAGGTTCAGAATGTGTGACAATCCAATGCATTTGACAAATTTTAAGAGTTCGGGATGAATTTGGAGTGTTTAGACAACACTTAAACCCGTTTTATTCCAAAGAAAGCTTAAACCGAGAACACAGGCTAAAACCGAGAACACATGCTAAAACCGAGAAATCATTCTTTTGAAGCAGTAACCAGCTTTGTTACTGTTTCTAGGGTCAAAATATGTAACATCCAATGCATTTGACTAATTATAAGAGTTCGGGTTAAATTTGGAGTGTTTAGACAACACTTATATCCCTTTTGTCCCAAAACAAGCTTAAAACCAGAAAACAAGCTAAAACCGAGAAAACATTAATTCGAAGCAGTAAACAGCTTTGTTTGTGTTTATAGGATCAAAATGTGTGACAATCCAATGCATTTGACTAATTATAAGAGTTCAGGATGAATTTCGAGTGTTTAGCCAACACTTATACCCATTTTGTCCCGAAATAGGCTAAAACCGAGAAAACATTGATTTGAAGGAGTAAACAGCATTGTTACTGTTTCTAGGGTCAGAATGTGTGACAATCCAATGCATTTGGCTAATTTTAAGAGTTCGGGATGAATTTGGAGTGTTTAGACAACACTTAAACTCGTTTTATCCCAAAGCAAGCTTAAACCGAGAACACAGGCAAAAACCGAGAAATCATTGTTTTGAAGCAGTAAACAGCTTTGTTACTGTTTCTAGGGTCAAAATATGTAACATCCAATGCATTTGACTAATTATATGAGTTCGGGTTAAATTTGGAGTGTTTAGACAACACTTATACCCATTTTGTTCCAAAACAGGCTAAAACCGAGAAAATATTGATTCGAACCCGTAAACAGCTTTGTTACTGTTTCTAGGGTCAGAATGTGTCACAATCCAATGCATTTGACAAATTTTAAGAGTTCGGGATGAATTTGGAGTGTTTAGACAACACTTAAACCCGTTTTATCCCAAAGCAAGCTTAAACAGAGAACACAAGCAAAAACCGAGAAATGATTTTTTTGAAGCAGTAAACAGCTTTGTTACTGTTTCTAGGGTCAAAATATGTAACATCCAATGCATTTGACTAATTATAAGAGTTCGGGTTAAATTTGGAGTGTTTAGACAACACTTATATCCCTTTTGTCCCAAAACAAGCTTAAAACCAGAAAACAAGCTAAAACCGAGAAAACATTAATTCAAAGCAGTAAACAGCTTTGTTTGTGTTTCTAGGATCAAAATTTGTGACAATCCAATGCATTTGACTAATTATAAGAGTTCAGGATGAATTTGGAGTGTTTAGCCAACACTTATACCCATTTTGTCCCGAAATAGGCTAAAACCGAGAAAACATTGATTTGAAGGAGTAAACAGCATTGTTACTGTTTCTAGGGTCAGAATGTGTGACAATCCAATGCATTTGGCTAATTTTAAGAGTTCGGGATGAATTTGGAGTGTTTAGACAACACTTAAACTCGTTTTATCCCAAAGCAAGCTTAAACCGAGAACACAGGCAAAAACCGAGAAATCATTGTTTTGAAGCAGTAAACAGCTTTGTTACTGTTTCTAGGGTCAATATATGTAACATCCAATGCATTTGACTAATTATAAGAGTTCGGGTTAAATTTGAAGTGTTTACACAACACTTATACCCATTTTGTTCCAAAACAGGCTAAAACCGAGAAAATATTGATTCGAACCCGTAAACAGCTTTGTTACTGTTTCTAGGGTCAGAATGTGTCACAATCCAATGCATTTGACAAATTTTAAGAGTTCGGGATGAATTTGGAGTGTTTAGACAACACTTAAACCCGTTTTATCCCAAAGCAAGCTTAAACAGAGAACACAGGCAAAAACCGAGAAATGATTTTTTTGAAGCAGTAAACAGCTTTGTTACTGTTTCTAGGGTCAAAATATGTAACATCCAATGCATTTGACTAATTATAAGAGTTCGGGTTAAATTTGGAGTGTTTAGACAACACTTATATCCCTTTTGTCCCAAAACAAGCTTAAAACCAGAAAACAAGCTAAAACCGAGAAAACATTAATTCAAAGCAGTAAACAGCTTTGTTTGTGTTTCTAGGATCAAAATTTGTGACAATCCAATGCATTTGACTAATTATAAGAGTTCAGGATGAATTTGGAGTGTTTAGCCAACACTTATACCCATTTTGTCCCGAAATAGGCTAAAACCGAGAAAACATTGATTTGAAGGAGTAAACAGCATTGTTACTGTTTCTAGGGTCAGAATGTGTGACAATCCAATGCATTTGGCTAATTTTAAGAGTTCGGGATGAATTTGGAGTGTTTAGACAACACTTAAACTCGTTTTATCCCAAAGCAAGCTTAAACCGAGAACACAGGCAAAAACCGAGAAATCATTGTTTTGAAGCAGTAAACAGCTTTGTTACTGTTTCTAGGGTCAATATATGTAACATCCAATGCATTTGACTAATTATAAGAGTTCGGGTTAAATTTGAAGTGTTTACACAACACTTATATCCCTTTTGTCCCAAAACAAGCTTAAAACCAGAAAACAAGCTAAAACCGAGAAAACATTAATTCGAAGCAGTAAACAGCTTTGTTTGTGTTTCTAGGATCAAAATGTGTGACAATCCAATGCATTTGACTAATTATAAGAGTTCAGGATGAATTTGGAGTGTTTCGCCAACACTTATACGCATTTTGTCCCGAAATAGGCTAAAACCGAGAAAACATTGATATGAAGGAGTAAACAGCATTGTTACTGTTTCTAGGTTCAGAATGTGTGACAATCCAATGCATTTGACAAATTTTAAGAGTTCGGGATGAATTTGGAGTGTTTAGACAACACTTAAACCCGTTTTATCCCAAAGAAAGCTTAAACCGAGAACACAGGCTAAAACCGAGAACACATGCTAAAACCGAGAAATCATTCTTTTGAAGCAGTAACCAGCTTTGTTACTGTTTCTAGGGTCAAAATATGTAACATCCAATGCATTTGACTAATTATAAGAGTTCGGGTTAAATTTGGAGTGTTTAGACAACACTTATATCCCTTTTGTCCCAAAACAAGCTTAAAACCAGAAAACAAGCTAAAACCGAGAAAACATTAATTCGAAGCAGTAAACAGCTTTGTTTGTGTTTATAGGATCAAAATGTGTGACAATCCAATGCATTTGACTAATTATAAGAGTTCAGGATGAATTTCGAGTGTTTAGCCAACACTTATACCCATTTTGTCCCGAAATAGGCTAAAACCGAGAAAACATTGATTTGAAGGAGTAAACAGCATTGTTACTGTTTCTAGGGTCAGAATGTGTGACAATCCAATGCATTTGGCTAATTTTAAGAGTTCGGGATGAATTTGGAGTGTTTAGACAACACTTAAACTCGTTTTATCCCAAAGCAAGCTTAAACCGAGAACACAGGCAAAAACCGAGAAATCATTGTTTTGAAGCAGTAAACAGCTTTGTTACTGTTTCTAGGGTCAAAATATATAACATCCAATGCATTTGACTAATTATATGAGTTCGGGTTAAATTTGGAGTGTTTAGACAACACTTATACCCATTTTGTTCCAAAACAGGCTAAAACCGAGAAAATATTGATTCGAACCCGTAAACAGCTTTGTTACTGTTTCTAGGGTCAGAATGTGTCACAATCCAATGCATTTGACAAATTTTAAGAGTTCGGGATGAATTTGGAGTGTTTAGACAACACTTAAACCCGTTTTATCCCAAAGCAAGCTTAAACAGAGAACACAGGCAAAAACCGAGAAATGATTTTTTTGAAGCAGTAAACAGCTTTGTTACTGTTTCTAGGGTCAAAATATGTAACATCCAATGCATTTGACTAATTATAAGAGTTCGGGTTAAATTTGGAGTGTTTAGACAACACTTATATCCCTTTTGTCCCAAAACAAGCTTAAAACCAGAAAACAAGCTAAAAACGAGAAAACATTAATTCAAAGCAGTAAACAGCTTTGTTTGTGTTTCTAGGATCAAAATTTGTGACAATCCAATGCATTTGACTAATTATAAGAGTTCAGGATGAATTTGGAGTGTTTAGCCAACACTTATACCCATTTTGTCCCGAAATAGGCTAAAACCGAGAAAACATTGATTTGAAGGAGGAAACAGCATTGTTACTGTTTCTAGGGTCAGAATGTGTGACAATCCAATGCATTTGGCTAATTTTAAGAGTTCGGGATGAATTTGGAGTGTTTAGACAACACTTAAACTCGTTTTATCCCAAAGCAAGCTTAAACCGAGAACACATGCAAAAACCGAGAAATCATTGTTTTGAAGCAGTAAACAGCTTTGTTACTGTTTCTAGGGTCAATATATGTAACATCCAATGCATTTGACTAATTATAAGAGTTCGGGTTAAATTTGAAGTGTTTACACAACACTTATATCCCTTTTGTCCCAAAACAAGCTTAAAACCAGAAAACAAGCTAAAACCGAGAAAACATTAATTCGAAGCAGTAAACAGCTTTGTTTGTGTTTCTAGGATCAAAATGTATGACAATCCAATGCATTTGACTAATTATAAGAGTTCAGGATGAATTTGGAGTGTTTCGCCAACACTTATACCCATTTTGTCCCGAAATAGGCTAAAACCGAGAAAACATTGATATGAAGGAGTAAACAGCATTGTTACTGTTTCTAGGTTCAGAATGTGTGACAATCCAATGCATTTGACAAATTTTAAGAGTTCGGGATGAATTTGGAGTGTTTAGACAACACTTAAACCCGTTTTATCCCAAAGAAAGCTTAAACCGAGAACACAGGCTAAAACCGAGAACACAGGCTAAAACCGAGAAATCATTCTTTTGAAGCAGTAAACAGCTTTGTTACTGTTTCTAGGGTCAAAATATGTAACATCCAATGCATTTGACTAATTATAAGAGTTCGCGTTAAATTTGGAGTGTTTAGACAACACTTATATCCCTTTTGTCCCAAAACAAGCTTAAAACCAGAAAACAAGCTAAAACCGAGAAAACATTAATTCGAAGCAGTAAACAGCTTTGTTTGTGTTTCTAGGATCAAAATGTGTGACAATCCAATGCATTTGACTAATTATAAGAGATCAGGATGAATTTGGAGTGTTTCGCCAACAATTATACCCATTTTGTCCTGAAATAGGCTAAAACCGAGAAAACATTGATTTGAAGGAGTAAACAGCATTGTTACTGTTTCTAGGTTCAGAATGTGTGACAATCCAATGTATTTGGCTAATTGTAAGAGTTCGGGATGAATTTGGAGTGTGTAGACAACACTTAAACCCGTTTTATCCCAAAGCAAGCTAAAACCGAGAACACATGCTAAAACCGAGAAATCATTCTTTTGAAGCAGTAACCAGCTTTGTTACTGTTTCTAGGGTCAAAATATGTAACATCCAATGCATTTGACTAATTATAAGAGTTCGCGTTAAATTTGGAGTGTTTAGACAACACTTATATCCCTTTTGTCCCAAAACAAGCTTAAAACCAGAAAACAAGCTAAAACCGAGAAAACATTAATTCGAAGCAGTAAACAGCTTTGTTTGTGTTTCTAGGATCAAAATGTGTGACAATCCAATGCATTTGACTAATTATAAGAGTTCAGGATGAATTTGGAGTGTTTCGCCAACAATTATACCCATTTTGTCCTGAAATAGGCTAAAACCGAGAAAACATTGATTTGAAGGAGTAAACAGCATTGTTACTGTTTCTAGGTTCAGAATGTGTGACAATCCAATGTATTTGGCTAATTGTAAGAGTTCGGGATGAATTTGGAGTGTGTAGACAACACTTAAACGCGTTTTATCCCAAAACAAGCTAAAACCGAGAACACATGCTAAAACCGAGAAATCATTCTTTTGAAGCAGTAACCAGCTTTGTTACTGTTTCTAGGGTCAAAATATGTAACATCCAATGCATTTGACTAATTATAAGAGTTCGGGTTAAATTTGGAGTGTTTAGACAACACTTATATCCCTTTTGTCCCAAAACAAGCTTAAAACCAGAAAACAAGCTAAAACCGAGAAAACATTAATTCGAAGCAGTAAACAGCTTTGTTTGTGTTTATAGGATCAAAATGTGTGACAATCCAATGCATTTGACTAATTATAAGAGTTCAGGATGAATTTCGAGTGTTTAGCCAACACTTATACCCATTTTGTCCCGAAATAGGCTAAAACCGAGAAAACATTGATTTGAAGGAGTAAACAGCATTGTTACTGTTTCTAGGGTCAGAATGTGTGACAATCCAATGCATTTGGCTAATTTTAAGAGTTCGGGATGAATTTGGAGTGTTTAGACAACACTTAAACTCGTTTTATCCCAAAGCAAGCTTAAACCGAGAACACAGGCAAAAACCGAGAAATCATTGTTTTGAAGCAGTAAACAGCTTTGTTACTGTTTCTAGGGTCAAAATATGTAACATCCAATGCATTTGACTAATTATATGAGTTCGGGTTAAATTTGGAGTGTTTAGACAACACTTATACCCATTTTGTTCCAAAACAGGCTAAAACCGAGAAAATATTGATTCGAACCCGTAAACAGCTTTGTTACTGTTTCTAGGGTCAGAATGTGTCACAATCCAATGCATTTGACAAATTTTAAGAGTTCGGGATGAATTTGGAGTGTTTAGACAACACTTAAACCCGTTTTATCCCAAAGCAAGCTTAAACAGAGAACACAGGCAAAAACCGAGAAATGATTTTTTTGAAGCAGTAAACAGCTTTGTTACTGTTTCTAGGGTCAAAATATGTAACATCCAATGCATTTGACTAATTATAAGAGTTCGGGTTAAATTTGGAGTGTTTAGACAACACTTATATCCCTTTTGTCCCAAAACAAGCTTAAAACCAGAAAACAAGCTAAAAACGAGAAAACATTAATTCAAAGCAGTAAACAGCTTTGTTTGTGTTTCTAGGATCAAAATTTGTGACAATCCAATGCATTTGACTAATTATAAGAGTTCAGGATGAATTTGGAGTGTTTAGCCAACACTTATACCCATTTTGTCCCGAAATAGGCTAAAACCGAGAAAACATTGATTTGAAGGAGTAAACAGCATTGTTACTGTTTCTAGGGTCAGAATGTGTGACAATCCAATGCATTTGGCTAATTTTAAGAGTTCGGGATGAATTTGGAGTGTTTAGACAACACTTAAACTCGTTTTATCCCAAAGCAAGCTTAAACCGAGAACACATGCAAAAACCGAGAAATCATTGTTTTGAAGCAGTAAACAGCTTTGTTACTGTTTCTAGGGTCAATATATGTAACATCCAATGCATTTGACTAATTATAAGAGTTCGGGTTAAATTTGAAGTGTTTACACAACACTTATATCCCTTTTGTCCCAAAACAAGCTTAAAACCAGAAAACAAGCTAAAACCGAGAAAACATTAATTCGAAGCAGTAAACAGCTTTGTTTGTGTTTCTAGGATCAAAATGTGTGACAATCCAATGCATTTGACTAATTATAAGAGTTCAGGATGAATTTGGAGTGTTTCGCCAACACTTATACCCATTTTGTCCCGAAATAGGCTAAAACCGAGAAAACATTGATATGAAGGAGTAAACAGCATTGTTACTGTTTCTAGGTTCAGAATGTGTGACAATCCAATGCATTTGACAAATTTTAAGAGTTCGGGATGAATTTGGAGTGTTTAGACAACACTTAAACCCGTTTTATCCCAAAGAAAGCTTAAACCGAGAACACAGGCTAAAACCGAGAACACAGGCTAAAACCGAGAAATCATTCTTTTGAAGCAGTAAACAGCTTTGTTACTGTTTCTAGGGTCAAAATATGTAACATCCAATGCATTTGACTAATTATAAGAGTTCGCGTTAAATTTGGAGTGTTTAGACAACACTTATATCCCTTTTGTCCCAAAACAAGCTTAAAACCAGAAAACAAGCTAAAACCGAGAAAACATTAATTCGAAGCAGTAAACAGCTTTGTTTGTGTTTCTAGGATCAAAATGTGTGACAATCCAATGCATTTGACTAATTATAAGAGTTCAGGATGAATTTGGAGTGTTTCGCCAACAATTATACCCATTTTGTCCTGAAATAGGCTAAAACCGAGAAAACATTGATTTGAAGGAGTAAACAGCATTGTTACTGTTTCTAGGTTCAGAATGTGTGACAATCCAATGCATTTGACAAATTTTAAGAGTTCGGGATGAATTTGGAGTGTTTAGACAACACTTAAACCCGTTTTATCCCAAAGCAAGCTTAAACCGAGAACACATGCTAAAACCGAGAAATCATTCTTTTGAAGCAGTAACCAGCTTTGTTACTGTTTCTAGGGTCAAAATATGTAACATCCAATGCATTTGACTAATTATAAGAGTTCGGGTTAAATTTGGAGTGTTTAGACAACACTTATATCCTTTTTGTCCCAAAACAAGCTTAAAACCAGAAAACGAGCTAAAACCGAGAAAACATTAATTCGAAGCAGTAAACAGCTTTGTTTGTGTTTATAGGATCAAAATGTGTGACAATCCAATGCATTTGACTAATTATAAGAGTTCAGGATGAATTTGGAGTGTTTAGCCAACACTTATACCCATTTTGTCCCGAAATAGGCTAAAACCGAGAAAACATTGATTTGAAGGAGTAAACAGCATTGTTACTGTTTCTAGGGTCAGAATGTGTGACAATCCAATGCATTTGGCTAATTTTAAGAGTTCGGGATGAATTTGGAGTGTTTAGACAACACTTAAACTCGTTTTATCCCAAAGCAAGCTTAAACCGAGAACACAGGCAAAAACCGAGAAATCATTGTTTTGAAGCAGTAAACAGCTTTGTTACTGTTTCTAGGGTCAAAATATGTAACATCCAATGCATTTGACTAATTATATGGGTTCGGGTTAAATTTGGAGTGTTTAGACAACACTTATACCCATTTTGTTCCAAAACAGGCTAAAACAGAGAAAATATTGATTCGAACCCGTAAACAGCTTTGTTACTGTTTCTAGGGTCAGAATGTGTCACAATCCAATGCATTTGACAAATTTTAAGAGTTCGGGATGAATTTGGAGTGTTTAGACAACACTTAAACCCGTTTTATCCCAAAGCAAGCTTAAACAGAGAACACAGGCAAAAACCGAGAAATGATTTTTTTGAAGCAGTAAACAGCTTTGTTACTGTTTCTAGGGTCAAAATATGTAACATCCAATGCATTTGACTAATTATAAGAGTTCGGGTTAAATTTGGAGTGTTTAGACAACACTTATATCCCTTTTGTCCCAAAACAAGCTTAAAACCAGAAAACAAGCTAAAACCGAGAAAACATTAATTCAAAGCAGTAAACAGCTTTGTTTGTGTTTCTAGGATCAAAATTTGTGACAATCCAATGCATTTGACTAATTATAAGAGTTCAGGATGAATTTGGAGTGTTTAGCCAACACTTATACCCATTTTGTCCCGAAATAGGCTAAAACCGAGAAAACATTGATTTGAAGGAGTAAACAGCATTGTTACTGTTTCTAGGTTCAGAATGTGTGACAATCCAATGCATTTGACAAATTTTAAGAGTTCGGGATGAATTTGGAGTGTTTAGACAACACTTAAACCCGTTTTATCCCAAAGAAAGCTTAAACCGAGAACACAGGCTAAAACCGAGAACACAGGCTAAAACCGAGAAATCATTCTTTTGAAGCAGTAAACAGCTTTGTTACTGTTTCTAGGGTCAAAATATGTAACATCCAATGCATTTGACTAATTATAAGAGTTCGCGTTAAATTTGGAGTGTTTAGACAACACTTATATCCCTTTTGTCCCAAAACAAGCTTAAAACCAGAAAACAAGCTAAAACCGAGATAACATTAATTCGAAGCAGTAAACAGCTTTGTTTGTGTTTCTAGGATCAAAATGTGTGACAATCCAATGCATTTGACTAATTATAAGAGTTCAGGATGAATTTGGAGTGTTTCGCCAACAATTATACCCATTTTGTCCTGAAATAGGCTAAAACCGAGAAAACATTGATTTGAAGGAGTAAACAGCATTGTTACTGTTTCTAGGTTCAGAATGTGTGACAATCCAATGTATTTGGCTAATTGTAAGAGTTCGGGATGAATTTAGAGTGTGTAGACAACACTTAAACCCGTTTTATCCCAAAGCAAGCTTAAACCGAGAACACAGGCAAAAACCGAGAAATCATTGTTTTGAAGCAGTAAACAGCTTTGTTACTGTTTCTAGGGTCAAAATATGTAACATCCAATGCATTTGACTAATTATAAGAGTTCGGGTTAAATTTGGAGTGTTTAGACAACACTTATATCCCTTTTGTCCCAAAACAAGCTTAAAACCAGAAAACAAGCTAAAACCGAGAAAACATTAATTCAAAGCAGTAAACAGCTTTGTTTGTGTTTCTAGGATCAAAATTTGTGACAATCCAATGCATTTGACTAATTATAAGAGTTTAGGATGAATTTGGAGTGTTTAGCCAACACTTATACCCATTTTGTCCCGAAATAGGCTAAAACCGAGAAAACATTGATTTGAAGGAGTAAACAGCATTGTTCCTGTTTCTAGGGTCAGAATGTGTGACAATCCAATGCATTTGGCTAATTTTAAGAGTTCGGGATGAATTTGGAGTGTTTAGACAACACTTAAACTCGTTTTATCCCAAAGCAAGCTTAAACCGAGAACACAGGCAAAAACCGAGAACACAGGCTAAAACCGAGAAATCATTCTTTTGAAGCAGTAAACAGCTTTGTTACTGTTTCTAGGGTCAAAATATGTAACATCCAATGCATTTGACTAATTATAAGAGTTCGGGTTAAATTTGGAGTGTTTAGACAACACTTATATCCCTTTTGTCCCAAAACAAGCTTAAAACCAGAAAACAAGCTAAAACCGAGAAAACATTAATTCGAAGCAGTAAACAGCTTTGTTTGTGTTTCTAGGATCAAAATTTGTGACAATCCAATGCATTTGACTAATTATAAGAGTTCAGGATGAATTTGGAGTGTTTAGCCAACACTTATACCCATTTTGTCCCGAAATAGGCTAAAACCGAGAAAACATTGATTTGAAGGAGTAAACAGCATTGTTACTGTTTCTAGGGTCAGAATGTGTGACAATCCAATGCATTTGGCTAAGTTTAAGAGTTCGGGATGAATTTGGAGTGTTTAGACAACACTTAAACTCGTTTTATCCCAAAGCAAGCTTAAACCGAGAACACAGGCAAAAACCGAGAAATCATTGTTTTGAAGCAGTAAACAGCTTTGTTACTGTTTCTAGGGTCAAAATATGTAACATCCAATGCATTTGACTAATTATATGGGTTCGGGTTAAATTTGGAGTGTTTAGACAACACTTATACCCATTTTGTTCCAAAACAGGCTAAAACCGAGAAAATATTGATTCGAACCCGTAAACAGCTTTGTTACTGTTTCTAGGGTCAGAATGTGTCACAATCCAATGCATTTGACAAATTTTAAGAGTTCGGGATGAATTTGGAGTGTTTAGACAACACTTAAACCCGTTTTATCCCAAAGCAAGCTTAAACCGAGAACACAGGCAAAAACCGAGAAATGATTTTTTTGAAGCAGTAAACAGCTTTGTTACTGTTTCTAGGGTCAAAATATGTAACATCCAATGCATTTGACTAATTATAAGAGTTCGGGTTAAATTTGGAGTGTTTAGACAACACTTATATCCCTTTTGTCCCAAAACAAGCTTAAAACCAGAAAACAAGCTAAAACCGAGAAAACATTAATTCGAAGCAGTAAACAGCTTTGTTTGTGTTTCTAGGATCAAAATTTGTGACAATCCAATGCATTTGACTAATTATAAGAGTTCAGGATGAATTTGGAGTGTTTCGCCAACAATTATACCCATTTTGTCCTGAAATAGACTAAAACCGAGAAAACATTGATTTGAAGGAGTAAACAGCATTGTTACTGTTTCTAGGGTCAGAATGTGTGACAATCCAATGCATTTGGCTAATTTTAAGGGTTCGGAATGAATTTGGAGTGTTTAGACAACACTTAAACTCGTTTTATCCCAAAGCAAGCTTAAACCGAGAACACATGCAAAAACCGAGAAATCATTGTTTTGAAGCAGTAAACAGCTTTGTTACTGTTTCTAGGGTCAATATATGTAACATCCAATGCATTTGACTAATTATAAGAGTTCGGGTTAAATTTGGAGTGTTTAGACAACACTTATACCCATTTTGTCCCAAAACAGGCTAAAACCGAGAAAACATTGATTCGAACCCGTAAACAGCTTAGTTACTGTTTCTAGGGTCAGAATGTGTCACAATCCAATGTATTTGACAAATTTTAAGAGTTCGGGATGAATTTGGAGTGTTTAGACAACAATTAAACCCGTTTTATCCCAAAGCAAGCTTAAACCGAGAACACAGGCTAAAACCGAGAAATGATTTTTTTGAAGCAGTAAACAGCTTTGTTATTGTTTATAGGGTCATAATATGTAACATCTAATGCATTTGACTAATTTTAAGAGTTCGGGTTAAATTTGGAGTGTTTAGACAATACTTATATCCCTTTTGTCCCAAAACAAGCTTAAAACCAGAAAATAAGCTAAAACCAAGAAAACATTAATTGGAAGCAGCAAACAGCTTTGTTTGTGTTTCCAGGATCAAAAATTTGTGACAATCCAATGCATTTGACAAATTATAAGAGTTCAGGATCAATTTGGAGTGTTTAGCAAACACTTCTACCCATTTTGTCCCAAGATAGGCTAAAACCGAGAAAACATTGATTCGAAGGAGTAAACAGAATTGTTACTGTTTCTAGGGTCAGAATGTTTGACAATCCAATGCATTTGGCTAATTTTAAGAGTTCGGAATGATTTTGGAGTGTTTAGACAACACTTAAATCCGTTTTATCCCAAAACAGGCTTAAACCGATAAAACAGGGTAAAACCAAGAAACCTAGTTTTGAAGCAGTAAACAGCTTTTTTACTGTTCCTAGCGTTAAATTATGTAACAATCCAATGCGTTTGACTAATTATAAGAGTTCGGATTGAATTTCGAGTGTTTAGACAACACTTATACCCATTTTGTCCCAAAACAGGTTAAAACCGAGAAAACATTGATTCGAAGCAGTTAACAGCTTTGTTACTTTTTCTAGGGTAAGAATGTGTGACAATCCATTCCATTTGACTAGTTGTAAGAGTTTAAGGTGAATTTGGAGTGTTTAGACAACACTTATACCCATTTTGTCCCGAAACAGGCTAAAACCGAGAAAACATTGATTCGAAGCATTAAACAGCATTCTTTTTTGCGTGACAATCGATTGCATTTGACTAATTGTAAGAGTTTGGGATGAATTTAGAGTGTTTAGAGAACACTTAAACCCGTTTTATCCCAAAGCAAGCTTAAACCGAGAACACATGCTAAAACCGAGAAATCATTGTTTTGAAGCAGTAAACAGCTTTGTTACTATTTCTAGGGTTAAAATATGTAACAATCGAATGCATTTGACTAATTATAAGAGTTCGGGTTGAATTTGGAGTGTTTAGACAACACTTATACCCATTTTGTCCCAAAACAAACTTAAAACTAGAAAACAAGCTAAAACCGAGAAAACATTAATTCGAAGCAGTAAACAGCTTTGTTTGTGTTTCTAGAATCAAAATGTGTGATCATCCAATGCATTTGACTAATTGTAAGAGTTTGGGATGAATTTGGAGTGTTTTGTCCCGAAAAAGGCTAAAACCGAGAAAATATTGATTCGAAGCAGTAAACAGCTTTTTTTGTGTGTGACAATCCAATGCATTTGATTAATTGTAAGAATTCAGGATGAATTTTGAGTGTTTAAACAACACTTATACCCATTTTGTCTAGAAACAGGCTAAAACCGACAAAACATTGATTCGAAGCAGTAAACAGCCTTGTTACTGTTTCTAGGGTTAGAATGTGTGACAATCCAATGCATTTGACTAATTGTAAGAGTTCGGGTGAATTTGGAGTGTTTAGAGAACACTTAAACCCGTTTTATCCCAAAGAAAGCTTAAACCGAGAACACAGGCTAAAACCGAGAAATCATTGTTTTGAAGCAGTAAACAGCGTTGGTACTGTTTCTAGGGGCAAAATATGTAACAATCCAATTCATTCGACTAATTATAAGAGTTCTGGTTGAATTTGGAGTGTTTAGACAACACTTATACCCATTTTGTCCCGAAACAGGCTAAAACCGAGAAAACATTGATTCGAAGCAGTAAACAGCTTTGTCACTGTTTCTAGGGTCAGAATGTGTGAAAATCCAATGTATGTGACTAATTGTAAGAGTTTGGGATGAATTTGGAGTGTTTAGACTACACTTAAACGCGTTTTAGCCCAAAACAGGTTTAAACCGAGAAAACAGGCTAAAACCGAGAAAACATTGTGTTGAAGCAATAAACATCTTTGTTACTGTTTCTATAGTCAAAATATGTAACACTGCAATGCATTTGACTAATTATTAGAGTTCGGATTGAATTTGGAGTGTTTAGACAACACTTATACCCATTTTGTCCCAAAATAGGCGTAAAAAGAGAAAACAGGGGAAAACTGAGAAAACATTGATTCGAAGCAGTAAAATGCTTTTTAGTATTTCTAGGGTGAAAATATGTAACAATCCAATGCATTTTACAAATTATAAGGGCTCAGATTGAATTTGGAGTTTTTAGACAACACTTATACCCATTTTGTCCCAAAACAGGTTAAAAGCGGGAAAACATTGATTCGAAGCAGTAAACAGATTTTATTGTGTTTCTAGGGTCAAAATGTGTGAAAATCCAATACATTTGACTAATTGTAAGAGTTCGGGATAAATTTGGAGTGTTTAGACAACACTTACACCCATTTTGTCCCAAAACAGGCTTAAGAAAAGAAAACAGGCGAAAACCGAGAAAATATTGATTCGAAGCAGTAAACAGGTTTGTTACTGTTTCTAGGTTCAGAATGTGTGACAAACCAATTCATTTTGCTAATTGTAAGAGTTCGGGATGAATTTGGAGTGTTTAGACAACACTTAAATCCGTTTTATCCCAAAACAGGTTTCAACCGAGAAAACAGGCTAAAACCAAGAAAACCTAGTTTTGAAGCAGTAATAAGCTTTGTTACTATTCCTAGGGTCAAAATATGTAACAATCCAATCCGTTTTACTAATTATAAGAGTTCAGATTGAATTTGGAGTGTTTAGACAACACTTATACCCATTTTGTCCCAAAACAGGCTAAAACCGAGAAAGCATTGATTTAACGCAGTAAACAGTTTTTTTTTGTGTGACAATCCAATGCATTTGACTAATTGTAAGAGTTCGGGATGAATTTGGAGTGTTTAGACAACATTTACACCCATTTTGTCCCGAAACAGGCAAAAACCAAGAAAACATTGATTCAAAGCAGTTAAGAGCTTTGTTACTTTTTCTAGGGTGAGAATGTGTGAAAATCCATTGCATTTGACTAGTTGTAAGAGTTTAAGATGAGTTTGTGTTTCTAGGATCAAAATGTGTGACCATCCAATGCATTTGACTAATTGTAAGAGTTTGGGATGAATTTGGAGTGTTTTGACAACACTTAAAACCCATTTTGTCCCGAAACAGGCTAAAACCAAGAAAATATTGATTCGAAGTAGTAAACAGCTTTTTTTGTGTCTGACAATCCAATGCATTTGATTAATTGTAAGAATTCAGGATGAATTTGGAGTGTTTAAACAACACTTATACCCATTTTGTCCCGAAACAGGCTAAAACCGACAAAACATTGATTCGAAGCAGTAAACAGCTTTGTTACTGTTTCTAGTGTTAGAATGTGTGACAATCCAATGCATTTGACTAATTGTAAGAGTTCGGGTGAATTTGGAGTGTCTAGATAACACTTAAATCCAGTTTATCCCAAAGCAAGCTTAAGCCGAGAACACAGGCTAAAACCGAGAAATATTTTTTTTGAAGCAGTAAACAGCTTTGTTACTGTTTCTAGGGTCAAAATATGTAAAAATCCAATGCATTTGACTAATTATAAGAGTTTTGGTTGAATTTGTAGTGTTTAGACAACACTTATACCCATTTTGTCCTAGAACAGGCTAAAACCGAGAAAACATTGATTCGAAGCAGTAAAAAAAATTCTTTTGTGTGTGACAATCCAATGCATTTGACTAATTGTAAGAATTCGAATGAATTTGGAGTGTTTAGACAACACTTTACCCATTTTGTCCCGAAACTGGCTAAAACCGAGAAACATTGATTCGAAGCAGTAAACAACTTTGTTTGGGTTTCTAGGATCAAAATGTGTGACAATCCAATGCATTTGACTAATTGTAAGAGTTCGGGATGAATTTGGAGTGCTTAGACAACACTTATACCCATTTTGTCCCGAAACAGGCTAAAACCGAGAAAACATTGATTCGAAGCACTAACCAGCTTTGTTACTGTTTGTAGGGTCAGAATGTCTGATAATCCATTGCATTTGACTAATTGTAAGAGTTTGGGATGAATTTAGAGTGTTTAGAGAACACTTAAACCCGTTTTATCCCAAAGCGAGCTTAAACCGAGAACACATGCTAAAACCGAGAAATCATTGTTTTGAAGCAGTAAACAGCTTTGTTACTATTTCTAGGGTCAAATTATGTAACAATCGAATGCATTTGACTAATTATAAGAGTTCGGGTTGAATTTGGAGTGTTTAGACAACACTTATACCCATTTTGTCCCAAAACAAACTTAAAACTAGAAAACAAGCTAAAACCAAGAAAACATTAATTCGAAGCAGTAAACAGCTTTGTTTGTGTTTCTAGAATCAAAATGTGTGACCATCCAATGCATTTGACTAATTGTAAGAGTTTGGGATGAATTTGGAGTGTTTTGACAACACTTAAACCCATTTTGTCCCGAAAAAGGCTAAAACCGAGAAAATATTGATTCGAAGCAGTAAACAGCTTTTTTGTGTGTGACAATCCAATGCATTTGATTAATTGTAAGAATTCAGGATGAATTTTGAGTGTTTAAACAACACTTATACCCATTTTGTCCAGAAACAGGCTAAAACCGACAAAACATTGATTCGAAGCAGTAAACAACTTTGTTACTGTTTCTAGGGTTAGAATGTGTGACAATCCAATGCATTTGACTAATTGTAAGAGTTCGGGTGAATTTGGAGTGTCTAGACAACACTTACATCCAGTTTATCCCAAAGCAAGCTTAAGCCGAGAACACAGGCTAAAACCGAGAAATATTTGTTTTGAAGCAGTAAACAACTTTGTTACTGTTTCTAGGGTCAAAATATGTAAAAATCCAATGCATTTGAATAATTATAAGAGTTTTGGTTGAATTTGGAGTGTTTAGACAACACTTATACCCATTTTGTCCTAGAACAGGCTAAAACCGAGAAAACATTGATTCGAAGCAGTAAAAAAAATTCTTTTGTGTGTGACAATCCAATGCATTTGACTAATTGTAAGAATTCGAATGAATTTGGAGTGTTTAGACAACACTTTACCCATTTTGTCCCGAAACTGGCTAAAACCGAGAAACATTGATTCGTAGCAGTAAAGAACTTTGTTTGGGTTTCTAGGATCAAAATGTGTGACAATCCAATGCATTTGACTAATTGTAAGAGTTCGGGATGAATTTGGAGTGCTTAGACAACACTTATACCCATTTTGTCCCGAAACAGGCTAAAACCGAGAAAATATTGATTCGAAGCACTAACCAGCTTTGTTACTGTTTCAAGGGTCAGAATGTCTGACAATCCATTGCATTTGACTAATTGTAAGAGTTTGGGACGAATTTGGAGTGCTTAGAGAACACTTAAACCCGTTTTATCCCAAAGCGAGCTTAAACCGAGAACACATGCTAAAACCGAGAAATCATTGTTTTGAAGCAGTAAACAGCTTTGTTACTATTTCTAGGGTCAAAATATGTAACAATCGAATGCATTTGACTAATTATAAGAGTTCGGGTTGAATTTGGAGTGTTTAGACAACACTTATACCCATTTTGTCCCAAAACAAACTTAAAACTAGAAAACAAGCTAAAACCAAGAAAACATTAATTCGAAGCAGTAAACAGCTTTGTTTGTGTTTCTAGAATCAAAATGTGTGACCATCCAATGCATTTGACTAATTGTAAGAGTTTGGGATGAATTTGGAGTGTTTTGACAACACTTAAACCCATTTTGTCCCGAAAAAGGCTAAAACCGAGAAAATATTGATTCGAAGCAGTAAACAGCTTTTTTGTGTGTGACAATCCAATGCATTTGATTAATTGTAAGAATTCAGGATGAATTTTGAGTGTTTAAACAACACTTATACCCATTTTGTCCAGAAACAGGCTAAAACCGACAAAACATTGATTCGAAGCAGTAAACAACTTTGTTACTGTTTCTAGGGTTAGAATGTGTGACAATCCAATGCATTTGACTAATTGTAAGAGTTCGGGTGAATTTGGAGTGTCTAGACAACACCTACATCCAGTTTATCCCAAAGCAAGCTTAAGCCGAGAACACAGGCTAAAACCGAGAAATCATTGTTTTGAAGCAGTAAACAACTTTGTTACTGTTTCTAGGGTTAGAATGTGTGACAATCCAATGCATTTGACTAATTATAAGAGTTTTGGTTGAATTTGGAGTGTTTAGACAACACTTATACCCATTTTGTCCTAGAACAGGCTAAAACCGAGAAAACATTGATTCGAAGCAGTAAAAAATTTTCTTTTGTGTGTGACAATCCAATGCATTTGACTAATTGTAAGAATTCGAATGAATTTGGAGTGTTTAGACAACACTTTACCCATTTTGTCCCGAAACTGGCTAAAACCGAGAAACATTGATTCGAAGCAGTAAACAACTTTGTTTGGGTTTCTAGGATCAAAATGTGTGACAATCCAATGCATTTGACTAATTGTAAGAGTTCGGGATGAATTTGGAGTGCTTAGACAACACTTATACCCATTTTGTCCCGAAACAGGCTAAAACCGAGAAAACATTGATTCGAAGCACTAACCAGCTTTGTTACTGTTTCTAGGGTCAGAATGTCTGATAATCCATTGCATTTGACTAATTGTAAGAGTTTGGGATGAATTTAGAGTGTTTAGAGAACACTTAAACCCGTTTTATCCCAAAGCAAGCTTAAACCGAGAACACATGCTAAAACCGAGAAATCATTGTTTTGAAGCAGTAAACAGCTTTGTTACTATTTCTAGGGTCAAAATATGTAACAATCGAATGCATTTGACTAATTATAAGAGTTCGGGTTGAATTTGGAGTGTTTAGACAACACTTATACCCATTTTGTCCCAAAACAAACTTAAAACTAGAAAACAAGCTAAAACCAAGAAAACATTAATTCGAAGCAGTAAACAGCTTTGTTTGTGTTTCTAGAATCAAAATGTGTGACCATCCAATGCATTTGACTAATTGTAAGAGTTTGGGATGAATTTGGAGTGTTTTGACAACACTTAAACCCATTTTGTCCCGAAAAAGGCTAAAACCGAGAAAATATTGATTCGAAGCAGTAAACAGCTTTTTTGTGTGTGACAATCCAATGCATTTGATTAATTGTAAGAATTCAGGATGAATTTTGAGTGTTTAAACAACACTTATACCCATTTTGTCCAGAAACAGGCTAAAACCGACAAAACATTGATTCGAAGCAGTAAACAACTTTGTTACTGTTTCTAGGGTTAGAATGTGTGACAATCCAATGCATTTGACTAATTGTAAGAGTTCGGGTGAATTTGGAGTGTCTAGACAACACTTACATCCAGTTTATCCCAAAGCAAGCTTAAGCCGAGAACACAGGCTAAAACCGAGAAATCATTGTTTTGAAGCAGTAAACAACTTTGTTACTGTTTCTAGGGTTAGAATGTGTGACAATCCAATGCATTTGACTAATTATAAGAGTTTTGGTTGAATTTGGAGTGTTTAGACAACACTTATACCCATTTTGTCCTAGAACAGGCTAAAACCGAGAAAACATTGATTCGAAGCAGTAAAAAAAATTCTTTTGTGTGTGACAATCCAATGCATTTGACTAATTGTAAGAATTCGAATGAATTTGGAGTGTTTAGACAACACTTTACCCATTTTGTCCCGAAACTGGCTAAAACCGAGAAACATTGATTCGAAGCAGTAAACAACTTTGTTTGGGTTTCTAGGATCAAAATGTGTGACAATCCAATGCATTTGACTAATTGTAAGAGTTCGGGATGAATTTGGAGTGCTTAGACAACACTTATACCCATTTTGTCCCGAAACAGGCTAAAACCGAGAAAACATTGATTCGAAGCACTAACCAGCTTTGTTACTGTTTGTAGGGTCAGAATGTCTGATAATCCATTGCATTTGACTAATTGTAAGAGTTTGGGATGAATTTAGAGTGTTTAGAGAACACTTAAACCCGTTTTATCCCAAAGCAAGCTTAAACCGAGAACACATGCTAAAACCGAAAAATCATTGTTTTGAAGCAGTAAACAGCTTTGTTACTATTTCTAGGGTCAAAATATGTAACAATCGAATGCATTTGACTAATTATAAGAGTTCGGGTTGAATTTGGAGTGTTTAGACAACACTTATACCCATTTTGTCCCAAAACAAACTTAAAACTAGAAAACAAGCTAAAACCAAGAAAACATTAATTCGAAGCAGTAAACAGCTTTGTTTGTGTTTCTAGAATCAAAATGTGTGACCATCCAATGCATTTGACTAATTGTAAGAGTTTGGGATGAATTTGGAGTGTTTTGACAACACTTAAACCCATTTTGTCCCGAAAAAGGCTAAAACCGAGAAAATATTGATTCGAAGCAGTAAACAGCTTTTTTGTGTGTGACAATCCAATGCATTTGATTACTTGTAAGAATTCAGGATGAATTTTGAGTGTTTAAACAACACTTATACCCATTTTGTCCAGAAACAGGCTAAAACCGACAAAACATTGATTCGAAGCAGTAAACAACTTTGTTACTGTTTCTAGGGTTAGAATGTGTGACAATCCAATGCATTTGACTAATTGTAAGAGTTCGGGTGAATTTGGAGTGTCTAGACAACACTTACATCCAGTTTATCCCAAAGCAAGCTTAAGCCGAGAACACAGGCTAAAACCGAGAAATATTTGTTTTGAAGCAGTAAACAACTTTGTTACTGTTTCTAGGGTCAAAATATGTAAAAATCCAATGCATTTGAATAATTATAAGAGTTTTGGTTGAATTTGGAGTGTTTAGACAACACTTATACCCATTTTGTCCTAGAACAGGCTAAAACCGAGAAAACATTGATTCGAAGCAGTAAAAAAAATTCTTTTGTGTGTGACAATCCAATGCATTTGACTAATTGTAAGAATTCGAATGAATTTGGAGTGTTTAGACAACACTTTACCCATTTTGTCCCGAAACTGGCTAAAACCGAGAAACATTGATTCGTAGCAGTAAAGAACTTTGTTTGGGTTTCTAGGATCAAAATGTGTGACAATCCAATGCATTTGACTAATTGTAAGAGTTCGGGATGAATTTGGAGTGCTTAGACAACACTTATACCCATTTTGTCCCGCAACAGGCTAAAACCTAGAAAATATTGATTCGAAGCACTAACCAGCTTTGTTACTGTTTCAAGGGTCAGAATGTCTGACAATCCATTGCATTTGACTAATTGTAAGAGTTTGGGACGAATTTGGAGTGCTTAGAGAACACTTAAACCCGTTTTATCCCAAAGCGAGCTTAAACCGAGAACATATGCTAAAACCGAGAAATCATTGTTTTGAAGCAGTAAACAGCTTTGTCATAGTTTCTAGGGTCAAAATATGTAACAATCCAATGCATTTGACTAATTATAAGAGTTCGGGTTGAATTTGGAGTGTTTCGACAACACTTAAACCCGTTTTATCCCAAAGCAAGCTTAAAACTAGAAAACAAGCTAAAACCAAGAAAACATTAATTCGAAGCAGTAAACAGCTTTGTTTGTGTTTCTAGGATCAAAATGTGTGACCATCCAATGCATTTGACTAATTGTAAGAGTTTGGGATGAATTTGGAGTGTTTTGACAACACTTAAACCCATTTTGCCCCGAAACAGGCTAAAACGGAGAAAATATTGATTCGAAGCAGTAAACAGCTTTTTTTGTGTGTGACAATCCAATGCATTTGATTAATTGTAAGAATTCAGGATGAATTTGGAGTGTTTAAACAACACTTATACCCATTTTGTCCCGAAACAGGCTAAAACCAACAAAACATTGATTCGAAGCAGTAAACAGCTTTGTTACTGTTTCTAGGGTTAGAATGTGTGACAATCCAATGCATTTGACTAATTGTAAGAGTTCGGGTGAATTTGGAGTGTCTAGACAACTCTTAAATCCAGTTTATCCCAAAGCAAGCTTAAGCCGAGAACACAGGCTAAAACCGAGAAATATTTGTTTTGAAGCAGTAAACAGCTTTGTTACTGTTTCTAGGGTCAAAATATGTAAGAATCCAATGCATTTGACTAATTATAAGAGTTTTGGTTGAATTTGGAGTGTTTAGACAACACTTATACCCATTTTGTCCTAGAACAGGCTAAAACCGAGAAAACATTGATTCGAAGCAGTAAAAAATTTTCTTTTGTGTGTGACAATCCAATGCATTTGACTAATTGTAAGAATTCGAATGAATTTGGAGTGTTTAGACAACACTTTACCCATTTTGTCCTGAAACTGGCTAAAACCGAGAAACATTGATTCGAAGCAGTACACAACTTTGTTTGGGTTTCTAGGATCAAAATGTGTGACAATCCAATGCATTTGACTAATAGTAAGAGTTCGGGATGAATTTGGAGTGCTTAGACAACACTTATACCCATTTTGTCCCGAAACAGGCTAAAACCGAGAAAACATTGATTCGAAGCACTAACCAGCTTTGTTACTGTTTCTAGGGTCAGAATGTCTGACAATCCATTGCATTTGACTAATTGTAATCGTTTGGGATGAATTTAGAGTGTTTAGAGAACACTTAAACCCCTTTTATCCCAAAGCAAGCTTAAACCGAGAACACATGCTAAAACCGAGAAATCATTGTTTTGAAGCAGTAAACAGCTTTGTTATTGTTTCTAGGGTCAAAATATGTAAAAATCCAATGCATTTGACTAATTATAAGAGTTTTGGTTGAATTTGGAGTGTTTAGACAACACTTATACCCATTTTGTCCTAGAACAGGCTAAAACCGAGAAAATATTGATTCGAAGCAGTAAAAAATTTTCTTTTGTGTGTGACAATCCAATGCATTTGACTAATTGTAAGAATTCGAATGAATTTGGAGTGTTTAGACAACACTTTACCCATTTTGTCCCGAAACTGGCTAAAACCGAGAAACATTGATTCGAAGCAGTACACAACTTTGTTTGGGTTTCTAGGATCAAAATGTGTGACAATCCAATGCATTTGACTAATAGTAAGAGTTCGGGATGAATTTGGAGTGCTTAGACAACACTTATACCCATTTTGTCCCGAAACAGGCTAAAACCGAGAAAACATTGATTCGAAGCACTAACCAGCTTTGTTACTGTTTCTAGGGTCAGAATGTCTGACAATCCATTGCATTTGACTAATTGTAATCGTTTGGGATGAATTTAGAGTGTTTAGAGAACACTTAAACCCCTTTTATCCCAAAGCAAGCTTAAACCGAGAACACATGCTAAAACCGAGAAATCATTGTTTTGAAGCAGTAAACAGCTTTGTTATTGTTTCTAGGGTCAAAATATGTAAAAATCCAATGCATTTGACTAATTATAAGAGTTTTGGTTGAATTTGGAGTGTTTAGACAACACTTATACCCATTTTGTCCTAGAACAGGCTAAAACCGAGAAAATATTGATTCGAAGCAGTAAAAAATTTTCTTTTGTGTGTGACAATCCAATGCATTTGACTAATTGTAAGAATTCGAATGAATTTGGAGTGTTTAGACAACACTTTACCCATTTTGTCCCGAAACTGGCTAAAACCGAGAAACATTGATTCGAAGCAGTACACAACTTTGTTTGGGTTTCTAGGATCAAAATGTGTGACAATCCAATGCATTTGACTAATAGTAAGAGTTCGGGATGAATTTGGAGTGCTTAGACAACACTTATACCCATTTTGTCCCGAAACAGGCTAAAACCGAGAAAACATTGATTCGAAGCACTAACCCGCTTTGTTACTGTTTCTAGGGTCAGAACGTCTGACAATCCATTGCATTTGACTAATTGTAATCGTTTGGGATGAATTTAGAGTGTTTAGAGAACACTTAAACCCCTTTTATCCCAAAGCAAGCTTAAACCGAGAACACATGCTAAAACCGAGAAATCATTGTTTTGAAGCAGTAAACAGCTTTGTTATTGTTTCTAGGGTCAAAATATGTAAAAATCCAATGCATTTGACTAATTATAAGAGTTTTGGTTGAATTTGGAGTGTTTAGACAACACTTATACCCATTTTGTCCTAGAACAGGCTAAAACCGAGAAAATATTGATTCGAAGCAGTAAAAAATTTTCTTTTGTGTGTGACAATCCAATGCATTTGACTAATTGTAAGAATTCGAATGAATTTGGAGTGTTTAGACAACACTTTACCCATTTTGTCCCGAAACTGGCTAAAACCGAGAAACATTGATTCGAAGCAGTACACAACTTTGTTTGGGTTTCTAGGATCAAAATGTGTGACAATCCAATGCATTTGACTAATAGTAAGAGTTCGGGATGAATTTGGAGTGCTTAGACAACACTTATACCCATTTTGTCCCGAAACAGGCTAAAACCGAGAAAACATTGATTCGAAGCACTAACCCGCTTTGTTACTGTTTCTAGGGTCAGAACGTCTGACAATCCATTGCATTTGACTAATTGTAATCGTTTGGGATGAATTTAGAGTGTTTAGAGAACACTTAAACCCCTTTTATCCCAAAGCAAGCTTAAACCGAGAACACATGCTAAAACCGAGAAATCATTGTTTTGAAGCAGTAAACAGCTTTGTTATTGTTTCTAGGGTCAAAATATGTAAAAATCCAATGCATTTGACTAATTATAAGAGTTTTGGTTGAATTTGGAGTGTTTAGACAACACTTATACCCATTTTGTCCTAGAACAGGCTAAAACCGAGAAAATATTGATTCGAAGCAGTAAAAAATTTTCTTTTGTGTGTGACAATCCAATGCATTTGACTAATTGTAAGAATTCGAATGAATTTGGAGTGTTTAGACAACACTTTACCCATTTTGTCCCGAAACTGGCTAAAACCGAGAAACATTGATTCGAAGCAGTACACAACTTTGTTTGGGTTTCTAGGATCAAAATGTGTGACAATCCAATGCATTTGACTAATAGTAAGAGTTCGGGATGAATTTGGAGTGCTTAGACAACACTTATACCCATTTTGTCCCGAAACAGGCTAAAACCGAGAAAACATTGATTCGAAGCACTAACCAGCTTTGTTACTGTTTCTAGGGTCAGAATGTCTGACAATCCATTGCATTTGACTAATTGTAATCGTTTGGGATGAATTTAGAGTGTTTAGAGAACACTTAAACCCCTTTTATCCCAAAGCAAGCTTAAACCGAGAACACATGCTAAAACCGAGAAATCATTGTTTTGAAGCAGTAAACAGCTTTGTTATTGTTTCTAGGGTCAAAATATGTAAAAATCCAATGCATTTGACTAATTATAAGAGTTTTGGTTGAATTTGGAGTGTTTAGACAACACTTATACCCATTTTGTCCTAGAACAGGCTAAAACCGAGAAAATATTGATTCGAAGCAGTAAAAAATTTTCTTTTGTGTGTGACAATCCAATGCATTTGACTAATTGTAAGAATTCGAATGAATTTGGAGTGTTTAGACAACACTTTACCCATTTTGTCCTGAAACTGGCTAAAACCGAGAAACATTGATTCGAAGCAGTACACAACTTTGTTTGGGTTTCTAGGATCAAAATGTGTGACAATCCAATGCATTTGACTAATAGTAAGAGTTCGGGATGAATTTGGAGTGCTTAGACAACACTTATACCCATTTTGTCCCGAAACAGGCTAAAACCGAGAAAACATTGATTCGAAGCACTAACCCGCTTTGTTACTGTTTCTAGGGTCAGAACGTCTGACAATCCATTGCATTTGACTAATTGTAATCGTTTGGGATGAATTTAGAGTGTTTAGAGAACACTTAAACCCCTTTTATCCCAAAGCAAGCTTAAACCGAGAACACATGCTAAAACCGAGAAATCATTGTTTTGAAGCAGTAAACAGCTTTGTTATTGTTTCTAGGGTCAAAATATGTAAAAATCCAATGCATTTGACTAATTATAAGAGTTTTGGTTGAATTTGGAGTGTTTAGACAACACTTATACCCATTTTGTCCTAGAACAGGCTAAAACCGAGAAAATATTGATTCGAAGCAGTAAAAAATTTTCTTTTGTGTGTGACAATCCAATGCATTTGACTAATTGTAAGAATTCGAATGAATTTGGAGTGTTTAGACAACACTTTACCCATTTTGTCCCGAAACTGGCTAAAACCGAGAAACATTGATTCGAAGCAGTACACAACTTTGTTTGGGTTTCTAGGATCAAAATGTGTGACAATCCAATGCATTTGACTAATAGTAAGAGTTCGGGATGAATTTGGAGTGCTTAGACAACACTTATACCCATTTTGTCCCGAAACAGGCTAAAACCGAGAAAACATTGATTCGAAGCACTAACCCGCTTTGTTACTGTTTCTAGGGTCAGAACGTCTGACAATCCATTGCATTTGACTAATTGTAATCGTTTGGGATGAATTTAGAGTGTTTAGAGAACACTTAAACCCCTTTTATCCCAAAGCAAGCTTAAACCGAGAACACATGCTAAAACCGAGAAATCATTGTTTTGAAGCAGTAAACAGCTTTGTTATTGTTTCTAGGGTCAAAATATGTAAAAATCCAATGCATTTGACTAATTATAAGAGTTTTGGTTGAATTTGGAGTGTTTAGACAACACTTATACCCATTTTGTCCTAGAACAGGCTAAAACCGAGAAAATATTGATTCGAAGCAGTAAAAAATTTTCTTTTGTGTGTGACAATCCAATGCATTTGACTAATTGTAAGAATTCGAATGAATTTGGAGTGTTTAGACAACACTTTACCCATTTTGTCCCGAAACTGGCTAAAACCGAGAAACATTGATTCGAAGCAGTACACAACTTTGTTTGGGTTTCTAGGATCAAAATGTGTGACAATCCAATGCATTTGACTAATTGTAAGAGTTCGGGATGAATTTGGAGTGCTTAGACAACACTTATACCCATTTTGTCCCGAAACAGGCTAAAACCGAGAAAACATTGATTCGAAGCACTAACCAGCTTTGTTACTGTTTCTAGGGTCAGAATGTCTGACAATCCATTGCATTTGTCTAATTGTAAGCGTTTGGGATGAATTTAGAGTGTTTAGAGAACACTTAAACCCGTTTTATCCCAAAGCAAGCTTAAACCAAGAACACATGCTAAAACCGAGAAATCATTGTTTTGAAGCAGTAAACAGCTTTGTTACTGTTTCTAGGGTCAAAATATGTAACAATCCAATGCATTTGACTAATTATAAGAGTTCGGGTTGAATTTGGAGTGTTTAGACAACACTTATACCCATTTTGTCCCAAAACAAACTTAAAACTAGAAAACAAGCTAAAACCAAGAAAACATTAATTCGAAGCAGTAAACAGCTTTGTTTGTGTTTCTAGAATCAAAATGTGTGACCATCCAATGCATTTGACTAATTGTAAGAGTTTGGGATGAATTTGGAGTGTTTTGACAACACTTAAACCCATTTTGTCCCGAAACAGGCTAAAACCGAGAAAATATTGATTCGAAGCAGTAAACAGCTTTTTTTTGTGTGTGACAATCCAATGCATTTGATTAGTTGTAAGAATTCAGGATGAATTTGGTGTGTTTAGACAACACTTATACCCATTTTGTCCCGAACAGGCTAAAACCGAGAAAACATTGATTCGAAGCAGTAAACAGCTTTGTTACTGTTTCTAGGGTTAGAATGTGTGACAATCCAATGCATTTGACTAATTGTAAGAGTTCGGGTGAATTTGGAGTGTCTAGACAACTCTTAAATCCAGTTTATCCCAAAGCAAGCTTAAGCCGAGAACACAGGCTAAAACCGAGAAATATTTGTTTTGAAGCAGTAAACAGCTTTCTTACTGTTTCTAGGGTCAAAATATGTAAGAATCCAATGCATTTGACTAATTATAAGAGTTTTGGTTGAATTTGGAGTGTTTAGACAACACTTATACCCATTTTGTCCTAGAACAGGCTAAAACCGAGAAAACATTGATTCGAAGCAGTAAAAAATTTTCTTTTGTGTGTGACAATCCAATGCATTTGACTAATTGTAAGAATTCGAATGAATTTGGAGTGTTTAGACAACACTTTACCCATTTTGTCCTGAAACTGGCTAAAACCGAGAAACATTGATTCGAAGCAGTACACAACTTTGTTTGGGTTTCTAGGATCAAAATGTGTGACAATCCAATGCATTTGACTAATAGTAAGAGTTCGGGATGAATTTGGAGTGCTTAGACAACACTTATACCCATTTTGTCCCGAAACAGGCTAAAACCGAGAAAACATTGATTCGAAGCACTAACCCGCTTTGTTACTGTTTCTAGGGTCAGAACGTCTGACAATCCATTGCATTTGACAAATTGTAATCGTTTGGGATGAATTTAGAGTATTTAGAGAACACTTAAACCCCTTTTATCCCAAAGCAAGCTTAAACCGAGAACACATGCTAAAACCGAGAAATCATTGTTTTGAAGCAGTAAACAGCTTTGTTATTGTTTCTAGGGTCAAAATATGTAAAAATCCAATGCATTTGACTAATTATAAGAGTTTTGGTTGAATTTGGAGTGTTTAGACAACACTTATACCCATTTTGTCCTAGAACAGGCTAAAACCGAGAAAATATTGATTCGAAGCAGTAAAAAATTTTCTTTTGTGTGTGACAATCCAATGCATTTGACTAATTGTAAGAATTCGAATGAATTTGGAGTGTTTAGACAACACTTTACCCATTTTGTCCCGAAACTGGCTAAAACCGAGAAACATTGATTCGAAGCAGTACACAACTTTGTTTGGGTTTCTAGGATCAAAATGTGTGACAATCCAATGCATTTGACTAATAGTAAGAGTTCGGGATGAATTTGGAGTGCTTAGACAACACTTATACCCATTTTGTCCCGAAACAGGCTAAAACCGAGAAAACATTGATTCGAAGCACTAACCCGCTTTGTTACTGTTTCTAGGGTCAGAACGTCTGACAATCCATTGCATTTGACTAATTGTAATCGTTTGGGATGAATTTAGAGTGTTTAGAGAACACTTAAACCCCTTTTATCCCAAAGCAAGCTTAAACCGAGAACACATGCTAAAACCGAGAAATCATTGTTTTGAAGCAGTAAACAGCTTTGTTATTGTTTCTAGGGTCAAAATATGTAACAATCCAATGCATTTGACTAATTATAAGAGTTTTGGTTGAATTTGGAGTGTTTAGACAACACTTATACCCATTTTGTCCCAAAACAAACTTAAAACTAGAAAACAAGCTAAAACCAAGAAAACATTAATTCGAAGCAGTAAACAGCTTTGTTTGTGTTTCTAGAATCAAAATGTGTGACCATCCAATGCATTTGACTAATTGTAAGAGTTTGGGATGAATTTGGAGTGTTTTGACAACACTTAAACCCATTTTGTCCCGAAACAGGCTAAAACCGAGAAAATATTGATTCGAAGCAGTAAACAGCTTTTTTTTGTGTGTGACAATCCAATGCATTTGATTAGTTGTAAGAATTCAGGATGAATTTGGTGTGTTTAGACAACACTTATACCCATTTTGTCCCGAACAGGCTAAAACCGAGAAAACATTGATTCGAAGCAGTAAACAGCTTTGTTACTGTTTCTAGGGTTAGAATGTGTGACAATCCAATGCATTTGACTAATTGTAAGAGTTCGGGATGAATTTGCAGTATCTAGACAACACTTAAATCCAGTTTATCCCAAAGCAAGCTTAAGCCAAGAACACAGGCTAAAACCGAGAAATCATTGTTTTGAAGCAGTAAACAGCTTTGTTACTGTTTCTAGGGTCAAAATATGTAACAATCCAATGTATTTGACCAATTATAAGAGTTTTGGTTGAATTTGGTTTGTTTAGACAACACTTATACCCATTTTGTCCCAGAACATACTAAAACCGAGAAAACATTGATTCGAAGCACTAAACAACTTTCTTTTGTGTGTGACAATCCAATGCATTTGACTAATTGTAAGAATTCGAATGAATTTGGAGTGTTTAGACAACACTTTACCCATTTTGTCCCGAAACTGGCTAAAACCGAGAAACATTGATTCGAAGCAGTAAAAAACTTTGTTTGGGTTTCTAGGATCAAAATGTGTGACAATCCAATGCATTTGACTAATTGTAAGAGTTCGGGATGAATTTGGAGTGCTTAGACAACACTTATACCCATTTTGTCCCGAAACAGGCTAAAACCGAGAAAACATTGATTCGAAGCACTAACCAGCTTTGTTACTGTTTCAAGGGTCAGAATGTCTGACAATCCATTGCATTTGACTAATTGTAAGAGTTTGGGATGAATTTGGAGTGTTTAGAGAACACTTAAACCTGTTTTATCCCAAAGCAAACTTAAACCGAGAACACATGCTAAAACCGAGAAATCATTGTTTTGAAGCAGTAAACAGTTTTGTTACTGTTTCTAGGGTCAAAATATGTAACAATCCAATGCATTTGACTAATTATAAGAGTTCGGGTTGAATTTGGAGTGTTTAGACAACACTTATACCGATTTTGTCCCAAAACAAACTTAACACGAGAAAACAAGCTAAAACCGAGAAAACATTAATTCGAAGCAGTAAACAGCTTTGTTTGTGTTTCTAGGATCAAAATGTGTGATCATCCAATGCATTTGACTAATTGTAAAAGTTTGGGATGAATTTGGAGTGTTTTGACAACACTTAAACCCATTTTGTCCCGAAACAGACTAAAACCAAGAAAATATTGATTCGAAGCAGTAAACAGCTTTTTTTGTGTGTGACAATCCAATGCATTTGATTAATTGTAAGAATTCGGGATGAATTTGGAGTGTTTAGACAACACTTATACCCATTTTATCCCAAAAACACGCTAAAACCGAGAAAACATTGATTCAAAGCAGTAAACAGCTTTGTTACTGTTTCTAGGGTCAGAATTTGTGACAATCCAATGCATTTGACTAATTATAAGAGTTCGGGATGAATTTGGAGTGTTTAGACAACACTTATAACCATTTTGTCCTTAAACAGGCTAAAAAAGAGAAAAAAGGCGAAAACCAAGAAAACATTGATTCGAAGGAGTAAATAGCTCTGTTTGTGTTTCTAGGGTTAAAATATGTAACAATCCAATACATTTGACTAATTATAAGAGTTTTGGTTGAATTTGGAGTGTTTAGCCAACACTTATACCCATTTTGTCCCGAAACAGGCTAAAACCGAGAAAACATTGATTCGAAGCAGTAAACAACTTTCTTTTGTGTGTGACAATCCAATGCATTTGACTAATTGTAACAATTCGGGATGAATTTGGAGTGTTTAGACAACACTTATACCCATTTTGTCCTGAAACTGGCTAAAACCGAGAAAACATTGATTCGAAGCAGTAAACAGATTTGTTTGGGTTTCTAGGATCAAAATGTGTGACAATCCAATGCATTTGACTAATAGTAAGAGTTCGGGATGAATTTGGAGTGTTTAGACAACACTTATACCCATTTTGTCCCGAAACAGGCTAAAACTAAGAAAACTTTGATTCGAAGCACTAACCAACTTTGTTACTGTTTCTAGGGTCAGAATGTCTGACAATCCATTGCATTTGACTAATTGTAAGAGTTTGGGATGAATTTGGAGTGTTTAGAGAACACTTAAACCCGTTTTATCCCAAAGCAAGCTTAAACCAAGAACACATGCTAAAACCGAGAAATCATTGTTTTAAAGTAGTAAACAGCTTTGTTACTGTTTCTAGGGTCAAAATATGTAACAATCCAATGCATTTGACTAATTATAAGAGTTCAGGTTGAATGTGGAGTGTTTAGACAACACTTATACTGATTTTGTCCCAAAACAAACTTAAAACGAGAAAACAAGCTAAAACCGAGAAAACATTAATTCGAAGCAGTAAACAGCTTTGTTTGTATTTCTAGGATCAAAATCTGTGACCATCCATTGCATTTGACTAATTGTAAGAGTTTGGTATGAATTTGGAGTGTTTTGACAACACTTAAACCCATTTTGTCCCGAAACAGGCTAAAACCGAGAAAATATTGATTCGAAGCAATAAACAGCTTTTTTTGTGTGTGACAATCCAATGCATTTGATTAATTGTAAGAATTCGGGATGAATTTGGAGTGTTTAGACAACACTTATACCCATTTTGTCCCGAAACACGCTAAAACCGAGAAAACATTGATTCGAAGCAGTAAACCGCTTTGTTACTGTTTCTAGGGTCAGAATGTGTGACAATTCAATGCATTTGACTAAATGTAAGTGTTCGGGATGAATTTGGAGTGTTCAGACAACACTTAAATCCGTTTTATCCCAAAGCAAGCTTAAACCGAGAACACAGGCTAAAACCGAGAAATCATTGTTTTGAAGCAGTAAACAGATTTGTTACTGTTTCTAGGGTCAAAACATGTAATAATCCAATGCATTTAACTATTTATAAGAGTTGGGGATGAATTTGGAGTGTTTAGACAACACTTATAACCATTTTGTCCTTAAACAGGCTAAAAAAGAGAAAAAAGGCGAAAACCAAGAAAACATTGATTCGAAGGAGTAAATAGCTCTGTTTGTGTTTCTAGGGTTAAAATATGTAACAATCCAATACATTTGACTAATTATAAGAGTTTTGGTTGAATTTGGAGTGTTTAGACAACACTTATACCCATTTTGTCCTAGAACAGGCTAAAACCGAGAAAACATTGATTCGAAGCAGTAAAAAATTTTCTTTTGTGTGTGACAATCCAATGCATTTGACTAATTGTAAGAATTCGAATGAATTTGGAGTGTTTAGACAACACTTTACCCATTTTGTCCTGAAACTGGCTAAAACCGAGAAACATTGATTCGAAGCAGTACACAACTTTGTTTGGGTTTCTAGGATCAAAATGTGTGACAATCCAATGCATTTGACTAATAGTAAGAGTTCGGGATGAATTTGGAGTGCTTAGACAACACTTATACCCATTTTGTCCCGAAACAGGCTAAAACCGAGAAAACATTGATTCGAAGCACTAACCAGCTTTGTTACTGTTTCTAGGGTCAGAATGTCTGACAATCCATTGCATTTGACAAATTGTAATCGTTTGGGATGAATTTAGAGTGTTTAGAGAACACTTAAACCCCTTTTATCCCAAAGCAAGCTTAAACCGAGAACACATGCTAAAACCGAGAAATCATTGTTTTGAAGCAGTAAACAGCTTTGTTATTATTTCTAGGGTCAAAATATGTAAAAATCCAATGCATTTGACTAATTATAAGAGTTTTGGTTGAATTTGGAGTGTTTAGACAACACTTATACCCATTTTGTCCTAGAACAGGCTAAAACCGAGAAAATATTGATTCGAAGCAGTAAAAAAATTTCTTTTGTGTGTGACAATCCAATGCATTTGACTAATTGTAAGAATTCGAATGAATTTGGAGTGTTTAGACAACACTTTACCCATTTTGTCCCGAAACTGGCTAAAACCGAGAAACATTGATTCGAAGCAGTACACAACTTTGTTTGGGTTTCTAGGATCAAAATGTGTGACAATCCAATGCATTTGACTAATAGTAAGAGTTCGGGATGAATTTGGAGTGCTTAGACAACACTTATACCCATTTTGTCCCGAAACAGGCTAAAACCGAGAAAACATTGATTCGAAGCACTAACCAGCTTTGTTACTGTTTCTAGGGTCAGAATGTCTGACAATCCATTGCATTTGACTAATTGTAATCGTTTGGGATGAATTTAGAGTGTTTAGAGAACACTTAAACCCCTTTTATCCCAAAGCAAGCTTAAACCGAGAACACATGCTAAAACCGAGAAATCATTGTTTTGAAGCAGTAAACAGCTTTGTTATTGTTTCTAGGGTCAAAATATGTAAAAATCCAATGCATTTGACTAATTATAAGAGTTTTGGTTGAATTTGGAGTGTTTAGACAACACTTATACCCATTTTGTCCTAGAACAGGCTAAAACCGAGAAAATATTGATTCGAAGCAGTAAAAAATTTTCTTTTGTGTGTGACAATCCAATGCATTTGACTAATTGTAAGAATTCGAATGAATTTGGAGTGTTTAGACAACACTTTACCCATTTTGTCCCGAAACTGGCTAAAACCGAGAAACATTGATTCGAAGCAGTACACAACTTTGTTTGGGTTTCTAGGATCAAAATGTGTGACAATCCAATGCATTTGACTAATAGTAAGAGTTCGGGATGAATTTGGAGTGCTTAGACAACACTTATACCCATTTTGTCCCGAAACAGGCTAAAACCGAGAAAACATTGATTCGAAGCACTAACCCGCTTTGTTACTGTTTCTAGGGTCAGAACGTCTGACAATCCATTGCATTTGACCAATTGTAATCGTTTGGGATGAATTTAGAGTGTTTAGAGAACACTTAAACCCCTTTTATCCCAAAGCAAGCTTAAACCGAGAACACATGCTAAAACCGAGAAATCATTGTTTTGAAGCAGTAAACAGCTTTGTTATTGTTTCTAGGGTCAAAATATGTAAAAATCCAATGCATTTGACTAATTATAAGAGTTTTGGTTGAATTTGGAGTGTTTAGACAACACTTATACCCATTTTGTCCTAGAACAGGCTAAAACCGAGAAAATATTGATTCGAAGCAGTAAAAAATTTTCTTTTGTGTGTGACAATCCAATGCATTTGACTAATTGTAAGAATTCGAATGAATTTGGAGTGTTTAGACAACACTTTACCCATTTTGTCCCGAAACTGGCTAAAACCGAGAAACATTGATTCGAAGCAGTACACAACTTTGTTTGGGTTTCTAGGATCAAAATGTGTGACAATCCAATGCATTTGACTAATTGTAAGAGTTCGGGATGAATTTGGAGTGCTTAGACAACACTTATACCCATTTTGTCCCGAAACAGGCTAAAACCGAGAAAACATTGATTCGAAGCACTAACCAGCTTTGTTACTGTTTCTAGGGTCAGAATGTCTGACAATCCATTGCATTTGTCTAATTGTAAGCGTTTGGGATGAATTTAGAGTGTTTAGAGAACACTTAAACCCGTTTTATCCCAAAGCAAGCTTAAACCGAGAACACATGCTAAAACCGAGAAATCATTGTTTTGAAGCAGTAAACAGCTTTGTTACTGTTTCTAGGGTCAAAATATGTAACAATCCAATGCATTTGACTAATTATAAGAGTTCGGGTTGAATTTGGAGTGTTTAGACAACACTTATACCCATTTTGTCCCAAAACAAACTTAAAACTAGAAAACAAGCTAAAACCAAGAAAACATTAATTCGAAGCAGTAAACAGCTTTGTTTGTGTTTCTAGAATCAAAATGTGTGACCATCCAATGCATTTGACTAATTGTAAGAGTTTGGGATGAATTTGGAGTGTTTTGACAACACTTAAACCCATTTTGTCCCGAAACAGGCTAAAACCGAGAAAATATTGATTCGAAGCAGTAAACAGCTTTTTTTTGTGTGTGACAATCCAATGCATTTGATTAGTTGTAAGAATTCAGGATGAATTTGGTGTGTTTAGACAACACTTATACCCATTTTGTCCCGAACAGGCTAAAACCGAGAAAACATTGATTCGAAGCAGTAAACAGCTTTGTTACTGTTTCTAGGGTTAGAATGTGTGACAATCCAATGCATTTGACTAATTGTAAGAGTTCGGGATGAATTTGCAGTATCTAGACAACACTTAAATCCAGTTTATCCCAAAGCAAGCTTAAGCCAAGAACACAGGCTAAAACCGAGAAATCATTGTTTTGAAGCAGTAAACAGCTTTGTTACTGTTTCTAGGGTCAAAATATGTAACAATCCAATGTATTTGACCAATTATAAGAGTTTTGGTTGAATTTGGTTTGTTTAGACAACACTTATACCCATTTTGTCCCAGAACATACTAAAACCGAGAAAACATTGATTCGAAGCAGTAAACAACTTTCTTTTGTGTGTGACAATCCAATGCATTTGACTAATTGTAAGAATTCGAATGAATTTGGAGTGTTTAGACAACACTTTACCCATTTTGTCCCGAAACTGGCTAAAACCGAGAAACATTGATTCGAAGCAGTAAACAACTTTGTTTGGGTTTCTAGGATCAAAATGTGTGACAATCCAATGCATTTGACTAATTGTAAGAGTTCGGGATGAATTTGGAGTGCTTAGACAACACTTATACCCATTTTGTCCCGAAACAGGCTAAAACCGAGAAAACATTGATTCGAAGCACTAACCAGCTTTGTTACTGTTTCAAGGGTCAGAATGTCTGACAATCCATTGCATTTGACTAATTGTAAGAGTTTGGGATGAATTTGGAGTGTTTAGAGAACACTTAAACCTGTTTTATCCCAAAGCAAACTTAAACCGAGAACACATGCTGAAACCGAGAAATCATTGTTTTGAAGCAGTAAACAGTTTTGTTACTGTTTCTAGGGTCAAAATATGTAACAATCCAATGCATTTGACTAATTATAAGAGTTCGGGTTGAATTTGGAGTGTTTAGACAACACTTATACCGATTTTGTCCCAAAACAAACTTAACACGAGAAAACAAGCTAAAACCGAGAAAACATTAATTCGAAGCAGTAAACAGCTTTGTTTGTGTTTCTAGGATCAAAATGTGTGATCATCCAATGCATTTGACTAATTGTAAAAGTTTGGGATGAATTTGGAGTGTTTTGACAACACTTAAACCCATTTTGTCCCGAAACAGACTAAAACCAAGAAAATATTGATTCGAAGCAGTAAACAGCTTTTTTTGTGTGTGACAATCCAATGCATTTGATTAATTGTAAGAATTCGGGATGAATTTGGAGTGTTTAGACAACACTTATACCCATTTTATCCCAAAAACACGCTAAAACCGAGAAAACATTGATTCAAAGCAGTAAACAGCTTTGTTACTGTTTCTAGGGTCAGAATTTGTGACAATCCAATGCATTTGACTAATTATAAGAGTTCGGGATGAATTTGGAGTGTTTAGACAACACTTATAACCATTTTGTCCTTAAACAGGCTAAAAAAGAGAAAAAAGGCGAAAACCAAGAAAACATTGATTCGAAGGAGTAAATAGCTCTGTTTGTGTTTCTAGGGTTAAAATATGTAACAATCCAATACATTTGACTAATTATAAGAGTTTTGGTTGAATTTGGAGTGTTTAGCCAACACTTATACCCATTTTGTCCCGAAACAGGCTAAAACCGAGAAAACATTGATTCGAAGCAGTAAACAACTTTCTTTTGTGTGTGACAATCCAATGCATTTGACTAATTGTAACAATTCGGGATGAATTTGGAGTGTTTAGACAACACTTATACCCATTTTGTCCTGAAACTGGCTAAAACCGAGAAAACATTGATTCGAAGCAGTAAACAGATTTGTTTAGGTTTCTAGGATCAAAATGTGTGACAATCCAATGCATTTGACTAATAGTAAGAGTTCGGGATGAATTTGGAGTGTTTAGACAACACTTATACCCATTTTGTCCCGAAACAGGCTAAAACTGAGAAAACTTTGATTCGAAGCACTAACCAACTTTGTTACTGTTTCTAGGGTCAGAATGTCTGACAATCCATTGCATTTGACTAATTGTAAGAGTTTGGGATGAATTTGGAGTGTTTAGAGAACACTTAAACCCGTTTTATCCCAAAGCAAGCTTAAACCAAGAACACATGCTAAAACCGAGAAATCATTGTTTTAAAGTAGTAAACAGCTTTGTTACTGTTTCTAGGGTCAAAATATGTAACAATCCAATGCATTTGACTAATTATAAGAGTTCAGGTTGAATGTGGAGTGTTTAGACAACACTTATACTGATTTTGTCCCAAAACAAACTTAAAACGAGAAAACAAGCTAAAACCGAGAAAACATTAATTCGAAGCAGTAAACAGCTTTGTTTGTATTTCTAGGATCAAAATCTGTGACCATCCATTGCATTTGACTAATTGTAAGAGTTTGGTATGAATTTGGAGTGTTTTGACAACACTTAAACCCATTTTGTCCCGAAACAGGCTAAAACCGAGAAAATATTGATTCGAAGCAATAAACAGCTTTTTTTGTGTGTGACAATCCAATGCATTTGATTAATTGTAAGAATTCGGGATGAATTTGGAGTGTTTAGACAACACTTATACCCATTTTGTCCCGAAACACGCTAAAACCGAGAAAACATTGATTCGAAGCAGTAAACCGCTTTGTTACTGTTTCTAGGGTCAGAATGTGTGACAATTCAATGCATTTGACTAAATGTAAGTGTTCGGGATGAATTTGGAGTGTTCAGACAACACTTAAATCCGTTTTATCCCAAAGCAAGCTTAAACCGAGAACACAGGCTAAAACCGAGAAATCATTGTTTTGAAGCAGTAAACAGATTTGTTACTGTTTCTAGGGTCAAAACATGTAATAATCCAATGCATTTAACTAATTATAAGAGTTGGGGATGAATTTGGAGTGTTTAGACAACACTTATAACCATTTTGTCCTTAAACAGGCTAAAAAAGAGAAAACAGGCGAAAACCAAGAAAACATTGATTCGAAGCAGTAAATAGCTTTGTTTGTGTTTCTAGGGTTAAAATATGTAACAATCCAATACATTTGACTAATTATAAGAGTTTTGGTTGAATTTGGAGTGTTTAGCCAACACTTATACCCATTTTGTCCCGGAACAAGCTAAAACCGAGATACATTGATTCGAAGCAGTAAACAACTTTCATTTGTGTGTGACAATCCAATGCATTTGACTAATTGTAAGAATTCGGGATGAATTTGGAGTGTTTAGACATCACTTATACCCATTTTGTCCTGAAACTGGCTAAAACCGAGAAAACATTGATTCGAAGCAGTAAACAGATTTGTTTGGGTTTTTAGGATCAAAATGTGTGACAATCCAATGCATTTGACTAATTGTAAGAGTTCGGGATGAATTTGGAGTGGTTAGACCACACTTATACCCATTTTGTCCCGAAACAGGCTAAAACCGAGAAAACATTGATTCGAAGCACTAACCAGCTTTGTTACTGTTTCTAGGGTCAGAATGTCTGACAATCCATTGCAGTTGACTAATTGTAAGAGTTTGGGATGAATTTGGAGTGTTTAGAGAACACTTAAACCCGTTTTATCCCAAAGCAAGCTTAAACCGAGAACACATGCTAAAACCGAGAAATCATTGTTTTAAAGCAGTAAACAGCTTTGTTACTGTTTCTAGGGTCAAAATATGTAACAATCCAATGCATTTGACTAACTATAAGAGTTCGGGTTGAATTTGGAGTGTTTAGACAACACTTATACCCATTTTGTCCCAAAAAAAACTTAAAACCAGAAAACAAGCTAAAACCGAGAAAACATTAATTTGAAGCAGTAAACAGCTTTGTTTGTGTTTCTAGGATCAAAATGTGTGACCATCCAATGCATTTGACTAATTGTAAGAGTTTGGGATGAATTTGGAGTGTTTTGACAACACTTAAACCTATTTTGTCCCGAAACAGGCTAAAACCGAGAAAATTTTGATTCGAAGCAGTAAACAGTTTTTTTGTGTGTGAAAATCCAATGCATTTGATTAATTGTAAGAATTCAGGATGATTTTGGAGTGTTTAGACAACACTTGTACCCATTTTGTCCCGAAACACGCTAAAACCGTGAAAACATTGATTCGAAGCAGTAAACCGCTTTGTTACTGTTTCTAGGGTCAGAATGTGTGACAATCCAATGCATTTGACTAATTGTAAGAGTTCGGGATGAATTTGGAGTGTTTAGACAACACTTAAATCCGTTTTATCCCAAAGCAAGCTTAAACCGAGAGCACAGGCTAAAACCGAGAAATCATTGTTTTGAAGCAGTAAACAGCTTTGTTACTGTTTCTAGGGTCAAAATATGTAATAATCGAATGCATTTAACTAATTATAAGAGTTGGGGATGAATTTGGAGTGTTTAGACAACACTTATAACCATTTTGTCCTTAAACAGGCTAAAAAAGAGAAAACAGGCGAAAACCAAGAAAACGTTGATTCGAAGCAGTAAATAGCTTTGTTTGTATTTCTAGGGTTAAAATATGTAACAACCCAATACATTTGACTAATTATAAGAGTTTTGGTTGAATTTGGAGTATTTAGCCAACACTTATACCCATTTTGTCCCGGAACAGCCTAAAACCGAGAAAACATTGATTCGAAGCAGTAAACAACTTTCTTTTGTGTGTGACAATCCAATGCATTTGACTAATTGTAAAAATTCGGGATGAATTTGGAGTGTTTAGACAACACTTATACCCATTTTGTCCAGAAACAGGCTAAAACCGACAAAACATTGATTCGAAGCAGTAAACAGCTTTGTTACTGTTTCTAGGGTTAGAATGTGTGACAATCCAATGCATTTGACTAATTGTAAGAGTTCGGGTGAATTTGCAGTGTCTAGACAACACTTAAATCCAGTTTATCCCAAAGCAAGCTTAAGCCGAGAACACAGGCTAAAACCGAGAAATATTTGTTCTGAAGCAGTAAACAGCTTTGTTACTGTTTCTAGGGTCAAAATATGTAACAATCCAATGCATTTGACCAATTATAAGAGTTCGGGTTGAATTTGGAGTGTTTAGACAACACTTATAACCATTTTGTCCCTAAATAGGCTAAAAAAGAGAAAACAGGCGAAAACCGAGAAAACATTGATTCGAAGCAGTAAACAGCTTTGTTTGTGTTTCTAGGATCAAAATATGTAACAATGCAATGCATTTGACTAATTATAAGAGTTCTGGTTGAATTTGGAGTGTTTAGACAACACTTATACCCATTTTGTCCCGAAACAGGCTAAAACCGACAAAACATTGATTCGAAGCAGTAAACAGCTTTGTTACTGTTTCTAGGGTTAGAATGTGTGACAATCCAATGCATTTGACTAATTGTAAGAGTTCGGGTGAATTTGGAGTGTCTAGACAAAACTTAAATCCAGTTTATCCCAAAGCAAGCTTAAGCCGAGAACACAGGCTAAAACCGAGAAATATTTGTTTTGAAGCAGTAAACAGCTTTGTTACTGTTTCTAGGGTCAAAATATGTAACAATCCAATGCATTTGACTAATTATAAGAGTTCGGGTTGAATTTGGAGTGTTTAGACAACACTTATAACCATTTTGTCCCTAAATAGGCTAAAAAGAGAAAACAGGCGAAAACCGAGAAAACATTGATTCGAAGCAGTAAACAGCTTTGTTTGTGTTTCTAGGATCAAAATATGTAACAATGCAATGCATTTGACTAATTATAAGAGTTCTGGTTGAATTTGGAGTGTTTAGACAACACTTATACCCATTTTGTCCCGAAACAGGCTAAAACCGACAAAACATTGATTCGAAGCAGTAAACAGCTTTGTTACTGTTTCTAGGGTTAGAATGTGTGACAATCCAATGCATTTGACTAATTGTAAGAGTTCGGGTGAATTTGGAGTGTCTAGACAAAACTTAAATCCAGTTTATCCCAAAGCAAGCTTAAGCCGAGAACACAGGCTAAAACCGAGAAATATTTGTTTTGAAGCAGTAAACAGCTTTGTTACTGTTTCTAGGGTCAAAATATGTATCAATCCAATGCATTTGACTAATTATAAGAGTTCGGGTTGAATTTGGAGTGTTTAGACAACACTTATAACCATTTTGTCCCTAAATAGGCTAAAAAAGAGAAAACAGGCGAAAACCGAGAAAACATTGATTCGAAGCAGTAAACAGCTTTGTTTGTGTTTCTAGGATCAAATTATGTAACAATGCAATGCATTTGACTAATTATAAGAGTTTTGGTTGAATTTGGAGTGTTTAGACAACACTTATACCCATTTTGTCCTAGAACAGGCTAAAACCGAGAAAACATTGATTCGAAGCAGTAAAAAATTTTCTTTTGTGTGTGACAATCCAATGCATTTGACTAATTGTAAGAATTCGAATGAATTTGGAGTGTTTAGACAACACTTTACCCATTTTGTCCCGAAACTGGCTAAAGCCGAGAAACATTGATTCGAAGCAGTAAACAACTTTGTTTGGGTTTCTAGGATCAAAATGTGTGACAATCCAATGCATTTGACTAATTGTAAGATTTCGGGATGAATTTGGAGTGCTTAGACAACATTTATACCCATTTTGTCCCGAAACAGTCTAAAACCAAGAAAATATTGATTCGAAGCACTAACCAGCTTTGTTACTGTTTCAAGGGTCAGAATGTCTGACAATCCATTGCATTTGACTAATTGTAAGAGTTTGGGATGAATTTGGAGTGCTTAGAGAACACTTAAACCCGTTTTATCCCAAAGCGAGCTTAAACCGAGAACATATGCTAAAACCGTGAAATCATTGTTTTGAAGCAGTAAACAGCTTTGTCATAGTTTCTAGGGTCAAAATATGTAATAATCCAATGCATTTGACTAATTATAAGAGTTCGGGTTGAATTTGGAGTGTTTCGGCAACACTTAAACCCGTTTTACCCCAAAGCAAGTTTAAAACTAGAAAACAAGCTAAAACCAAGAAAACATTAATTCGAAGCAGTAAACAGCTTTGTTTGTGTTTCTAGGATCAAAATGTGTGACCATCCAATGCATTTGACTAATTGTAAGAGTTTGGGATGAATTTGGAGTGTTTTGACAACACTTACACCCATTTTGTCCCGAAAGAGGCTAAAACGGAGAAAATATTGATTCGAAGCAGTAAACAGCTTTTTTTGTGTGTGACAATCCAATGCATTTGATTAATTGTAAGAATTCAGGATGAATTTGGAGTGTTTAAACAACACTTATACCCATTTTGTCCCGAAACAGGCTAAAACCGACAAAACATTGATTCGAAGCAGTAAACAGCTTTGTTACTGTTTCTAGGGTTAGAATGTGTGACAATCCAATGCATTTGACTAATTGTAAGAGTTCGGGTGAATTTGGAGTGTCTAGACAACTCTTAAATCCAGTTTATCCCAAAGCAAGCTTAAGCCGAGAACACAGGCTAAAACCGAGAAATATTTGTTTTGAAGCAGTTAACAGCTTTGTTACTGTTTCTAGGGTCAAAATATGTAAGAATCCAATGCATTTGACTAATTATAAGAGTTTTGGTTGAATTTGGAGTGTTTAGACAACACTTATACCCATTTTGTCCTAGAACAGGCTAAAACCGAGAAAACATTGATTCGAAGCAGTAAAAAAATTTCTTTTGTGTGTGACAATCCAATGCATTTACTAATTGTAAGAATTCGAATGAATTTGGAGTGTTTAGACAACACTTTACCCATTTTGTCCCGAAATTGGCTAAAACCGAGAAACATCGATTCGAAGCAGTACACAACTTTGTTTGGGTTTCTAGGATCAAAATGTGTGACAATCCAATGCATTTGACTAATAGTAAGAGTTCGAGATGAATTTGGAGTGCTTAGACAACACTTATACCCATTTTGTCCCGAAACAGGCTAAAACCGAGAAAACATTGATTCGAAGCACTAACCAGCTTTGTTACTGTTTCTAGGGTCAGAATGTCTGACAATCCATTGCATTTGACTAATTGTAAGCATTTGGGATGAATTTAGAGTGTTTAGAGAACACTTAAACCCGTTTTATCCCAAAGCAAGCTTAAACCAAGAACACATGCTAAAACCGAGAAATCATTGTTTTGAAGCAGTAAACAGCTTTGTTACTGTTTCTAGGGTCAAAATATGTAAAAATCCAATGCATTTGACTAATTATAAGAGTTTTGGTTGAATTTGGAGTGTTTAGACAACACTTATACCCATTTTGTCCTAGAACAGGCTAAAACCAAGAAAATATTGATTCGAAGCAGTGAAAAAATTTCTTTTGTGTGTGACAATCCAATGAATTTGACTAATTATAAGAATTTGAATGAATTTGGAGTGTTTAGACAACACTTTACCCATTTTGTCCCGAAACTGGCTAAAACCGAGAAACATTGATTCGAAGCAGTACACAACTTTGTTTGGGTTTCTAGGATCAAAATGTGTGACAATCCAATGCATTTGACTAATTGTAAGAGTTCGGGATGAATTTGGAGTGCTTAGACAACACTTATACCCATTTTGTCCCGAAACAGGCTAAAACCAAGAAAACATTGATTCGAAGCACTAACCAGCTTTACTACTGTTTCTAGGGTCAGAATGTCTGACAATCCATTGCATTTGACTAATTGTAAGCGTTTGGGATGAATTTAGAGTGTTTAGAGAACACTTAAACCCGTTTTATCCCAAAGCAAGCTTAAACCGAGAACACATGCTAAAACCGAGAAATCATTGTTTTGAAGCAGTAAACAGCTTTGTTACTGTTTCTAGGGTCAAAATATGTAACTATCCAATGCATTTGACTAATTATAAGAGTTCGGGTTGAATTTGGAGTGTTTAGACAACACTTATACCCATTTTGTCCCAAAACAAACTTAAAACTAGAAAACAAGCTAAAACCGAGAAAACATTAATTCAAAGCAGTAAATAGCTTTGTTTGTGTTTCTAGAATCAAAATGTGTGACCATCCAATGCATTTGACTAATTGTAAGAGTTTGGGATGAATTTGGAGTGTTTTGACAACATTAAACCCATTTTGTCCCGAAACAGGCTAAAACCGAGAAAATATTGATTCGAAGCAGTAAACAGCTTTTTTTGTGTGTGACAATCCAATGCATTTGATTAATTGTAAGAATTCGGGATGAATTTGGAGTGTTTAGACAACACTTATACCCATTTTGTCCTGAAACTGGCTAAAACCGAGAAAATATTGATTCGAAGCAGTAAACAGCTTTGATTGGGTTTCTAGGATCAAAATGTGTGACAATCCAATGCATTTGACTAATAGTAAGAGTTCGGGATGAATTTGGAGTGTTTAGACAACACTTATACCCATTTTGTCCCGAAACAGGCTAAAACTGAGAAAACTTTGATTCGAAGCACTAACCAGCTTTGTTACTGTTTCTAGGGTCAGAATGTCTGGCAATCCATTGCATTTGACTAATTGTAAGAGTTTGGGATGAATTTGGAGTGTTTAGACAACACTTAAACCCGTTTTATCCCAAAGCAAGCTTAAACCAAGAACACATGCTTATACCGAGAAATCATTGTTTTAAAGCAGTAAACAGCTTTGTTACTGTTTCTAGGGTCAAAATATGTAACAATCCAATGCATTTGACTAATTATAAGAGTTCAGGTTGAATGTGGAGTGTTTAGACAACACTTATACTGATTTTGTCCCAAAACAAACTTAAAACGAGAAAACAAGCTAAAACCGAGAAAACATTAATTCGAAGCAGTAAACAGCTTTGTTTGTATTTCTAGGATCAAAATGGGTGACCATCCATTGCATTTGACTAATTGTAAGAGTTTGGTATGAATTTGGAGTGTTTTGACAACACTTAAACCCATTTTGTCCCGAAACAGGCTAACACCGAGAAAATATTGATTCGAAGCAGTAAACAGCTTTTTTTGTGTGTGACAATCCAATGCATTTGATTAATTGTAAGAATTCGGGATGAATTTGGAGTGTTTAGACAACACTTATACCCATTTTGTCTCGAAACACGCTAAAACCGAGAAAACATTGATTCGAAGCAGTAAACCACTTTGTTACTGTTTCTAGGGTCAGAATGTGTGACAATTCAATGCATTTGACTAATTGTAAGTGTTCGGGATGAATTTGGAGTGTTCAGACAACACTTAAATCCGTTTTATCCCAAAGCAAGCTTAAACCGAGAACACAGGCTAAAACCGAGAAATCATTGTTTTGAAGCAGTAAACAGCTTTGTTACTGTTTCTAGGGTCAAAACATGTAATAATCCAATGCATTTAACTAATTATAAGAGTTGGGGATGAATTTGGAGTGTTTAGGCAACACTTATAACCATTTTGTCCTTAAACAGGCTAAAAAAGAGAAAACAGGCGAAAACCAAGAAAACATTGATTCGAAGCAGTAAATAGCTTTGTTTGTGTTTCTAGGGTTAAAATATGTAACAATCCAATGCATTTGACTAATTGTAAGAGTTCGGGTGAATTTGGAGTGTCTAGACAAAACTTAAATCCAGTTTATCCCAAAGCAAGCTTAAGCCGAGATACATTGATTCGAAGCAGTAAACAACTTTCTTTTGTGTGTGACAATCCAATGCATTTGACTAATTGTAAGAATTCGGGATGAATTTGGAGTGTTTAGACATCACTTATACCCATTTTGTCCTGAAACTGGCTAAAATCGAGAAAACATTGATTCGAAGCAGTAAACAGATTTGTTTGGGTTTTTAGGATAAAAATGTGTGACAATCCAATGCATTTGACTAATTGTAAGAGTTCGGGATGAATTTGGAGTGTTTAGACCACACTTATACCCATTTTGTCCCGAAACAGGCTAAAACCGAGAAAACATTGATTCGAAGCACTAACCAGCTTTGTTACTGTTTCTAGGGTCAGAATTTCTGACAATCCATTGCATTTGACTAATTGTAAGAGTTTGGGATGAATTTGGAGTGTTTAGAGAACACTTAAACCCGTTTTATCCCAAAGCAAGCTTAAACCAAGAACACATGCTAAAACCGAGAAATCATTGTTTTGAAGCAGTAAACAGCTTTGTTTGTGTTTCTAGGATCAAAATGTGTGACCATCCAATGCATTTGACTAATTGTAAGAGTTTGGGATGAATTTGGAGTGTTTAGACAACACTTATACCCATTTTGTCCCAAAAAAAACTTAAAACGAGAAAACAAGCTAAAACCGAGAAAACATTAATTTGAAGCAGTAAACAGCTTTGTTTGTGTTTCTAGGATCAAAATGTGTGACCATCCAATGCATTTGACTAATTGTAAGAGTTTGGGATGAATTTGGAATGTTTTGACAACACTTAAACCTATTTTGTCCCGAAACAGGCTAAAACCGAGAAAATTTTGATTCGAAGCAGTAAACAGTTTTTTTGTGTGTGACAATCCAATGCATTTGATTAATTGTAAGAATTCAGGATGATTTTGGAGTGTTTAGACAACACTTATACCCATTTTGTCCCGAAACACACTAAAACCGAGAAAACATTGATTCGAAGTAGTAAACCGCTTTGTTACTGTTTCTAGGGTCAGAATGTCTGACAATCCAATGCATTTGACTAATTGTAAGAGTTCGGGATGAATTTGGAGTGTTTAGACAACACTTAAATCCGTTTTATCCCAAAGCAAGCTTAAACCGAGAGCACAGGCTAAAACCAAGAAATCATTGTTTTGAAGCAGTAAACAGCTTTGTTACTGTTTCTAGGGTCAAAATATGTAATAATCGAATGCATTTAACTATTTATAAGAGTTGGGGATGAATTTGGAGTGTTTAGACAACGCTTATAACTATTTTGTCCTTAAACAGGCTAAAAAAGAGAAAAAAGGCGAAAACCAAGAAAACATTGATTCGAAGCAGTAAATAGCTCTGTTTGTGTTTCTAGGGTTAAAATATGTAACAATCCAATACATTTGACTAATTATAAGAGTTTTGGTTGAATTTGGAGTGTTTAGCCAACACTTATACCCATTTTGTCCCGGAACAGGCTAAAACCGAGAAAACATTGATTCGAAGCAGTAAACAACTTTCTTTTGTGTGTGACAATCCAATGCATTTGACTAATTGTAACAATTCGGGATGAATTTGGAGTGTTTAGACAACACTTATACCCATTTTGTCCTGAAACTGGCTAAAACCGAGAAAACATTGATTCGAAGCAGTAAACAGATTTGTTTGGGTTTCTAGGATCAAAATGTGTGACAATCCAATGCATTTGACTAATAGTAAGAGTTCGGGATGAATTTGGAGTGTTTAGACAACACTTATACCCATTTTGTCCCGAAACAGGCTAAAACTGAGAAAACTTTGATTCGAAGCACTAACCAGCTTTGTTACTGTTTCTAGGGTCAGAATGTCTGGCAATCCATTGCATTTGACTAATTGTAAGAGTTTGGGATGAATTTGGAGTGTTTAGACAACACTTAAACCCGTTTTATCCCAAAGCAAGCTTAAACCAAGAACACATGCTAAAACCGAGAAATCATTGTTTTAAAGTAGTAAACAGCTTTGTTACTGTTTCTAGGGTCAAAATATGTAACAATCCAATGCATTTGACTAATTATAAGAGTTCAGGTTGAATGTGGAGTGTTTAGACAACACTTATACTGATTTTGTCCCAAAACAAACTTAAAACGAGAAAACAAGCTAAAACCGAGAAAACATTAATTCGAAGCAGTAAACAGCTTTGTTTGTATTTCTAGGATCAAAATCTGTGACCATCCATTTCATTTGACTAATTGTAAGAGTTTGGTATGAATTTGGAGTGTTTTGACAACACTTAAACCCATTTTGTCCCGAAACAGGCTAAAACCGAGAAAATTTTGATTCGAAGCAGTAAACAGTTTTTTTGTGTGTGACAATCCAATGCATTTGATTAATTGTAAGAATTCAGGATGATTTTGGAGTGTTTAGACAACACTTATACCCATTTTGTCCCGAAACACACTAAAACCGAGAAAACATTGATTCGAAGTAGTAAACCGCTTTGTTACTGTTTCTAGGGTCAGAATGTCTGACAATCCAATGCATTTGACTAATTGTAAGAGTTCGGGATGAATTTGGAGTGTTTAGACAACACTTAAATCCGTTTTATCCCAAAGCAAGCTTAAACCGAGAGCACAGGCTAAAACCAAGAAATCATTGTTTTGAAGCAGTAAACAGCTTTGTTACTGTTTCTAGGGTCAAAATATGTAATAATCCAATGCATTTAACTATTTATAAGAGTTGGGGATGAATTTGGAGTGTTTAGACAACGCTTATAACCATTTTGTCCTTAAACAGGCTAAAAAAGAGAAAAAGGCGAAAACCAAGAAAACATTGATTCGAAGCAGTAAATAGCTCTGTTTGTGTTTCTAGGGTTAAAATATGTAACAATCCAATACATTTGACTAATTATAAGAGTTTTGGTTGAATTTGGAGTGTTTAGCCAACACTTATACCCATTTTGTCCCGGAACAGGCTAAAACCGAGAAAACATTGATTCGAAGCAGTAAACAACTTTCTTTTGTGTGTGACAATCCAATGCATTTGACTAATTGTAACAATTCGGGATGAATTTGGAGTGTTTAGACAACACTTATACCCATTTTGTCCTGAAACTGGCTAAAACCGAGAAAACATTGATTCGAAGCAGTAAACAGATTTGTTTGGGTTTCTAGGATCAAAATGTGTGACAATCCAATGCATTTGACTAATAGTAAGAGTTCGGGATGAATTTGGAGTGTTTAGACAACACTTATACCCATTTTGTCCCGAAACAGGCTAAAACTGAGAAAACTTTGATTCGAAGCACTAACCAGCTTTGTTACTGTTTCTAGGGTCAGAATGTCTGGCAATCCATTGCATTTGACTAATTGTAAGAGTTTGGGATGAATTTGGAGTGTTTAGACAACACTTAAACCCGTTTTATCCCAAAGCAAGCTTAAACCAAGAACACATGCTAAAACCGAGAAATCATTGTTTTAAAGTAGTAAACAGCTTTGTTACTGTTTCTAGGGTCAAAATATGTAACAATCCAATGCATTTGACTAATTATAAGAGTTCAGGTTGAATGTGGAGTGTTTAGACAACACTTATACTGATTTTGTCCCAAAACAAACTTAAAACGAGAAAACAAGCTAAAACCGAGAAAACATTAATTCGAAGCAGTAAACAGCTTTGTTTGTATTTCTAGGATCAAAATCTGTGACCATCCATTTCATTTGACTAATTGTAAGAGTTTGGTATGAATTTGGAGTGTTTTGACAACACTTAAACCCATTTTGTCCCGAAACAGGCTAAAACCGAGAAAATATTGATTCGAAGCAGTAAACAGCTTTTTTTGTGTGTGACAATCCAATGCATTTGATTAATTGTAAGAATTCGGGATGAATTTGGAGTGTTTAGACAACACTTATACCCATTTTGTCCCGAAACACGCTAAAACCGAGAAAACATTGATTCGAAGCAGTAAACCGCTTTGTTACTGTTTCTAGGGTCAGAATGTGTGACAATTCAATGCATTTGACTAAATGTAAGTGTTCGGGATGAATTTGGAGTGTTCAGACAACACTTAAATCCGTTTTATCCCAAAGCAAGCTTAAACCGAGAACACAGGCTAAAACCGAGAAATCATTGTTTTGAAGCAGTAAACAGATTTGTTACTGTTTCTAGGGTCAAAACATGTAATAATCCAATGCATTTAACTATTTATAAGAGTTGGGGATGAATTTGGAGTGTTTAGACAACGCTTATAACCATTTTGTCCTTAAACAGGCTAAAAAAGAGAAAAAAGGCGAAAACCAAGAAAACATTGATTCGAAGCAGTAAATAGCTCTGTTTGTGTTTCTAGGGTTAAAATATGTAACAATCCAATACATTTGACTAATTATAAGAGTTTTGGTTGAATTTGGAGTGTTTAGCCAACACTTATACCCATTTTGTCCCGGAACAGGCTAAAACCGAGAAAACATTGATTCGAAGCAGTAAACAACTTTCTTTTGTGTGTGACAATCCAATGCATTTGACTAATTGTAACAATTCGGGATGAATTTGGAGTGTTTAGACAACACTTATACCCATTTTGTCCTGAAACTGGCTAAAACCGAGAAAACATTGATTCGAAGCAGTAAACAGATTTGTTTGGGTTTCTAGGATCAAAATGTGTGACAATCCAATGCATTTGACTAATAGTAAGAGTTCGGGATGAATTTGGAGTGTTTAGACAACACTTATACCCATTTTGTCCCGAAACAGGCTAAAACTGAGAAAACTTTGATTCGAAGCACTAACCAGCTTTGTTACTGTTTCTAGGGTCAGAATGTCTGGCAATCCATTGCATTTGACTAATTGTAAGAGTTTGGGATGAATTTGGAGTGTTTAGACAACACTTAAACCCGTTTTATCCCAAAGCAAGCTTAAACCAAGAACACATGCTAAAACCGAGAAATCATTGTTTTAAAGTAGTAAACAGCTTTGTTACTGTTTCTAGGGTCAAAATATGTAACAATCCAATGCATTTGACTAATTATAAGAGTTCAGGTTGAATGTGGAGTGTTTAGACAACACTTATACTGATTTTGTCCCAAAACAAACTTAAAACGAGAAAACAAGCTAAAACCGAGAAAACATTAATTCGAAGCAGTAAACAGCTTTGTTTGTATTTCTAGGATCAAAATCTGTGACCATCCATTTCATTTGACTAATTGTAAGAGTTTGGTATGAATTTGGAGTGTTTTGACAACACTTAAACCCATTTTGTCCCGAAACAGGCTAAAACCGAGAAAATATTGATTCGAAGCAGTAAACAGCTTTTTTTGTGTGTGACAATCCAATGCATTTGATTAATTGTAAGAATTCGGGATGAATTTGGAGTGTTTAGACAACACTTATACCCATTTTGTCCCGAAACACGCTAAAACCGAGAAAACATTGATTCGAAGCAGTAAACCGCTTTGTTACTGTTTCTAGGGTCAGAATGTGTGACAATTCAATGCATTTGACTAAATGTAAGTGTTCGGGATGAATTTGGAGTGTTCAGACAACACTTAAATCCGTTTTATCCCAAAGCAAGCTTAAACCGAGAACACAGGCTAAAACCGAGAAATCATTGTTTTGAAGCAGTAAACAGATTTGTTACTGTTTCTAGGGTCAAAACATGTAATAATCCAATGCATTTAACTATTTATAAGAGTTGGGGATGAATTTGGAGTGTTTAGACAACGCTTATAACCATTTTGTCCTTAAACAGGCTAAAAAAGAGAAAAAAGGCGAAAACCAAGAAAACATTGATTCGAAGCAGTAAATAGCTCTGTTTGTGTTTCTAGGGTTAAAATATGTAACAATCCAATACATTTGACTAATTATAAGAGTTTTGGTTGAATTTGGAGTGTTTAGCCAACACTTATACCCATTTTGTCCCGGAACAGGCTAAAACCGAGAAAACATTGATTCGAAGCAGTAAACAACTTTCTTTTGTGTGTGACAATCCAATGCATTTGACTAATTGTAACAATTCAGGATGAATTTGGAGTGTTTAGACAACACTTATACCCATTTTGTCCTGAAACTGGCTAAAACCGAGAAAACATTGATTCGAAGCAGTAAACAGATTTGTTTGGGTTTCTAGGATCAAAATGTGTGACAATCCAATGCATTTGACTAATAGTAAGAGTTCGGGATGAATTTGGAGTGTTTAGACAACACTTATACCCATTTTGTCCCGAAACAGGCTAAAACTGAGAAAACTTTGATTCGAAGCACTAACCAGCTTTGTTACTGTTTCTAGGGTCAGAATGTCTGGCAATCCATTGCATTTGACTAATTGTAAGAGTTTGGGATGAATTTGGAGTGTTTAGACAACACTTAAACCCGTTTTATCCCAAAGCAAGCTTAAACCAAGAACACATGCTAAAACCGAGAAATCATTGTTTTAAAGTAGTAAACAGCTTTGTTACTGTTTCTAGGGTCAAAATATGTAACAATCCAATGCATTTGACTAATTATAAGAGTTCAGGTTGAATGTGGAGTGTTTAGACAACACTTATACTGATTTTGTCCCAAAACAAACTTAAAACGAGAAAACAAGCTAAAACCGAGAAAACATTAATTCGAAGCAGTAAACAGCTTTGTTTGTATTTCTAGGATCAAAATCTGTGACCATCCATTTCATTTGACTAATTGTAAGAGTTTGGTATGAATTTGGAGTGTTTTGACAACACTTAAACCCATTTTGTCCCGAAACAGGCTAAAACCGAGAAAATATTGATTCGAAGCAGTAAACAGCTTTTTTTGTGTGTGACAATCCAATGCATTTGATTAATTGTAAGAATTCGGGATGAATTTGGAGTGTTTAGACAACACTTATACCCATTTTGTCCCGAAACACGCTAAAACCGAGAAAACATTGATTCGAAGCAGTAAACCGCTTTGTTACTGTTTCTAGGGTTAGAATGTGTGACAATTCAATGCATTTGACTAAATGTAAGTGTTCGGGATGAATTTGGAGTGTTCAGACAACACTTAAATCCGTTTTATCCCAAAGCAAGCTTAAACCGAGAACACAGGCTAAAACCGAGAAATCATTGTTTTGAAGCAGTAAACAGATTTGTTACTGTTTCTAGGGTCAAAACATGTAATAATCCAATGCATTTAACTAATTATAAGAGTTGGGGATGAATTTGGAGTGTTTAGACAACACTTATAACCATTTTGTCCTTAAACAGGCTAAAAAAGAGAAAACAGGCGAAAACCAAGAAAACATTGATTCGAAGCAGTAAATAGCTTTGTTTGTGTTTCTAGGGTTAAAATATGTAACAATCCAATACATTTGACTAATTATAAGAGTTTTGGTTGAATTTGGAGTGTTTAGCCAACACTTATACCCATTTTGTCCCGGAACAAGCTAAAACCGAGATACATTGATTCGAAGCAGTAAACAACTTTCATTTGTGTGTGACAATCCAATGCATTTGACTAATTGTAAGAATTCGGGATGAATTTGGAGTGTTTAGACATCACTTATACCCATCTTGTCCTGAAACTGGCTAAAACCGAGAAAACATTGATTCGAAGCAGTAAACAGATTTGTTTGGGTTTTTAGGATCAAAATGTGTGACAATCCAATGCATTTGACTAATTGTAAGAGTTCGGGATGAATTTGGAGTGTTTAGACCACACTTATACCCATTTTGTCCCGAAACAGGCTAAAACCGAGAAAACATTGATTCGAAGCACTAACCAGCTTTGTTACTGTTTCTAGGGTCAGAATTTCTGACAATCCATTGTATTTGACTAATTGTAAGAGTTTGGGATGAATTTGGAGTGTTTAGAGAACACTTAAACCCGTTTTATCCCAAAGCAAGCTTAAACCGAGAACACCTGCTAAAACCGAGAAATCATTGTTTTGAAGCAGTAAACAGCTTTGTTACTGTTTCTAGGGTCAAAATATGTAACAATCCAATGCATTTGACTAACTATAAGAGTTTGGGTTGAATTTGGAGTGTTTAGACAACACTTATACCCATTTTGTCCCAAAAAAAACTTAAAACGAGAAAACAAGCTAAAACCAAGAAAACATTAATTTGAAGCAGTAAACAGCTTTGTTTGTGTTTCTAGGATCAAAATGTGTGACCATCCAATGCATTTGACTAATTGTAAGAGTTTGGGATGAATTTGGAGTGTTTGGACAACACTTAAACCTATTTTGTCCCGAAACAGGCTAAAACCAAGAAAATTTTGATTCGAAGCAGTAAACAGTTTTTTTGTGTGTGACAATCCAATGCATTTGATTAATTGTAAGAATTCAGGATGATTTTGGAGTGTTTAGACAACACTTATACCCATTTTGTCCCGAAACACGCTAAAACCGAGAAAACATTGATTCGAAGCAGTAAACCGCTTTGTTACTGTTTCTAGGGTCAGAATGTGTGACAATCCAATGCATTTGACTAATTGTAAGAGTTCGGGATGAATTTGGAGTGTTTAGACAACACTTAAATCCGTTTTATCCCAAAGCAAGCTTAAACCGAGAGCACAGGCTAAAACCAAGAAATCATTGTTTTGAAGCAGTAAACAGCTTTGTTACTGTTTCTAGGGTCAAAATATGTAATAATCGAATGCATTTAACTAATTATAAGAGTTGGGGATGAATTTGGAGTGTTTAGACAACACTTATCACCATTTTGTCCTTAAACAGGCTAAAAAAGAGAAAACAGGCGAAAACCAAGAAAACGTTGATTCGAAGCAGTAAATAGCTTTGTTTGTGTTTCTAGGGTTAAAATATGTAACAATCCAATACATTTGACTAATTATAAGAGTTTTGGTTGAATTTGGAGTGTTTAGCCAACACTTATACCCATTTTGTCCCGGAACAGCCTAAAACCGAGAAAACATTGATTCGAAGCAGTAAACAACTTTCTTTTGTGTGTGACAATCCAATGCATTTGACTAATTGTAAAAATTCGGGATGAATTTGGAGTGTTTAGACAACACTTATACCCATTTTGTCCAGAAACAGGCTAAAACCGACAAAACATTGATTCGAAGCAGTAAACAGCTTTGTTACTGTTTCTAGGGTTAGAATGTGTGACAATCCAATGCATTTGACTAATTGTAAGAGTTCGGGTGAATTTGGAGTGTCTAGACAACACTTAAATCCAGTTTATCCCAAAGCAAGCTTAAGCCGAGAACACAGGCTAAAACCAAGAAATATTTGTTTTGAAGCAGTAAACAGCTTTGTTACTGTTTCTAGGGTCAAAATATGTAAGAATCCAATGCATTTGACTAATTATAAGAGTTTTGGTTGAATTTGGAGTGTTTAGACAACACTTATACCCATTTTGTCCTAGAACAGGCTAAAACCGAGAAAACATTGATTCAAAGCAGTAAAAAATTTTCTTTTGTGTGTGACAATCCAATGCATTTGACTAATTGTAAGAATTCGAATGAATTTGGAGTGTTTTGACAACACTTTACCCATTTTGTCCCGAAACTGGCTAAAACCGAGAAACATTGATTCGAAGCAGTACACAACTTTGTTTGGGTTTCTAGGATCAAAATGTGTGACAATCCAATGCATTTGACTAATAGTAAGAGTTCGGGATGAATTTGGAGTGCTTAGACCACACTTATACCCATTTTGTCCCGAAACAGGCTAAAACCGAGAAAACATTGATTCGAAGCACTAACCAGCTTTGTTACTGTTTCTAGGGTCAGAATGTCTGACAATCCATTGCATTTGACTAATTGTAAGCATTTGGGATGAATTTAGAGTGTTTAGAGAACACTTAAACCCGTTTTATCCCAAAGCAAGCTTAAACCAAGAACACATGCTAAAACCGAGAAATCATTGTTTTGAAGCAGTAAACAGCTTTGTTACTGTTTCTAGGGTCAAAATATGTAAAAATCCAATGCATTTGACTAATTATAAGAGTTTTGGTTGAATTTGGAGTGTTTAGACAACACTTATACCCATTTTGTCCTAGAACAGGCTAAAACCAAGAAAATATTGATTCGAAGCAGTGAAAAAATTTCTTTTGTGTGTGACAATCCAATGAATTTGACTAATTATAAGAATTTGAATGAATTTGGAGTGTTTAGACAACACTTTACCCATTTTGTCCCGAAACTGGCTAAAACCGAGAAACATTGATTCGAAGCAGTACACAACTTTGTTTGGGTTTCTAGGATCAAAATGTGTGACAATCCAATGCATTTGACTAATTGTAAGAGTTCGGGATGAATTTGGAGTGCTTAGACAACACTTATACCCATTTTGTCCCGAAACAGGCTAAAACCAAGAAAACATTGATTCGAAGCACTAACCAGCTTTACTACTGTTTCTAGGGTCAGAATGTCTGACAATCCATTGCATTTGACTAATTGTAAGCGTTTGGGATGAATTTAGAGTGTTTAGAGAACACTTAAACCCGTTTTATCCCAAAGCAAGCTTAAACCGAGAATACATGCTAAAACCGAGAAATCATTGTTTTGAAGCAGTAAACAGCTTTGTTACTGTTTCTAGGGTCAAAATATGTAACTATCCAATGCATTTGACTAATTATAAGAGTTCGGGTTGAATTTGGAGTGTTTAGACAACACTTATACCCATTTTGTCCCAAAACAAACTTAAAACTAGAAAACAAGCTAAAACCGAGAAAACATTAATTCAAAGCAGTAAACAGCTTTGTTTGTGTTTCTAGAATCAAAATGTGTGACCATCCAATGCATTTGACTAATTGTAAGAGTTTGGGATGAATTTGGAGTGTTTTGACAACATTAAACCCATTTTGTCCCGAAACAGGCTAAAACCAAGAAAATATTGATTCGAAGCAGTAAACAGCTTTTTTTGTGTGTGACAATCCAATGCATTTGATTAATTGTAAGAATTCGGGATGAATTTGGAGTGTTTAGACAACACTTATACCCATTTTGTCCTGAAACTGGCTAAAACCGAGAAAATATTGATTCGAAGCAGTAAACAGCTTTGATTGGGTTTCTAGGATCAAAATGTGTGACAATCCAATGCATTTGACTAATAGTAAGAGTTCGGGATGAATTTGGAGTGTTTAGACAACACTTATACCCATTTTGTCCCGAAACAGGCTAAAACTGAGAAAACTTTGATTCGAAGCACTAACCAGCTTTGTTACTGTTTCTAGGGTCAGAATGTCTGGCAATCCATTGCATTTGACTAATTGTAAGAGTTTGGGATGAATTTGGAGTGTTTAGACAACACTTAAACCCGTTTTATCCCAAAGCAAGCTTAAACCAAGAACACATGCTTATACCGAGAAATCATTGTTTTAAAGCAGTAAACAGCTTTGTTACTGTTTCTAGGGTCAAAATATGTAACAATCCAATGCATTTGACTAATTATAAGAGTTCAGGTTGAATGTGGAGTGTTTAGACAACACTTATACTGATTTTGTCCCAAAACAAACTTAAAACGAGAAAACAAGCTAAAACCGAGAAAACATTAATTCGAAGCAGTAAACAGCTTTGTTTGTATTTCTAGGATCAAAATGGGTGACCATCCATTGCATTTGACTAATTGTAAGAGTTTGGTATGAATTTGGAGTGTTTTGACAACACTTAAACCCATTTTGTCCCGAAACAGGCTAACACCGAGAAAATATTGATTCGAAGCAGTAAACAGCTTTTTTTGTGTGTGACAATCCAATGCATTTGATTAATTGTAAGAATTCGGGATGAATTTGGAGTGTTTAGACAACACTTATACCCATTTTGTCTCGAAACACGCTAAAACCGAGAAAACATTGATTCGAAGCAGTAAACCACTTTGTTACTGTTTCTAGGGTCAGAATGTGTGACAATTCAATGCATTTGACTAATTGTAAGTGTTCGGGATGAATTTGGAGTGTTCAGACAACACTTAAATCCGTTTTATCCCAAAGCAAGCTTAAACCGAGAACACAGGCTAAAACCGAGAAATCATTGTTTTGAAGCAGTAAACAGCTTTGTTACTGTTTCTAGGGTCAAAACATGTAATAATCCAATGCATTTAACTAATTATAAGAGTTGGGGATGAATTTGGAGTGTTTAGGCAACACTTATAACCATTTTGTCCTTAAACAGGCTAAAAAAGAGAAAACAGGCGAAAACCAAGAAAACATTGATTCGAAGCAGTAAATAGCTTTGTTTGTGTTTCTAGGGTTAAAATATGTAACAATCCAATGCATTTGACTAATTGTAAGAGTTCGGGTGAATTTGGAGTGTCTAGACAAAACTTAAATCCAGTTTATCCCAAAGCAAGCTTAAGCCGAGATACATTGATTCGAAGCAGTAAACAACTTTCTTTTGTGTGTGACAATCCAATGCATTTGACTAATTGTAAGAATTCGGGATGAATTTGGAGTGTTTAGACATCACTTATACCCATTTTGTCCTGAAACTGGCTAAAATCGAGAAAACATTGATTCGAAGCAGTAAACAGATTTGTTTGGGTTTTTAGGATAAAAATATGTGACAATCCAATGCATTTGACTAATTGTAAGAGTTCGGGATGAATTTGGAGTGTTTAGACCACACTTATACCCATTTTGTCCCGAAACAGGCTAAAACCGAGAAAACATTGATTCGAAGCACTAACCAGCTTTGTTACTGTTTCTAGGGTCAGAATTTCTGACAATCCATTGCATTTAACTAATTGTAAGAGTTTGGGATGAATTTGGAGTGTTTAGAGAACACTTAAACCCGTTTTATCCCAAAGCAAGCTTAAACCAAGAACACATGCTAAAACCGAGAAATCATTGTTTTGAAGCAGTAAACAGCTTTGTTTGTGTTTCTAGGATCAAAATGTGTGACCATCCAATGCATTTGACTAATTGTAAGAGTTTGGGATGAATTTGGAGTGTTTAGACAACACTTATACCCATTTTGTCCCAAAAAAAACTTAAAACGAGAAAACAAGCTAAAACCGAGAAAACATTAATTTGAAGCAGTAAACAGCTTTGTTTGTGTTTCTAGGATCAAAATGTGTGACCATCCAATGCATTTGACTAATTGTAAGAGTTTGGGATGAATTTGGAATGTTTTGACAACACTTAAACCTATTTTGTCCCGAAACAGGCTAAAACCGAGAAAATTTTGATTCGAAGCAGTAAACAGTTTTTTTGTGTGTGACAATCCAATGCATTTGATTAATTGTAAGAATTCAGGATGATTTTGGAGTGTTTAGACAACACTTATACCCATTTTGTCCCGAAACACACTAAAACCGAGAAAACATTGATTCGAAGTAGTAAACCGCTTTGTTACTGTTTCTAGGGTCAGAATGTCTGACAATCCAATGCATTTGACTAATTGTAAGAGTTCGGGATGAATTTGGAGTGTTTAGACAACACTTAAATCCGTTTTATCCCAAAGCAAGCTTAAACCGAGAGCACAGGCTAAAACCAAGAAATCATTGTTTTGAAGCAGTAAACAGCTTTGTTACTGTTTCTAGGGTCAAAATATGTAATAATCGAATGCATTTAACTATTTATAAGAGTTGGGGATGAATTTGGAGTGTTTAGACAACGCTTATAACCATTTTGTCCTTAAACAGGCTAAAAAAGAGAAAAAAGGCGAAAACCAAGAAAACATTGATTCGAAGCAGTAAATAGCTCTGTTTGTGTTTCTAGGGTTAAAATATGTAACAATCCAATACATTTGACTAATTATAAGAGTTTTGGTTGAATTTGGAGTGTTTAGCCAACACTTATACCCATTTTGTCCCGGAACAGGCTAAAACCGAGAAAACATTGATTCGAAGCAGTAAACAACTTTCTTTTGTGTGTGACAATCCAATGCATTTGACTAATTGTAACAATTCGGGATGAATTTGGAGTGTTTAGACAACACTTATACCCATTTTGTCCTGAAACTGGCTAAAACCGAGAAAACATTGATTCGAAGCAGTAAACAGATTTGTTTGGGTTTCTAGGATCAAAATGTGTGACAATCCAATGCATTTGACTAATAGTAAGAGTTCGGGATGAATTTGGAGTGTTTAGACAACACTTATACCCATTTTGTCCCGAAACAGGCTAAAACTGAGAAAACTTTGATTCGAAGCACTAACCAGCTTTGTTACTGTTTCTAGGGTCAGAATGTCTGGCAATCCATTGCATTTGACTAATTGTAAGAGTTTGGGATGAATTTGGAGTGTTTAGACAACACTTAAACCCGTTTTATCCCAAAGCAAGCTTAAACCAAGAACACATGCTAAAACCGAGAAATCATTGTTTTAAAGTAGTAAACAGCTTTGTTACTGTTTCTAGGGTCAAAATATGTAACAATCCAATGCATTTGACTAATTATAAGAGTTCAGGTTGAATGTGGAGTGTTTAGACAACACTTATACTGATTTTGTCCCAAAACAAACTTAAAACGAGAAAACAAGCTAAAACCGAGAAAACATTAATTCGAAGCAGTAAACAGCTTTGTTTGTATTTCTAGGATCAAAATCTGTGACCATCCATTTCATTTGACTAATTGTAAGAGTTTGGTATGAATTTGGAGTGTTTTGACAACACTTAAACCCATTTTGTCCCGAAACAGGCTAAAACCGAGAAAATATTGATTCGAAGCAGTAAACACCTTTTTTTGTGTGTGACAATCCAATGCATTTGATTAATTGTAAGAATTCGGGATGAATTTGGAGTGTTTAGACAACACTTATACCCATTTTGTCCCGAAACACGCTAAAACCGAGAAAACATTGATTCGAAGCAGTAAACCGCTTTGTTACTGTTTCTAGGGTCAGAATGTGTGACAATTCAATGCATTTGACTAAATGTAAGTGTTCGGGATGAATTTGGAGTGTTCAGACAACACTTAAATCCGTTTTATCCCAAAGCAAGCTTAAACCGAGAACACAGGCTAAAACCGAGAAATCATTGTTTTGAAGCAGTAAACAGATTTGTTACTGTTTCTAGGGTCAAAACATGTAATAATCCAATGCATTTAACTAATTATAAGAGTTGGGGATGAATTTGGAGTGTTTAGACAACACTTATAACCATTTTGTCCTTAAACAGGCTAAAAAAGAGAAAACAGGCGAAAACCAAGAAAACATTGATTCGAAGCAGTAAATAGCTTTGTTTGTGTTTCTAGGGTTAAAATATGTAACAATCCAATACATTTGACTAATTATAAGAGTTTTGGTTGAATTTGGAGTGTTTAGCCAACACTTATACCCATTTTGTCCCGGAACAAGCTAAAACCGAGATACATTGATTCGAAGCAGTAAACAACTTTCATTTGTGTGTGACAATCCAATGCATTTGACTAATTGTAAGAATTCGGGATGAATTTGGAGTGTTTAGACATCACTTATACCCATTTTGTCCTGAAACTGGCTAAAACCGAGAAAACATTGATTCGAAGCAGTAAACAGATTTGTTTGGGTTTTTAGGATCAAAATGTGTGACAATCCAATGCATTTGACTAATTGTAAGAGTTCGGGATGAATTTGGAGTGTTTAGACCACACTTATACCCATTTTGTCCCGAAACAGGCTAAAACCGAGAAAACATTGATTCGAAGCACTAACCAGCTTTGTTACTGTTTCTAGGGTCAGAATTTCTGACAATCCATTGTATTTGACTAATTGTAAGAGTTTGGGATGAATTTGGAGTGTTTTGAGAACACTTAAACCCGTTTTATCCCAAAGCAAGCTTAAACCGAGAACACATGCTAAAACCGAGAAATCATTGTTTTGAAGCAGTAAACAGCTTTGTTACTGTTTCTAGGGTCAAAATATGTAACAATCCAATGCATTTGACTAACTATAAGAGTTTGGGTTGAATTTGGAGTGTTTAGACAACACTTATACCCATTTTGTCCCAAAAAAAACTTAAAACGAGAAAACAAGCTAAAACCAAGAAAACATTAATTTGAAGCAGTAAACAGCTTTGTTTGTGTTTCTAGGATCAAAATGTGTGACCATCCAATGCATTTGACTAATTGTAAGAGTTTGGGATGAATTTGGAGTGTTTGGACAACACTTAAACCTATTTTGTCCCGAAACAGGCTAAAACCAAGAAAATTTTGATTCGAAGCAGTAAACAGTTTTTTTGTGTGTGACAATCCAATGCATTTGATTAATTGTAAGAATTCAGGATGATTTTGGAGTGTTTAGACAACACTTATACCCATTTTGTCCCGAAACACGCTAAAACCGAGAAAACATTGATTCGAAGCAGTAAACCGCTTTGTTACTGTTTCTAGGGTCAGAATGTGTGACAATCCAATGCATTTGACTAATTGTAAGAGTTCGGGATGAATTTGGAGTGTTTAGACAACACTTAAATCCGTTTTATCCCAAAGCAAGCTTAAACCGAGAGCACAGGCTAAAACCAAGAAATCATTGTTTTGAAGCAGTAAACAGCTTTGTTACTGTTTCTAGGGTCAAAATATGTAATAATCGAATGCATTTAACTAATTATAAGAGTTGGGGATGAATTTGGAGTGTTTAGACAACACTTATAACCATTTTGTCCTTAAACAGGCTAAAAAAGAGAAAACAGGCGAAAACCAAGAAAACATTGATTCGAAGCAGTAAATAGCTTTGTTTGTGTTTCTAGGGTTAAAATATGTAACAATCCAATACATTTGACTAATTATAAGAGTTTTGGTTGAATTTGGAGTGTTTAGCCAACACTTATACCCATTTTGTCCCGGAACAAGCTAAAACCGAGATACATTGATTCGAAGCAGTAAACAACTTTCATTTGTGTGTGACAATCCAATGCATTTGACTAATTGTAAGAATTCGGGATGAATTTGGAGTGTTTAGACATCACTTATACCCATTTTGTCCTGAAACTGGCTAAAACCGAGAAAACATTGATTCGAAGCAGTAAACAGATTTGTTTGGGTTTTTAGGATCAAAATGTGTGACAATCCAATGCATTTGACTAATTGTAAGAGTTCGGGATGAATTTGGAGTGTTTAGACCACACTTATACCCATTTTGTCCCGAAACAGGCTAAAACCGAGAAAACATTGATTCGAAGCACTAACCAGCTTTGTTACTGTTTCTAGGGTCAGAATTTCTGACAATCCATTGTATTTGACTAATTGTAAGAGTTTGGGATGAATTTGGAGTGTTTTGAGAACACTTAAACCCGTTTTATCCCAAAGCAAGCTTAAACCGAGAACACATGCTAAAACCGAGAAATCATTGTTTTGAAGCAGTAAACAGCTTTGTTACTGTTTCTAGGGTCAAAATATGTAACAATCCAATGCATTTGACTAACTATAAGAGTTTGGGTTGAATTTGGAGTGTTTAGACAACACTTATACCCATTTTGTCCCAAAAAAAACTTAAAACGAGAAAACAAGCTAAAACCAAGAAAACATTAATTTGAAGCAGTAAACAGCTTTGTTTGTGTTTCTAGGATCAAAATGTGTGACCATCCAATGCATTTGACTAATTGTAAGAGTTTGGGATGAATTTGGAGTGTTTGGACAACACTTAAACCTATTTTGTCCCGAAACAGGCTAAAACCAAGAAAATTTTGATTCGAAGCAGTAAACAGTTTTTTTGTGTGTGACAATCCAATGCATTTGATTAATTGTAAGAATTCAGGATGATTTTGGAGTGTTTAGACAACACTTATACCCATTTTGTCCCGAAACACGCTAAAACCGAGAAAACATTGATTCGAAGCAGTAAACCGCTTTGTTACTGTTTCTAGGGTCAGAATGTGTGACAATCCAATGCATTTGACTAATTGTAAGAGTTCGGGATGAATTTGGAGTGTTTAGACAACACTTAAATCCGTTTTATCCCAAAGCAAGCTTAAACCGAGAGCACAGGCTAAAACCAAGAAATCATTGTTTTGAAGCAGTAAACAGCTTTGTTACTGTTTCTAGGGTCAAAATATGTAATAATCGAATGCATTTAACTAATTATAAGAGTTGGGGATGAATTTGGAGTGTTTAGACAACACTTATCACCATTTTGTCCTTAAACAGGCTAAAAAAGAGAAAACAGGCGAAAACCAAGAAAACGTTGATTCGAAGCAGTAAATAGCTTTGTTTGTGTTTCTAGGGTTAAAATATGTAACAATCCAATACATTTGACTAATTATAAGAGTTTTGGTTGAATTTGGAGTGTTTAGCCAACACTTATACCCATTTTGTCCCGGAACAGCCTAAAACCGAGAAAACATTGATTCGAAGCAGTAAACAACTTTCTTTTGTGTGTGACAATCCAATGCATTTGACTAATTGTAAAAATTCGGGATGAATTTGGAGTGTTTAGACAACACTTATACCCATTTTGTCCAGAAACAGGCTAAAACCGACAAAACATTGATTCGAAGCAGTAAACAGCTTTGTTACTGTTTCTAGGGTTAGAATGTGTGACAATCCAATGCATTTGACTAATTGTAAGAGTTCGGGTGAATTTGGAGTGTCTAGACAACACTTAAATCCAGTTTATCCCAAAGCAAGCTTAAGCCGAGAACACAGGCTAAAACCGAGAAATATTTGTTTTGAAGCAGTAAACAGCTTTGTTACTGTTTCTAGGGTCAAAATATGTAAGAATCCAATGCATTTGACTAATTATAAGAGTTTTGGTTGAATTTGGAGTGTTTAGACAACACTTATACCCATTTTGTCCTAGAACAGGCTAAAACCGAGAAAACATTGATTCGAAGCAGTAAAAAATTTTCTTTTGTGTGTGACAATCCAATGCATTTGACTAATTGTAAGAATTCGAATGAATTTGGATTGTTTAGACAACACTTTACCCATTTTGTCCCGAAACTGGCTAAAACCGAGAAACATTGATTCGAAGCAGTACACAACTTTGTTTGGGTTTCTAGGATCAAAATGTGTGACAATCCAATGCATTTGACTAATAGTAAGAGTTCGGGATGAATTTGGAGTGCTTAGACAACACTTATACCCATTTTGTCCCGAAACAGGCTAAAACCGAGAAAACATTGATTCGAAGCACTAACCAGCTCTGTTACTGTTTCTAGGGTCAGAATGTCTGACAATCCATTGCATTTGACTAATTGTAAGCGTTTGGGATGAATTTAGAGTGTTTAGAGAACACTTAAACCCGTTTTATCCCAAAGCAAGCTTAAACCGAGAACACATGCTAAAACCGAGAAATCATTGTTTTGAAGCAGTAAACAGCTTTGTTACTGTTTCTAGGGTCAAAATATGTAACAATCCAATGCAATTGACTAATTATAAGAGTTCGGGTTGAATTTGGAGTGTTTAGACAACACTTATACCCATTTTGTCCCAAAACAAACTTAAAACTAGAAAACAAGCTAAAACCGAGAAAACATTAATTCGAAGCGGTAAACAGCTTTGTTTGTGTTTCTAGAATCAAAATGTGTGACCATCCAATGCATTTGACTAATTGTAAGAGTTTGGGATGAATTTGGAGTGTTTTGACAACACTTAAACCCATTTTGTCCCGAAACAGGCTAAAACCGAGAAAATATTGATTCGAAGCAATAAACAGCTTTTTTTGTGTGTGACAATCCAATGCATTTGATTAATTGTAAGAATTCAGGATGAATTTGGTGTGTTTAGACAACACTTATACCCATTTTGTCCCGAACAGGCTAAAACCGAGAAAACATTGATTCGAAGCAGTAAACAGCTTTGTTACTGTTTCTAGGGTTATAATGTGTGACAATCCAATGCATTTGACTAATTGTAAGAGTTCGGGTGAATTTGGAGTGTCTAGACAACTCTTAAATCCAGTTTATCCCAAAGCAAGCTTAAGCCGAGAACACAGGCTAAAACCGAGAAATATTTGTTTTGAAGCAGTAAACAGCTTTGTTACTGTTTCTAGGGTCAAAATATGTAAAAATCCAATGCATTTGACTAATTATAAGAGTTTTGGTTGAATTTGGAGTGTTTAGACAACACTTATACCCATTTTGTCCTAGAACAGGCTAAAACCGAGAAAACATTGATTCGAAGCAGTAAAAAATTTTCTTTTGTGTGTGACAATCCAATGCATTTGACTAATATTAAGAATTCGAATGAATTTGGAGTGTTTAGACAACACTTTACCCATTTTGTCCCGAAACTAGCTAAAACCGAGAAACATTGATTCGAAGCAGTACACAACTTTGTTTGGGTTTCTAGGATCAAAATGTGTGACAATCCAATGCATTTGAGTAATAGTAAGAGTTCGGGATGAATTTGGAGTGCTTAGACAACACTTATACCCATTTTGTCCCGAAATAGGCTAAAACCGAGAAAACATTGATTCGAAGCACTAACCAGCTTTGTTACTGTTTCTAGGGTCAGAATGTCTGACAATCCATTGCATTTGACTAATTGTAAGCGTTTGGGATGAATTTAGAGTGTTTAGAGAACACTTAAACTCGTTTTATCCCAAAGCAAGCTTAAACCGAGAACACATGCTAAAACCGAGAAATCATTGTTTTGAAGCAGTAAACAGCTTTGTTACTGTTTCTAGGGTCAAAATATATAACAATCCAATGCATTTGACTAATTATAAGAGTTCGGGTTGAATTTGGAGTGTTTAGACAACACTTATACCCATTTTGTCCCAAAACAAACTTAAAACTAGAAAACAAGCTAAAACCGAGAAAACATTAATTCGAAGCAGTAAACAGCTTTGTTTGTGTTTCTAGAATCAAAATGTGTGACCATCCAATGCATTTGACTAATTGTAAGAGTTTGGGATGAATTTGGAGTGTTTTGACAACACTTAAACCCATTTTGTCCCGAAACAGGCTAAAACCGAGAAAATATTGATTCGAAGCAGTAAACAGCTTTTTTTGTGTGTGACAATCCAATGCATTTGATTAATTGTAAGAATTCAGGATGAATTTGGAGTGTTTAAACAACACTTATACCCATTTTGTCCCGAAACAGGCTAAAACCGACAAAACATTGATTCGAAGCAGTAAACAGCTTTGTTACTGTTTCTAGGGTTAGAATGTGTGACAATCCAATGCATTTGACTAATTGTAAGAGTTCGGGTGAATTTGGAGTGTCTAGACAACTCTTAAATCCAGTTTATCCCAAAGCAAGCTTAAGCCGAGAACACAGGCTAAAACCGAGAAATATTTGTTTTGAAGCAGTAAACAGCTTTGTTACTGTTTCTAGGGTCAAAATATGTAAGAATCCAATGCATTTGACTAATTATAAGAGTTTTGGTTGAATTTGGAGTATTTAGCCAACACTTATACCCATTTTGTCCCGGAACAAGCTAAAACCGAGATACATTGATTTGAAGCAGTAAACAACTTTCTTTTGTGTGTGACAATCCAATGCATTTGACTTATTGTAAGAATTCGGGATGAATTTGGAGTATCTAGACAACACTTAAATCCAGTTTATCCCAAAGCAAGCTTAAGCAAAGAACACAGGCTAAAACCGAGAAATCATTGTTTTGAAGCAGTAAACAGCTTTGTTACTGTTTCTAGGTTCAAAATATGTAAGAATCCAATGTATTTGACCAATTATAAGAGTTTTGGTTGAATTTGGTTTGTTTAGACAACACTTATACCCATTTTGTCCCAGAACATGCTAAAACCGAGAAAACATTGATTCGAAGCAGTAAACAACTTTCTTTTGTGTGTGACAATCCAATGCATTTGACTAATTGTAAGAATTCGAATGAATTTGGAGTGTTTAAACAACACTTTACCCATTTTGTCCCGAAACTGGCTAAAACCAAAAAACATTGATTTGAAGCAGTAAACGACTTTGTTTGGGTTTCTAGGATCAAAATGTGTGACAATCCAATGCATTTGACTAATAGTAAGAGTTCGGGATGAATTTGGAGTGCTTAGACAACACTTATACCCATTTTGTCCCGAAACAGGCTAAAACCGAGAAAACATTGATTCGAAGCAGTAAAAAGCTTTGTTACTGTTTCTAGGGTCAGAATATCTGACAATCCATTGCATTTGACTAATTGTAAGCGTTTGGGATGAATTTAGAGTGTTTAGAGAACACTTAAACCCGTTTTATCCCAAAGCAAGCTTAAACCGAGAACACATGCTAAAACCGAGAAATCATTGTTTTGAAGCAGTAAACAGCTTTGTTACTGTTTCTAAGGTCAAAATATGTAACAATCCAATGCATTTGACTAATTATAAGAGTTCGGGTTGAATTTGGAGTGTTTAGACAACACTTATACCCATTTTGTCCCAAAACAAACTTAAAACTAGAAAACAAGCTAAAACCGAGAAAACATTAATTCGAAGCAGTAAACAGCTTTGTTTGTGTTTCTAGAATCAAAATGTGTGACCATCCAATGCATTTGACTAATTGTAAGAGTTTGGGATGAATTTGGAGTGTTTTGACAACACTTAAACCCATTTTGTCCCGAAACAGGCTAAAACCGAGAAAATATTGATTCGAAGCAGTAAACAGCTTTTTTTGTGTGTGACAATCCAATGCATTTGATTAATTGTAAGAATTCAGGATGAATTTGGAGTGTTTAAACAACACTTATACCCATTTTGTCCCGAAACAGGCTAAAACCAACAAAACATTGATTCGAAGCAGTAAACAGCTTTGTTACTGTTTCTAGGGTTAGAATGTGTGACAATCCAATGCATTTGACTAATTGTAAGAGTTCGGGTGAATTTGGAGTGTCTAGACAACTCTTAAATCCAGTTTATCCCAAAGCAAGCTTAAGCCGAGAACACAGGCTAAAACCGAGAAATATTTGTTTTGAAGCAGTAAACAGCTTTGTTACTGTTTCTAGGGTCAAAATATGTAAGAATCCAATGCATTTGACTAATTATAAGAGTTTTGGTTGAATTTGGAGTATTTAGCCAACACTTATACCCATTTTGTCCCGGAACAAGCTAAAACCGAGATACATTGATTTGAAGCAGTAAACAACTTTCTTTTGTGTGTGACAATCCAATGCATTTGACTTATTGTAAGAATTCGGGATGAATTTGGAGTGTTTAGACATCACTTATACCCATTTTGTCCTGAAACTGGCTAAAACCGAGAAAACATTGATTCGAAGCAGTAAACAGCTTTGTTTGGGTTTCTAGGATCAAAATGCGTGACAATCCAATGCATCTGACTAATTGTAAGAGTTCGGGATGAATTTGGAGTGTTTAGACCACACTTATACCCATTTTGACCCGAAACAGGCTAAAACCGAGGAAACATTGATTCGAAGCACTAACCAGCTTTGTTACTGTTTCTAGGGTCAGAATGTCTGACAATCCATTGCATTTGACTAATTGTAAGAGTTTGGGATGAATTTGGAGTGTTTAGACAACACTTAAACCCGTTTTATCCCAAAGCAAGCTTAAACCGAGAGCACAGGCTAAAACCGAGAAATCATTGTTTTGAAGCAGTAAACAGCTTTGTTACTGTTTCTAGGGTCAAAATATGTAATAATCGAATGCATTTAACTAATTATAAGAGTTGGGGATGAATTTGAAGTGTTTAGACAACACTTATACCCATTTTGTCCCGGAACAGCCTAAATCCGAGAAAACATTGATTCGAAGCAGTAAACAACTTTCTTTTGTGTGTGACAATCCAATGCATTTGACTAATTGTAAAAATTCGGGATGAATTTGGAGTGTTTAGACAACACTTATCCCTATTTTGTCCTGAAACTGGCTAAAACCGAGAAAACATTGATTCGACGCAGTAAACAGCTTTGTTTGGGTTTCTAGGATCAAAATGTGTGACAATCCAATGCATTTGACTAATTGTAAGATTCGGGATGAATTTGGAGTGTTTAGACAACACTTATACCCATTTTGTCCCGAAACAGGCTAAAACTGAGAAAACATTGATTCGAAGCACTAACCAGCTTTGTTACTGTTTCTAGTGTCAGAATGTCTGACAATCCATTGCATTTGACTAATTGTAAGAGTTTGGGATGAATTTGGAGTGTTTAGAGAACACTTAAACCTGTTTTATCCCAAAGCAAGCTTAAACCAAGAACACATGCTAAAACCGAGAAATCATTGTTTTGAAGCAGTAAACAGCTTTGTTACTGTTTCTAGGGTCAAAATATGTAACAATCCAATGCATTTGACTAATTATAAGAATTCGGGTTGAATTTGGAGTGTTTAGACAAGACTTATACCGATTTTGTCCCAAAACAAACTTAAAACGAGAAAACAAGCTGAAACCGAGAAAACATTAATTTGAAGCAGAAAACAGCTTTGTTTGTGTTTCTAGGATCAAAATGTGTGACCATCCAATGCATTTGACTAATTGTAAGAGTTTGGGATGAATTTGGAGTGTTTTCACAACACTTAAACCCATTTTGTCCGAAACAGGCTAAAACCGAGAAAATATTGATTCGAAGCAGTAAACAGCTTTTTTTTTTGTGACAATCCAATGCATTTGATTAATTGTAAGAATTCGTATGAATTTGGAGTGTTTAGACAACACTTATACCCATTTTGTCCCAAAACAGGCTAAAACCGAGAAAACATTGATTCGAAGCAGTAAACAGCTTTGTTACTGTTTCTAGGGTCAGAATGTGTGACAATTCAATGCATTTGACTAATTGTAAGAGTTCGGGATGAATTTAGAGTGTTTAGACAACACTTAAATCCGTTTTATCCCAAAGCAAGTTTAAACCGAGAACACAGGCTAAAACCGAGAAATCATTGTTTTGAAGCAGTAAACAGCTTTTTTACTGTTTCTAGGGTCAAAATATGTAACAATCCAATGCATTTGACTAAGTATAAGAGTTTTGGTTGAATTTGGAGTGTTTAGACAACACTTATACCCATTTTGTCCCGGAACAGGCTAAAACCTAAAAAACATTGATTCGAAGCAGTAAACAACTTTCTTTTGTGTGTGACAATCCAATGCATTTGACTAATTGTAAGAATTCAGGATGAATTTGGAGTGTTTAGACAACACTTCTACCCATTTTGTCCCGAAACTGGCTAAAACCGAGAAAACATTGATTCGAAGCAGTAAACAGCTTTGTTTGGGTTTCTAAGATCAAAATGTGTAACAATCCAATGCATTTGACTAATTGTAAGAGTTCGGGATGAATTTGGAGTGTTTAGACAACACTTATACCCATTTTGTCCTGAAACTGGCTAAAACCGAGAAAACATTGATTCGAAGCAGTAAACAGCTTTGTTTGGGTTTCTAGGATCAAAATGTGTGACAATCCAATGCATTTGACTAATTGTAAGATTCGGGATGAATTTGGAGTGTTTAGACAACACTTATACCCATTTTGTCCCGAAACAGGCTAAAACTGAGAAAACATTGATTCGAAGCACTAACCAGCTTTGTTACTGTTTCTAGTGTCAGAATGTCTGACAATCCATTGCATTTGACTAATTGTAAGAGTTTGGGATGAATTTGGAGTGTTTAGAGAACACTTAAACCTGTTTTATCCCAAAGCAAGCTTAAACCAAGAACACATGCTAAAACCGAGAAATCATTGTTTTGAAGCAGTAAACAGCTTTGTTACTGTTTCTAGGGTCAAAATATGTAACAATCCAATGCATTTGACTAATTATAAGAATTCGGGTTGAATTTGGAGTGTTTAGACAAGACTTATACCGATTTTGTCCCAAAACAAACTTAAAACGAGAAAACAAGCTGAAACCGAGAAAACATTAATTTGAAGCAGAAAACAGCTTTGTTTGTGTTTCTAGGATCAAAATGTGTGACCATCCAATGCATTTGACTAATTGTAAGAGTTTGGGATGAATTTGGAGTGTTTTCACAACACTTAAACCCATTTTGTCCGAAACAGGCTAAAACCGAGAAAATATTGATTCGAAGCAGTAAACAGCTTTTTTTTTTGTGACAATCCAATGCATTTGATTAATTGTAAGAATTCGTATGAATTTGGAGTGTTTAGACAACACTTATACCTATTTTGTCCCAAAACAGGCTAAAACCGAGAAAACATTGATTCGAAGCAGTAAACAGCTTTGTTACTGTTTCTAGGGTCAGAATGTGTGACAATTCAATGCATTTGACTAATTGTAAGAGTTCGGGATGAATTTAGAGTGTTTAGACAACACTTAAATCCGTTTTATCCCAAAGCAAGTTTAAACCGAGAACACAGGCTAAAACCGAGAAATCATTGTTTTGAAGCAGTAAACAGCTTTTTTACTGTTTCTAGGGTCAAAATATGTAACAATCCAATGCATTTGACTAAGTATAAGAGTTTTGGTTGAATTTGGAGTGTTTAGACAACACTTATACCCATTTTGTCCCGGAACAGGCTAAAACCTAAAAAACATTGATTCGAAGCAGTAAACAACTTTCTTTTGTGTGTGACAATCCAATGCATTTGACTAATTGTAAGAATTCAGGATGAATTTGGAGTGTTTAGACAACACTTCTACCCATTTTGTCCCGAAACTGGCTAAAACCGAGAAAACATTGATTCGAAGCAGTAAACAGCTTTGTTTGGGTTTCTAAGATCAAAATGTGTAACAATCCAATGCATTTGACTAATTGTAAGAGTTCGGGATGAATTTGGAGTGTTTAGACAACACTTATACCCATTTTGTCCTGAAACTGGCTAAAACCGAGAAAACATTGATTCGAAGCAGTAAACAGCTTTGTTTGGGTTTCTAGGATCAAAATGTGTGACAATCCAATGCATTTGACTAATTGTAAGATTCGGGATGAATTTGGAGTGTTTAGACAACACTTATACCCATTTTGTCCCGAAACATGCTAAAACTGAGAAAACATTGATTCGAAGCACTAACCAGCTTTGTTACTGTTTCTAGTGTCAGAATGTCTGACAATCCATTGCATTTGACTAATTGTAAGAGTTTGGGATGAATTTGGAGTGTTTAGAGAACACTTAAACCTGTTTTATCCCAAAGCAAGCTTAAACCAAGAACACATGCTAAAACCGAGAAATCATTGGTTTGAAGCAGTAAACAGCTTTGTTACTGTTTCTAGGGTCAAAATATGTAACAATCCAATGCATTTGACTAATTATAAGAATTCGGGTTGAATTTGGAGTGTTTAGACAACACTTATACCGATTTTGTCCCAAAACAAACTTAAAACGAGAAAACAAGCTGAAACCGAGAAAACATTAATTTGAAGCAGCAAACAGCTTTGTTTGTGTTTCTAGGATCAAAATGTGTGACCATCCAATGCATTTGACTAATTGTAAGAGTTTGGGATGAATTTGGAGTGTTTTCACAACACTTAAACCCATTTTGTCCCGAAATAGGCTAAAACCGAGAAAATATTGATTCGAAGCAGTAAACAGCTTTTTTTTTGTGTGACAATCCAATGCATTTGATTAATTGTAAGAATTCGGGATGAATTTGGAGTGTTTAGACAACACTTATACCCATTTTGTCCCAAAACAGGCTAAAACCGAGAAAACATTGATTCGAAGCAGTAAACAGCTTTGTTACTGTTTCTAGGGTCAGAATGTGTGACAATTCAATGCATTTGACTAATTGTAAGAGTTCGGGATGAATTTGGAGTGTTTAGACAACACTTAAATCCGTTTTATCCCAAAGCAAGTTTAAACCGAGAACACAGGCTAAAACCGAGAAATCATTGTTTTGAAGCAGTAAACAGCTTTTTTACTGTTTCTAGGGTCAAAATATGTAAGAATCCAATGCATTTGACTAATTATAAGAGTTTTGGTTGAATTTGGAGTGTTTAGACAACACTTATACCCATTTTGTCCTAGAACAGGCTAAAACCGAGAAAACATTGATTCGAAGCAGTAAACAACTTTCTTTTGTGTGTGACAATCCAATGCATTTGACTAATTGTAAAAATTCGGGATGAATTTGGAGTGTTTAGACAACACTTATACCCATTTTGTCCCGAAACTGGCTAAAACCGAGAAAACATTGATTCGAAGCAGTAAACAGCTTTGTTTGGGTTTCTAAGATCAAAATGTGTGACAATCCAATGCATTTGACTAATTGTAAGATTCGGGATGAATTTGGAGTGTTTAGACAACACTTATACCCATTTTGTCCCGAAACCGGCTAAAACCGACAAAACATTGATTCGAAGCAGTAAAAAGCTTTGTTACTGTTTCTAGGGTCAGAATGTGTGACAATCCATTGCATTTGACTAATTGTAAGATTTTGGGATGAATTTGGAGTGTTTAGAGAACACTTAAACCTGTTTTATCCCAAAGCAAGCTTAAACCAAGAACACATGCTAAAACCGAGAAATCATTGTTTTGAAGCAGTAAACAGCTTTGTTACTGTTTCTAGGGTCAAAATATGTAACAATCCAATGCATTTGACTAATTATAACAGTTCGAGTTGAATTTGGAGTGTTTAGACAACACTTATACCCATTTTGTCCCAAAATAAACTTTAAACGAGAAAACAAGCTAAAACCGAGAAAACATTAATCCGAAGCAGTAAACAGCTTTGGTTGTGTTTCTAGGATCAAAATGTGTGAATATCCAATGCATTTGACTAATTGTAAGTGTTCGGGATGAATTTGGAGTGTTTTGACAACACTTAAACACATTTTGTCCCGAAACAGGCTAAAACCGAGAAAATATTGATTCAAAGCAGTAAACAGCTTTTTTGTGTGTGACAATCCAATGCATTTAATTAATTGTAAGAATTCGGGATGAATTTGGAGTGTTTAGACAACACTTATACCCATTTTGTCCCGACACAGGCTAAAACTGAGAAAACATTGATTCGAAGCACTAACCAGCTTTGTTACTGTTTCTAGTGTCAGAATGTCTGACAATCCATTGCATTTGACTAATTGTAAGAGTTTGGGATGAATTTGGAGTGTTTAGAGAACACTTAAACCTGTTTTATCCCAAAGCAAGCTTAAACCAAGAACACATGCTAAAACCGAGAAATCATTGGTTTGAAGCAGTAAACAGCTTTGTTACTGTTTCTAGGGTCAAAATATGTAACAATCCAATGCATTTGACTAATTATAAGAATTCGGGTTGAATTTGGAGTGTTTAGACAACACTTATACCGATTTTGTCCCAAAACAAACTTAAAACGAGAAAACAAGCTGAAACCGAGAAAACATTAATTTGAAGCAGCAAACAGCTTTGTTTGTGTTTCTAGGATCAAAATGTGTGACCATCCAATGCATTTGACTAATTGTAAGAGTTTGGGATGAATTTGGAGTGTTTTCACAACACTTAAACCCATTTTGTCCCGAAACAGGCTAAAACCGAGAAAATATTGATTCGAAGCAGTAAACAGCTTTTTTTTTTGTGTGACAATCCAATGCATTTGATTAATTGTAAGAATTCGGGATGAATTTGGAGTGTTTAGACAACACTTATACCCATTTTGTCCCAAAACAGGCTAAAACCGAGAAAACATTGATTCGAAGCAGTAAACAGCTTTGTTACTGTTTCTAGGGTCAGAATGTGTGACAATTCAATGCATTTGACTAATTGTAAGAGTTCGGGATGAATTTGGAGTGTTTAGACAACACTTAAATCCGTTTTATCCCAAAGCAAGTTTAAACCGAGAACACAGGCTAAAACCGAGAAATCATTGTTTTCAAGCAGTAAACAGCTTTTTTACTGTTTCTAGGGTCAAAATATGTAAGAATCCAATGCATTTGACTAATTATAAGAGTTTTGGTTGAATTTGGAGTGTTTAGACAACACTTATACCCATTTTGTCCTAGAACAGGCTAAAACAAAGAAAACATTGATTCGAAGCAGTAAACAACTTTCTTTTGTGTGTGACAATCCAATGCATTTGACTAATTGTAAAAATTCGGGATGAATTTGGAGTGTTTAGACAACACTTATACCCATTTTGTCCCGAAACTGGCTAAAACCGAGAAAACATTGATTCGAAGCAGTAAACAGCTTTGTTTGGGTTTCTAAGATCAAAATGTGTGACAATCCAATGCATTTGACTAATTGTAAGATTCGGGATGAATTTGGAGTGTTTAGACAACACTTATACCCATTTTGTCCCGAAACCGGCTAAAACCGACAAAACATTGATTCGAAGCAGTAAAAAGCTTTGTTACTGTTTCTAGGGTCAGAATGTGTGACAATCCATTGCATTTGACTAATTGTAAGATTTTGGGATGAATTTGGAGTGTTTAGAGAACACTTAAACCTGTTTTATCCCAAAGCAAGCTTAAACCAAGAACACATGCTAAAACCGAGAAATCATTGTTTTGAAGCAGTAAACAGCTTTGTTACTGTTTCTAGGGTCAAAATATGTAACAATCCAATGCATTTGACTAATTATAACAGTTCGAGTTGAATTTGGAGTGTTTAGACAACACTTATACCCATTTTGTCCCAAAATAAACTTTAAACGAGAAAACAAGCTAAAACCGAGAAAACATTAATCCGAAGCAGTAAACAGCTTTGGTTGTGTTTCTAGGATCAAAATGTGTGACTATCCAATGCATTTGACTAATTGTAAGTGTTCGGGATGAATTTGGAGTGTTTTGACAACACTTAAACCCATTTTGTCCCGAAACAGGCTAAAACCGAGAAAATATTGATTCAAAGCAGTAAACAGCTTTTTTGTGTGTGACAATCCAATGCATTTAATTAATTGTAAGAATTCGGGATGAATTTGGAGTGTTTAGACAACACTTATACCCATTTTGTCCTGAACCAGGCTAAAACCGAGAAAACATTGATTCGAAGCAGTAACCAGCTTTGTTACTGTTTCTAGGGTTAGAATGTGTGACAATCCAATGCATTTGACTAATTGTAAAAGTTTGGGAAGAATTTGGAGTGTTTAGACAACACTTAAATCCGTTTTATCCCAAAGCAAGCTTAAACCGAGAACACAGGCTAAAACCGAGAAATCATTGTTTTGAAGCAGTAAACTGCTTTTATTACTGTTTCTAGGGTCAAAATATGTAACAATCCAATGCATATGACTAATTATAAGAGTATTGGTTGAATTTGGAGTGTTTAGACAACACTTATACCCATTTTGTCCCGGAACAGGCTAAAACCGAAAAATCATTGATTCGAAGCAGTAAAGAACTTTCTTTTGTGTGTGACAATCCAATGCATTTGACTAATTGTAAGAATTCGGGATGAATTTGGAGTGTTTAGACAACACTTATACCCATTTTGTCCCGAAACCGGCTAAAACCTTCAAAACATTGATTCGAAGCAGTAAAAAGCTTTGTTACTGTTTCTAGGGTCAGAATGTGTGACAATACATTGCATTTGACTAATTGTAAGATTTTGGGATGAATTTGGAGTGTTTAGACAACACTTAAACCCGGTTTATCCCAAAGCATGCTTAAACCAAGAAAACAAGCTTAAACCGAGAAAACATTGATTCGAAGAAGTAATCAGCTTTTTTACTATTTCTAGGGTCAAAATATGAAACAATCCAATGCGTTTGACAAATTATAAGAGTGCGGGTTGAATTTGGAGTGTTTAGACAACACTTATACTCATGTTCTCCCAAAACAAGCTTAAAACGAGAAAACAAGCTAAACCCGAGAAAACATTAATTCGAAGCAGTAAACAGCTTTGTTTGTGTTTCGAGGATCAAAATGTGTGACAATCCAATCCATTTGACTAATTGTAAGTGTTCGGGATGAATTTGGAGTGTTTAGACAACACTTATATCCCTTTTGTCCCGAGACAGGCTAAAACCGAGAAAACATTGATTCGAAGCAGTATACAGCTTTGTTACTGTTTCCAGGGTCAGAATGTGTGACAATCCATTGCATTTGACTAATTGTAAGAATTTGGGATGAATTTGGAGTGTTTAGACAACACTTAAACCCGTTTTATCCCAAAAGAGGCTTAAATCGAGAAAACAAGCTAAAACCGAGATAACATTGATTCGAAGAAGTAATCAGCTTTTTTACTGTTTCTAGGGTCAAAATATGTAACAATCTAATGCATTTGACTAATTATAAGAGTTCGGGTTGAATTTGGAGTCTTTAGACAACACTTATACCCATTTTGTCCCAAAAAAGCTTAAAACGAGAAAACAAGCTAAAGCCGAGAAAACATTAATTCGAAGCAATAAACAGCTTTGTTTGTGTTTCTAGGATCGAAATTTGTGACAATCTAATGCATTTGACTAATTGTAAGAGTTTGGGATGAATTTGGAGTGTTTTGACAACACTTAAATCCATTTTGTCCCGAAACAGGCTAAAACCGAGAAATTATTGATTCGAAGCAGTAAACAGCTTTTTTTTGTGTGTGACAATCCAATGTATTTGACTAATTATAAGAGTTCGGGTTGAATTTAGAGTGTTTAGACAACACTTATACCCATTTTTTCCCAAAACAAACTTAAAACGAGAAAACAAGCTAAAACCGAGAAAACATTAATCTGAAGCAGTAAACAACTTTGGTTGTGTTTCTAGGATCAAAATGTGTGACTATCCAATGCATTTGACTAATTGTAAGTGTTCGGGATGAATTTAGAGTGTTTTGACAACACTTAAACCCATTTTGTCCCGAAACAGGCTAAAACCGAGAAAATATTGATTCAAAGCAGTAAACAGCTTTTTTGTGTGTGAGAATCCAATGCATTTAATTAATTGTAAGAATTCGGGATGAATTTGGAGTGTTTAGACAACACTTATACCCATTTTGTCCCGAAACAGGCTAAAACCGAGTAAACATTGATTCGAAGCAGTAACCAGCTTTGTTACTGTTTCTAGGGTCAAAATATGTAACAATCCAATGCATTTGACTAATTATAACAGTTCGAGTTGAATTTGGAGTGTTTAGACAACACTTATACCCATTTTGTCCCAAAACAAACTTAAAACGAGAAAATTAGCTAAAACCGAGAAAACATTAATCCGAAGCAGTAAACAGCTTTGGTTGTGTTTCTAGGATCAAAATGTGTGACTATCCAATGCATTTGACTAATTGTAAGTGTTCGGGATGAATTTGGAGTGTTTTGACAACACTTAAACCCATTTTGTCCCGAAACAGGCTAAAACCAAGAAAATATTGATTCAAAGCAGTAAACAGCTTTTTTGTGTGTGACAATCCAATGCATTTAATTAATTGTAAGAATTCGGGATGAATTTGGAGTGTTTAGACAACACTTATACCCATTTTGTCCCGAAACAGGCTAAAACCGAGAAAACAAGCTAAACCCGAGAAAACATTAATTCGAAGCAGTAAACAGCTTTGTTTGTGTTTCGAGGATCAAAATGTGTGACAATCCAATCCATTTGACTAATTGTAAGTGTTCGGGATGAATTTGGAGTGTTTAGACAACACTTATATCCCTTTTGTCCCGAGACAGGCTAAAACCGAGAAAACATTGATTCGAAGCAGTATACAGCTTTGTTACTGTTTCCAGGGTCAGAATGTGTGACAATCCATTGCATTTGACTAATTGTAAGAATTTGGGATGAATTTGGAGTGTTTAGACAACACTTAAACCCGTTTTATCCCAAAAGAGGCTTAAATCGAGAAAACAAGCTAAAACCGAGATAACATTGATTCAAAGAAGTAATCAGCTTTTTTACTGTTTCTAGGGTCAAAATATGTAACAATCCAATGCATTTGACTAATTATAAGAGTTCGAACTGAATTTGGAGTCTTTAGACAACACTTATACCCATTTTGTCCCAAAAAAGCTTAAAACGAGAAAACAAGCTAAAGCCAAGAAAACATTAATTCGAAGCAATAAACAGCTTTGTTTGTGTTTCTAGGATCAAAATTTGTGACAATCCAATGCATTTGACTAACTGTAAGAGTTTGGGATGAATTTGGAGTGTTTTGACAACACTTAAACCCATTTTGTCCCGAAACAGGCTAAAACCGAGAAATTATTGATTCGAAGCAGTAAACAGCTTTTTTGTGTGTGACAATCCAATGTATTTGACTAATTATAAGAGTTCTGGTTGAATTTGGAGTGTTTAGACAATACTTATACCCATTTTGTCCCGAAACAAGCTAAAACCGAGAAAACATTGATTCAAAGCAGTAAACAGCTTTGTTACTGTTTCTAGGGTCAGCATGTGTGACAATCCAATGCATTTGACTAATTGTAAGAGTTCGGGATGAATTTGGAGTGTTTAGACAACACTTAAATCCGTTTTATCCCAAAGCAAGCTTAAACCGAGAACACAGGCTAAAACCGAGAAATCATTGTTTTGAAGTAGTAAACAGCTTTGTTACTGTTTCTAGGGTCAAAATATGTACCAATCCAATGCATTTGACCAATTATAAGAGTTTTGGTTGAATTTGGAGTGGTTAGACAACACTTATACCCATTTTGTCCCAGAACAGGCTACAACCGAGAAATCATTGATTCGAAGCAGTAAACAACATTCTTTTATGTGTGACAATCCAATGCATTTGACTAATTGTAAGAATTCGGGATGAATTTGGAGTGTTTAGACAACACTTATACCCATTTTGTCCCGAAACAGGCTAAAACTGAGAAAACATTGATTCGAAGCACTAACCAGCTTTGTTACTGTTTCTAGTGTCAGAATGTCTTACAATCCATTGCATTTGACTAATTGTAAGAGTTTGGGATGAATTTGGAGTGTTTAGAGAACACTTAAACCCGTTTTATCCCAAAGAAAGCTTAAACCAAGAACACATGCTAAAACCGAGAAATCATTGTTTTGAAGCAGTAAACAGCTTTGTTACTGTTTCTAGGGTCAAAATATGTAACAATCCAATGCAGTTGACTAATTATAAGAATTCGGGTTGAATTTGGAGTGTTTAGACAACACCTATACCGATTTTGTCCCAAAACAAACTTAAAACGAGAAAACAAGCTAAAACCGAGAAAACATTAATTTGAAGCAGTAAACAGCTTTGTTTGTGTTTCTATGATCAAAATGTGTGACCATCCAATGCATTTGACTAATTGTAAGAGTTTGGGATGACTTTGGAGTGTTTTGACAACACTTAAACCCATTTTGTCCCGAAACAGGCTAAAACCGAGAAAATATTGATTCGAAGCAGTTAAAAGCTCTTTTTTGTGTGACAATACAATGCATTTGATTAATTGTAAGAATTCGGGATGAATTTGGAGTGTTTAGACAACACTTATACCCATTTTGTCCCAAAACAGGCTAAAACCGAGAAAACATTGATTCGAAGCAGTAAACAGCTTTGTTACTGTTTCTAGGGTCAGAATGTGTGACAATTCAATGCATTTGACTAATTGAAAGAGTTCGGGATGAATTTGGAGTGTTTAGACAACACTTAAATCCGTTTTATCCCAAAGCAAGTTTAAACAGAGAACAAAGGCTAAAACCGAGAAATCATTGTTTTGAAGCAGTAAACAGCTTTTTTACTGTTTCTAGGGTCAAAATATGTAACAATCCAATGCATTTGACTAATTATAAGAGTTTTGGTTGAATTTGGAGTGTTTAGACAACTCTTATACCCATTTTGTCTCGGAACAGGCTAAAACCTAAAAAACATTGATTCGAAGCAGTAAACAACGTTCTTTTGTGTGTGACAATCCAATGCATTTGACTAATTGTAAGAATTCGGGATGAATTTGGAGTGTTTAGACAACACTTCTACCCATTTTGTCCCGAAACTGGCTAAAACTGAGAAAACATTGATTCGAAGCAGTAAACAGCTTTGTTTGGGTTTCTAAGATCAAAACGTGTAACAATCCAATGCATTTGACTAATTGTAAGAGTTCGGGATGAATTTGGAGTGTTTAGACAACACTTATACCCATTTTGTCCCGTAACAGGCTAAAACCGAGAAAACATTGATTCGAAGCACTAACAAGCTTTGTTACTGTTTCTAGTGTCAGAATGTCTGACAATCCATTGCATTTGACTAATTGTAAGAGTTTGGGATGAATTTGGAGTGTTTAGAGAACACTTAAACCCGTTTTATCCCAAAGCAAGCTTAAACCGAGAACACATGCTAAAACCGAGAAATCATTGCTTTGAAGCAGTAAACAGCTTTGTTACTGCTTCTAGGGTCAAAATATGTAACAATCCAATGCATTTGACTAGTTATAAGAGTTCGAGTTGAATTTGGAGTGTTTAGACAACACTTATACCCATTTTGTGCCAAAACAAACTTAAAACGAGAAAACAAGCTAAAACCGAGAAAACATTAATTCGAAGCAGTAAACAGCTTTGTATGTGTTTCTAGGTTCAAAATGTGTGACTATCCAATGCATTTGACTAATTGTAAGTGTTCGGGATGAATTTGGAGTGTTTTGACAACACTTAAACCCATTTTGTCCCGAAACAGGCTAAAACCGAGAAATTATTGATTCGAAGCAGTAAACAGCTTTTTTTGTGTGTGACAATCCAATGTATTTGACTAATTATAAGAGTTCTGGTTGAATTTGGAGTGTTTAGACAATACTTATACCCATTTTGTCCCGAAACAAGCTAAAACCGAGAAAACATTGATTCGAAGCACTAACCAGCTTTGTTACTGTTTATAGGGTCATAATGGCTGATAATCCATTGCATTTGACTAATTGTAAGAGTTTGGGATGAATTGGGAGTGTTTAGACAACACTTAAACCCGTTTTTTCCCAAAACATGCTTAAACCGAGAAAACAAGCTAAAACCGAGAAAACATTGATTCGAAGAAGTAATCAGCTTTTTTACTGTTTCAAGGGTCAAAATATGTAACAATCCAATGCATATGACTAATTATAAGAGGTTTGGTTGAATTTGGAGTGTTTAGACAACACTTATAACCATTTTGTCCTTAAACAGGCTAAAAAGGAGAAAACAAGCGAAAACCAAGAAAAAACTTGATTTGAAGCAGTAAACAGCTTTGTTTGTGTTTCTAGGGTTAAAATATGTAACAATCCAATGCATTTGACTAATTGTAAGAATTTGGGATGAATTTGGAGTGTTTAGACAACACTTATACCCATTTTGTCCCGAAACCGGCTAAAACCGAGAAAAAATTGATTCGAAGCTCTAAACAGCTTTGTTACTGTTTCTAGGGTCAGAATGTGTGACAATCCATTGCATTTGACTAATTGTAAGATTTTGTTATGAATTTGGAGTGTTTAGACAACACTTAACCCCGTTTTATCCCAAAACATGTTTAAACCGAGAAAACAAGCTAAAACTGAGAAAACATTGATTCGAAGAAGTAATCAGCTTTTTTACTGTTTCTAGGGTCAAAATATGTAACAATCCAATGCATTTGACTAATTATAAGAGGTCGGGTTGAATTTGGAGTGTTTAGACAACACTTATACCCATTTTGTCCCAAAACAAGCTTAAAACGAGAACACAAGCTAAACCCGAGAAAACATTAATTCGAAGCAGTAAACAGCTTTGTTTGTGTTTCGAGGATCAAAATGTGTGACAATCCAATGCATTTGACTAATTGTAAGTGTTCGGGATGAATTTGGAGTGTTTAGACAACACTTTTATCCCTTTTGTCCCGAGACAGGCTAAAACCGAGAAAACATCGATTCGAAGCAGTATACAGCTTAGTTACTGTTTTTAGGGTCAGAATGTGTGACAATCCATTGCATTTGACTAATTGTAAGAGTTTGGGATGAATTTGGAGTGTTTAGACAACACTTAAACCCGTTTTATCCCAAAACAGGCTTAAACCAAGAAAACAAGCTAAAACCGAGATAACATTGATTCGAAGAAATAATCAGCTTTTTTACTGTTTCTAGGGTTAAAATATGTAACAATCCAATGCATTTGACTAATTATAAGAGTTCGGGTTGGATTTGGAGTGTTTAGAGAACACTTATAACCATTTTGTCCTTAAACAGGCTAAAAAGGAGAAAACAAGCGAAAACCAAGAAAACATTGATTCGAGGCAGTAAATAGCTTTGTTTGTGTTTCTAGAGTTAAAATATGTAACAATCCAATGCATATGACTAATTATAAGAGTTTTGGTTGAATTTGGAGTGTTTAAACAACACTTAAACCCATTTTGTCCGAAAACAGGTTAAAACCGAGAAAACATTGATTGGAAGCAGTAAACAGCTTTCTTTTGTGTGTGACAATCCAATGCATTTGACTAATTGTAAGAATTCGGGATGAATTTGGAGTGTTTAGATGACACTTATACCCATTTTGTACCGAAACAGGCTAAAACCGAGAAAACATCTATTCGAAGCAGTAAACAGCTTTGTTACTGTTTCTAGGGTCAGCATGTGTGACAATCCAATGCATTTGACTAATTGTAAGAGTTCGGGATGAATTTGGAGTGTTTAGACAACACGTAAACCCGTTTTATCCCAAAACATGCTTAAACCGAGAAAACAAGCTAAAACCGAGTAAACATTGATTCGAAGAAGTAATAAGCTTTTTTACTGTTTCAAGGGTCAAAATATGTAAGAATCCAATGCATTTGACTAATTATAAGAGTTCGGGTTGAATTTGAAGTGTTTAGACAACATTTATACCCGTTATGTCCCAAAACAAGTTTAAAACGAGAAAACAAGCTAAAACCAAGAAAAAATTGATTCAAAGCAGTAAACAGCTTTGTTTGGGTTTCTAGGATCAAAATGTGTGACAATCCAATGCATTTGACTAATTGTAAGAGTTGGGATGAATTTGGAGTGTTTAGACAACACTTATACCCATTTTGTCCCGAAACAGGCTAAAACCGAGAAAACATTGACTCGAAGCACTAACCAGCTTTGTTACTGTTTCGAGGGTCAGAATGTCTGACAATCCATTGCATTTGACTAATTGTAAGAGTTTGGCATGAATTTGGAGTGTTTAGAGAACACCTAAACCCGTTTTATCCCAAAGCAAGCTTAAACCGAGAACACATGCTAAAACCGAGAAATCATTGTTTTGAAGCAGTAAACAGCTTTGTTACTGTTTCTAGGGTCAAATTATGTAACAATCCAATGCATTTGGCTAATTATAAGAGTTCGGGTTGAATTTGGAGTGTTTAGACAACACTTATACCCATTTTGTCCCAAAACAAACTTAAAACGAGAAAAAAGGCTAAAACCGAGAAAACATTAATTCAAAGCAGTAAACAGCTTTGTTTGTGTTTCTAGGTTTAAAGTGTGTGACAATCCAATGCATTTGACTAATTGTCAGAGTTCGAGATGAATTTGGAGTGTTTTGACAACAGTTATACCCATTTTGTCCCAAAACAGGCTAAAACCGAAAAAATATTGATTCAAAGCAGTAAACAGCTTTGCTACTGTTTCTAGGGTCAGAATCTGTGACAATCCAATGCATTTGACTAATTGTAAGAGTTCAGGATGAATTTGGAGTGTTTAGACAACACTTATACCTATTTTGTGCCGAAACCGACTAAAACCGAGAAACATTGATTCGAAGCACTAACCAGCTTTGTTACTGTTTCTAGGGTCATAATGGCTGATAATCCATTGCATTTGACTAATTGTAAGAGTTTGGGATGAATTGGGAGTGTTTAGACAACACTTAAACCCGTTTTATCCCAAAACATGCTTAAACCGAGAAAACAAGCTATAACCGAGAAAACATTGATTCGAAGAAGTAATCAGCTTTTTTACTGTTTCAAGGGTCAAAATATGTAACAATCCAATGCATATGACTAATTATAGGAGGTTTGGTTGAATTTGGAGTGTTTAGACAACACTTATAACCATTTTGTCCTTAAACAGGCTAAAAAAGAGAAAACAAGCGAAAACCAAGAAAAAACTTGATTTGAAGCAGTAAACAGCTTTGTTTGTGTTTCTAGGGTTAAAATATGTAACAATCCAATGCATTTGACTAATTGTAAGAATTTGGGATGAATTTGGAGTGTTTAGACAACACTTATACCCATTTTGTCCTGAAACCGGCTAAAACCGAGAAAAAATTGATTCGAAGCACTAAACAGCTTTGTTACTGTTTCTAGGGTCAGAATATGTGAAAATCCAATGCATTTGACTAATTGTAAGAGTTTGGGATGAATTGGGAGTGTTTAGACAACACTTAAACCCGTTTTATCCCAAAACATGCTTAAACCGAGAAAACAAGCTAAAACCGAGAAAACATTGATTCGAAGAAGTAATCAGCTTTTTTACTGTTTCAAGGGTCAAAATATGTAACAATCCAATGCATTTGACTAATTATAAGAGTTCGGGTTGAATTTGGAGTGTTTAGACAACACTTATACCTGTTTTGTCCCAAAAGAGGCTTAAAACGAGAAAACAAGCTAAAACCAAGAAAACATTGATTCGAAGCAGTAAACAGCTTTGTTTGGGTTTCTAGGATCAAAATTTGTGACAATCCAATGCATTTGACTAATTGTAAGAGTTCGGGATGAATTTGGGGTGTTTAGACAACACTTATACCCATTTTGTCCCGAAACAGGCTAAAACCGAAAAAACATTGACTCGAAGCACTAACCAGATTTGTTACTGTTTCGAGGGTCAGAATGTCTGACAATCCATTGCATTTGACTAATTGTAAGAGTTTGGCATGAATTTGGAGTGTTTAGAGAACACTTAAACCCGTTTTATCCCAAAGCAAGCTTAAACCGAGAACACATGCTAAAACCGAGAAATCATTGTTTTGAAGCAGTAAACAGCTTTGTTACTGTTTCTAGGGTCAAATTATGTAACAATCCAATGCATTTGGCTAATTATAAGAGTTCGGGTTGAATTTGGAGTGTTTAGACAACACTTATACCCATTTTGTCCCAAAACAAACTTAAAACAAGAAAAAAGGCTAAAACCGAGAAAACATTAATTCAAAGCAGTAAACAGCTTTGTTTGTGTTTCTAGGTTTAAAGTGTGTGACAATCCAATGCATTTGACTAATTGTCAGAGTTCGAGATGAATTTGGAGTGTTTTGACAACAGTTATACCCATTTTGTCCCAAAACAGGCTAAAACCGAAAAAATATTGATTCAAAGCAGTAAACAGCTTTGTTACTGTTTCTAGGGTCAGAATCTGTGACAATCCAATGCATTTGACTAATTGTAAGAGTTCAGGATGAATTTGGAGTGTTTAGACAACACTTATACCCATTTTGTGCCGAAACCGGCTAAAACCGAGAAACATTGATTCGAAGCACTAACCAGCTTTGTTACTGTTTCTAGGGTCAGAATGGCTGATAATCCATTGCATTTGACTAATTGTAAGAGTTTGGGATGAATTGGGAGTGTTTAGACAACACTTAAACCCGTTTTATCCCAAAACATGCTTAAACCGAGAAAACAAGCTAAAACCTAGAAAACATTGATTCGAAGAAGTAATCAGCTTTTTTACTGTTTCAAGGGTCAAAATATGTAACCATCCAATGCATTTGACTAATTATAAGAGGTTTGGTTGAATTTGGAGTGTTTAGACAACACTTATAACCATTTTGTCCTTAAACATGCTAAAAAAGAGAAAACAAGCGAAAACCAAGAAAAAACTTGATTTGAAGCAGTAAACAGCTTTGTTTGTGTTTCTAGGGTTAAAATATGTAACAATCCAATGCATTTGACTAATTGTAAGAATTTGGGATGAATTTGGAGTGTTTAGACAACACTTATACCCATTTTGTCCCGAAGCCGGCTAAAACCGAGAAAAAATTGATTCGAAGCAGTAAACAGCTTTGTTACTGTTTCTAGGGTCAGAATCTGTGACAATCCATTGCATTTGACTAATTGTAAGATTTTGGGATGAATTTGGAGTGTTTAGATAACACTTAACCCCGTTTTATCCCAAAACATGTTTAAACCGAGAAAACAAGCTAAAACCGAGAAAACATTGATTCGAAGAAGTAATCAGCTTTTTTACTGTTACTAGGGTCAAAATATGTAACAATCCAATGCATTTGACTAATTATAAGAGGTCGGGTTGAATTTGGAGTGTTTAGACAACACTTATACCCATTTTGTCCCAAAACAAGCTTAAAACGAGAACACAAGCTAAACCCGAGAAAACATTAATTCGAAGCAGTAAACAGCTTTTTCTGTGTTTTGAGGATCAAAATGTGTGAGAATCCAATGCATTTGACTAATTGTAAGTGTTTGGGATGAATTTGGAGTGTTTAGACAACACTTATATCCCTTTTGTCCCGAGACAGGCTAAAACCGAGAAAACATCGATTCGAAGCAGTATACAGCTTTGTTACTATTTTTAGGGTCATAATGTGTGACAATCCATTGCATTTGACTAATTGTAAGAGTTTGGGATGAATTTGGAGTGTTTAGACAACACTTAAACCCGTTTTATCCCAAAACAGGCTTAAACCGAGAAACATTGATTCGAAGCACTAACCAGCTTTGTTACTGTTTCTAGGGTCAGAATGGCTGATAATTCATTGCATTTGACTAATTGTAAGAGTTTGGAATGAATTGGGAGTGACTAAATGATGTTCTTTTTGATAGAACTCCTTGTGAATTTCGGGTTTGAGAGTTGTGAGATGGTGTAGGCCTCCTTGTATTAGATGTTTGAGGAGCACCGTTTAATACTTGGACCAGTTAAATCTTTTTCTTCTTCACCCTGTTTTACATATTGACAATAGTGACATAATTAGTTTAATATATTGATAAACAATGCTTGAGAATAAAGAAAATAAACTTACTTTGGAATCGAGTGTTTTTTTTTTTTTTTTGTGTTTGGAAGTATTGTGTTTGTTCTTGAGTAGAGGTCTGTATTTATAGAACTAATGGAGATAGTTTGGTGAAATGGTATAATTCTAGAATATGCTTATTCGATAATAACGATGAGATACGGTAATATATTTTTTTTACATAAATTCTAACTCTTAAATCCGTGTTAGTTGCTAAAATTTAGAGGATAAGAATATTTTAGTTGATACAATTTTAAAAGGTAGGAATCATAAAATATATTTTCAGTTATTGTTTTCCTTTGATAGTAAGATTATGTTTGATATAAACTGATTTTGAGAAGATTTATTGCTATCTTTAAATCAGAGATCATCGTTATGATAAAGTGATAAAGTCATATTTGGAAAGTTTTTACAATGATTAAGTCACATGTTTTAAAATAATATAGATTTAATGGTGAATTGGAGATTATGAAAATAATACAGTCCGATTTGGATGCTATAAAATGATTTTGAGAAGTTTGTGGGAATTTTCATTGCCATCTTTGTTATAAGTATTTAATGGTGAATTGGAGATAATGGAAATGATACAATCTGATTTGGATAGTTTTTGAGATGAATAAGTTTCCGGTATTTAAATTAATTATGAGTTAGGTTTGTTCTTCAGATAATTTCGGGATTGCTTAATTATTTACGTGTTTTGTTATACTTATTTCCTAATTATTTTATGAAATTTTTATAGGTTTCTATGACATAATCTGTTTGGAAACGTCTAAGGCCATGAATGGAAGATGGTTTTTAAATGGTTTTTAGATTATAGATTTTGGTTTTTAATTTTTGGTTTTTGATTTTGAGATTTTAGTTTTTTGTAACAAAGTTATTTTTAAAATAATTACATAAAGAAACATAAAAAAATAAAAAGAATCGTAATTTTTCCTTAAAATCTGTAATTATGTGGATTCTAGTTTTTGTTAATATTTGTAAAGAAAAGCTAAAAACTAGTTTTCCTATTTTTTAGGAAATCTATTTAATGTAAAATCTTGAATGGAGAAAAAATTGGTTTTTGAAAAACAAAATCCAAAAACTATAGTAGAATCTACTTGACATTGAAGGCCTAAAGCTTAATCAAGCTCCGAATAGTGTTATACGTAGTTGATAAAATCCGTATAAGGTCCGCGTCTTTTGATTAATATTTTTACCAATTTGTCCTTCTGTGTTTTTTTTCTTCTTCTTTGTTTATGTAAATCGTAGGGGCATATAATAGAATACTTGTTTTGTTTTTTTGTTTTTATTTTTTTATGCCTAGGTGTAGTCCCCAATAGATTTTCTATAAACCTTAGAAGAAAATAAATAACAAAACGTTTTGATTTTTGAAAATATGATTCCATTCAAAGAAAAATCATTCAATGGGTTTCTCAGCTCACTTAATGAAAACAGAAATTGTATACAAAATTCTCTCTCTCCCTCTCTCAATGGGTTAATGGGCAAAATGATTATGTGATGCTGAGTTAGAGAGTGAGGGCGGTTCGAGCCATGGATAAAGCGCCGTCGTAGGATTGGTTTCCGCCGATAAAGCCACTCATGTGGACGAAGACACAACCGGGAATCTCAGCAGCTTTAGAGAGTTCTTCATCCCTAAGGCCTCTCCATTTCTCAGGCAGAGGCTTCCGGTTCTCAAACCTGTCTGGTGCAACCGCCACTGCTTGAACTCTCCACTGCTTTGCTCGTTCGTCCTGTTTTTTTTTTCACATTTCAGACCAGTTTTAAAGATCTATTATTTAATGACAGATGCTATCTTAGAAGGTTGGTGTACCTGGTAGATGACGTATTTGATGAGAGGCTCAATCTTCATTTCTTGCTCAAGCTCGAACAAATGAAGCTTCCACTGCTCACAAGAGAACCAGAGTTATAATCTTAAGACTCCAAATAGTACTGGCATCGATAAGCGGAATGGAGGTATTGAAACACTTACAGGGCAGAATTTATTCAATATCATGATCTCACCACTGGGGTCTGTCTTGAATCTTTCTTCAAGGCACTGAATCACAATTGATCGAGCCGGTAACCATGATCTTGCATGAAACTGGACACTCTACAACACAATGTAAAAGAAGCTATCGTAAGTTTTGTTTATGAAACATGTTATGTCTCTAGGAAACTACCATTGCAGTGGACATAGAAAGCAAGCACATATAGTGTTATATAAAAGAGAACTTACTTCGAGGAACTCTTTTCCAGCTAGAGCCATTGCACGCTGGAAAGCTTCATTCTCCTTCTCTTGTGACTGGTCAGGGTCAATCCAATCCAGATTTAATCTCCCAACCCTTGGGGAGAGATGTGTGTTGTTCACATATCTTGGAGGCTGGTCTGTATCATACCGATTTATTCCGTTGTCCACAGCATCAATTGCCTGTTAATATTAAGCAACATAAAGTCATCAAAACAAACAAGAATTGATATCCATATGAAGAATAACCAAATAATGGCACTTAGAGCAAGCCAACAATGATAAAAGGAAACTAAATTTTTCAGTTAAAAATGGAAAATATGCAATCACCTCCATGAAGCTCTTGTAGACAGCTAAAAACAACCGAAGAACATCAGGGTGGTCTTGATCAACATTAAGCTCCTTAGCTATGATCTCCTTACCAAAATGCTGAAGTATAACCAACAACAACAACAGTAAGAACTTAAAAATTGAAATCTTAGTGAGAATTACAGCAAGCAAACACCATGGTGTACTGTAGGTTGTTTATAACCTTGTAAACAAGACCAGCACTACTGAGCTTAGTGTTGAAGCCATGCCCAAACACTTCTTCAAAACCTTTCTGGTGATGATCATAACGGTCATGCTCCGGATCATAAACACCTCCAACATCAAGCACTGCATCAAGTTCTGCCAATATCTACATGTAACATACAACAAACGAGAATCTTATCCACCACCACCTCACAAATGACCATAAAAAAAAAACCCTAATTCCAAAATCTGAAGAAGGCAATTTCTAGCAACTAATCAACGACTAATTTCTTAAACAGTCTGAGGATTGTTTTTGTGATTGTTACCTTAGGTTCACGAGAACGGACGATATCGGCGCCGGAGAATTTATCGACGAGGCGAATCATGAAGCAGCCGAGAGCTTCGTCGCAGTGAAAGCTTCCATTATGAGTACCAACTTTCTTGACGGAAAGCTCTGAAGGAGAAGGGGAGGTAGCAGTGGAGTAAACCCTAACGACGCTTGAAGGAGCCATTGCTGCTACGAGAGGAGGAAGACGAAGTTGGAACAAGGACAAGTTTCTGATTAAACCTTTCGTTACCGGAAACATCTCACGAAATCTGATACAATGTCAAATGGGCCTCTTCCACCTTTTTATACGACGCTTAATAGAATAGGCCCATGGGCCGCTGATGTTTGTTTTGTTTTTTTTTTTTTTTAATTTGCATTTAATTTGCAAAGTCATCAAATTCAAATAAAGGTTAATTACGTTGGTGTATAAAAAATTCAAATGTGGAAAAAAAAATTGATTTTGTTTTCGTCAAATTCAAATAAAGGTTAATTTGCATTTTGTACATGCCCTCAACTTTAACCTGCAGGAAAAGAAGTACTAATCAAGTGAGTTGCTCTATCCATGCCTCTTTATTCTATGTCATGTTTCAAAATCCCATTAGGAGTCATCTCCGAAATAGAATCAGTCATTCAAAAATTCTGGTGGGAGAAAAATAATCAGGACAGAGGAATTTCTTGGATAGCATGGAAACGTTTGCAGCATTTGAAGGCGGATGGAGGTTTGGGTTTCAAAAACCTAGAGAAATTCAATGATGCTTTACTTGCGAAACGAGCTTGGAGATTAATTCAACATCCAAATACATTATTTTCTCGAATTTTTAAAGCTCGATATTTCAAAGATGACTGTGTATTAGATGCAAAACAGAGAGCTCATCAATCTTATGGCTGGTCATCCATATTAGCTGGTTTAGAAATTAGAAAACAAGGATCGCGTTATATTGTAGGAGATGGAGAAACAGTGCGTGTAAATAAGGATAACATCCAACCAACTCATCCACCACAACCAATATGCAGCAACCCACCAAACGAATCTTTTACGTTATCAAACCTCATTTCATCACACAATGGATACCGATCTTGGGACAGCGACAAGATAAATCGAGATATCGATCCTGCAGACCAGAGAGTGCTTCTCAACACTTATCTTCCTTAGAAACAAGGGTCAGATAAATTAATATGGCACTATACCAAATCAGGTGAATATACAGTTCGTTCGGGATACTGGTTCTCTATGAACAATCCCAATAATCCATGCGAACTACCACCGAAACCACATGGTTCAGTAAGCTTGAAAAGACAAATATGGAAACTTAATATTCTACCGAAGATTAAACATTTCCTATGGCGATTACTCTCTAAATCTCTGCCTACAGTTACTCGTTTAATATCTAGGGGAATGAATTTAGACCTTGTTTGTCCAAGATGTCTTCAGAATGATGAAACAATTGATCATTTACTCTTTTTATGTCCTTATGCTGAGTCAATTTGGCAATTAGCAAACATTCCTATCCATATTTTATATTCTCCCTCTATTAACTGTGAATCTTTTTTAGAGGCTATTTTCACACTCCAAAATGATCAAGACCTCCCAACACATACAAAGCTTCTCCTTTTTTGGGTGCTTTGGCATATTTGGAAAACAAGGAATAAATTTATTTTTGAAGAAATATCGGAAGCTCCTGAACATATAGCATTACGAGCAAAAGCAGATGTAAGAGAATGGTGTCGACTTGAGCATGATTCATATCGGGTTAACTCAAACATTCAACAACCAAAGTCAATGCACTGGACAAGACCAACACAACCTTTCCTCAAATGTAACTATGATGCGAGTTATGATCCCATATCTCACAGGCGGCCAAAAGTGGCTGGATACTACGCAACAATTCAGGAATTTCTAATGGTTGGAGAGCATCGGACTTGGGACAGGCTTCTTCACCTTTGGAAGCTGAAGGCAAAGCTCTTCTATCAGCACTACAACAAACTTGGATCCAGGGAATAAGAAATGTTGTATTTGAAGGCGACTGTGAGACACTAACAAAAATGCTGAACAACTCAGTTTATATAGCTTCAATAGAAGGAGTTTATAAGGATATTTTTTATTGGTCACAATTCTTTGAGCAAATTAAATTTGTTTACACTCCAAGATCATATAATAATACAGTCCATGTATTAGCAAAGCTAGGTTGTACAACAAACAGTTTCTATTATGCTTGTTTTCATCCCCAGTCTAATTATCAGATTTCCTTAAAAACGATTACAATTTTTCATCAATATAAATCTTTTTTAACGAAAAAAAAATAATAATTAAATAGAAGAGGCCGACTGGACCCATTAAAATAAAAAAAAAAGGAAGAAGCCCATTGTCTAGAATAAAGAAGAAGAAACGAAGTAACCAACGGCCACGATTACTCCAACACAAGACCAAATCTGATTGGCTGACATTATAGATCGTCGTAAGATGATTGGTCCACGTAATCTCCGATGACATGAGTTATAATTTCTTCGTCTTGCCATAAAAAGCGACTACTTCACCATCACCTTCGGCCACTACTGGACCCTATTTAAAGGCATTCCCAACTTCTTCTGCGAAGCCTTAAATCAGAGAAAAAGGAAAAGCTCTGTTCAAAACTAAGTTTATACGATCGAAACAAGGAGAGAGTGAGATCAAAAGCTTAAAGTTTTCGATATGGCTCGCTCGTTCGGAGCAAACGGCGCTGCTGTGCTGGCGATCATCTTCTTCGGTGAGTGGTGTCTTCTTATTCGATTTAGATCTCTTTAGTCTGTGTAATTCGTAAAAAATCTCCTCTGCATTGTTCCGTGATCGTATTACTGGATGTGATTGTGCTTGTTTTACAATGTTGAATTGCGATCTCTAAGGTTAGATCTCGTTTACAGAGATAGTTTAAGATGTTTACTTAGAGATTCGTTTCGTGGATGACGAGATTAGGTTGTGGTTTGTGAGTAGTATCTTTGTGAAATTGGAATTGGGAGAGTTACTGTTTTGATTTTGTTAGTGTATTGAGCGGTTGGAGTTTTTTTTTTTTTTACGTTTCAGGATGTTTATTTGCGTTTTCCACTGCAAAAGAAGAGGCCACCAAGTTGGGATCAGTCATAGGGATTGATCTTGGTACCACTTACTCTTGTGTCGGTGTTTACAAAAATGGCCACGTTGAAATTATTGCCAACGACCAAGGAAACCGTATTACACCTTCCTGGGTTGGTTTCACTGACTCTGAGAGGCTCATTGGTGAGGCTGCTAAGAATCAGGCGGCTGTTAATCCAGAGAGGACTATCTTCGACGTCAAGAGATTGATCGGCCGAAAGTAAATACATGAGACCTCTTTCTCTTGCGTGGTTTATGTATGTTTCACTTGCATGAGATATTGATTTTTTGTTTTTTTTTTTTTTTTTTTTTTTTTTTTTTTTTTTTTTTAATTTATGGCAGATTTGAGGACAAGGAGGTCCAAAAGGACAGGAAACTTGTACCTTACCAGATTGTGAACAAGGACGGTAAGCCTTACATTCAAGTCAAGATCAAGGATGGTGAGACTAAGGTTTTCAGTCCTGAGGAGATCAGTGCTATGATTCTGACTAAGATGAAGGAGACAGCCGAAGCATACCTTGGAAAGAAAATCAAGGACGCGGTTGTTACCGTGCCAGGTTAGCTTGTTGTTAATTCGCCGTCATTATATGTGCTGGAGACATAGACTTATCTGGATTGGTGATTGATTGTTCATTTGGTGTTGAAATATGCGCAGCTTACTTCAACGATGCTCAAAGGCAAGCTACCAAGGATGCTGGTGTTATTGCTGGGCTCAATGTTGCTAGAATCATCAATGAGCCTACTGCTGCTGCTATTGCCTATGGTCTGGATAAAAAGGGTGGTGAGAAGAACATCCTTGTCTTTGATCTTGGTGGTGGTACCTTTGATGTCAGTGTATTGACCATTGATAATGGAGTGTTCGAGGTTCTCTCCACGAATGGTGACACTCACTTGGGAGGTAATATACTTGTGACCACGAAGGATTCGTTTTTAATCACATTTCGTTTAATAACGGAGGAGTGTTGTGCAATTGGAATCGCCCAAATATTCTAAACAAAACATAATCAATGACTTGTGTCAAAGTATAGACAGAGTGTCAGACATTGAGGGATTGCTTTAGTGTGATGTTGGTGCTGACCTTTTGTTGTTACGATCTGCGCAGGTGAGGACTTTGACCACAGGATCATGGAGTACTTCATCAAGTTGATCAAGAAGAAGCACCAGAAGGACATCAGCAAGGACAACAAGGCTCTTGGTAAGCTCCGAAGGGAATGTGAGAGGGCAAAGAGAGCTCTTAGTAGCCAGCACCAAGTCCGTGTAGAGATTGAGTCACTCTTTGATGGTGTTGATTTCTCTGAGCCACTCACCAGAGCTCGTTTCGAGGAGCTGAACAATGACTTGTTCAGGAAGACCATGGGACCTGTGAAGAAGGCCATGGATGATGCTGGTCTACAGAAGAGCCAGATCGATGAGATCGTCCTTGTTGGTGGAAGCACCAGGATCCCAAAGGTTCAGCAACTATTGAAGGACTTCTTTGAAGGTAAAGAGCCAAACAAGGGTGTGAACCCAGATGAGGCTGTTGCTTATGGTGCTGCTGTTCAGGGTGGTATTTTGAGTGGAGAAGGCGGTGATGAGACCAAAGATATTCTTCTTCTTGATGTGGCACCACTCACTTTGGGTATTGAGACTGTTGGAGGAGTGATGACCAAGCTGATCCCGAGAAACACAGTTATTCCAACCAAGAAATCTCAGGTTTTCACAACGTACCAAGACCAGCAGACAACTGTCTCAATTCAGGTCTTTGAAGGTGAAAGAAGTCTCACCAAGGACTGCAGGCTGCTCGGGAAATTCGACCTCAACGGAATCCCACCAGCCCCAAGGTTTGCTCTCTCTTCTTTTAACCTTTTGTAACTGTAAAATCAGTCTCATTTGAACTTTAAAATAGTCATCATTCTTCTTTTTGACAGAGGAACCCCTCAAATCGAGGTCACATTCGAAGTGGACGCCAATGGTATCCTGAACGTGAAAGCAGAGGACAAGGCGAGTGGTAAATCAGAAAAGATTACAATCACAAACGAGAAGGGTCGTCTGAGCCAAGAAGAGATTGACCGGATGGTGAAGGAGGCAGAGGAGTTTGCAGAGGAAGACAAGAAGGTGAAGGAGAGGATCGACGCCAGGAATGCGTTGGAGACGTACGTGTACAACATGAAAAACCAAGTGAACGACAAGGACAAGCTTGCAGACAAATTGGAAGGGGATGAGAAGGAGAAGATCGAAGCAGCAACCAAAGAAGCCTTGGAGTGGCTCGACGAGAACCAAAACTCTGAGAAAGAAGAGTACGATGAGAAGCTCAAGGAGGTAGAAGCAGTGTGTAACCCAATCATCACGGCAGTATACCAGAGATCAGGCGGAGCACCAGGTGCAGGAGGAGAATCAACGACTGAGGAGGAAGATGAGTCTCATGATGAACTCTAGATGTCTTTTTTTATCATTGATTTGTTAAAACCATTAGAGACAAGTTTTGAGTATGAAAGAAACAAAAGTCGTTTTTTGTTTTTGTTTTTTTGTATGTTTTTGGTTTTTCATTTTAGGAAAGGGGAGTGATTAAGTAGCGTCCCTTCTTTAGTCTCCCCGGACGTTCTCTTTATGTTCCCTTTACTTCTTCATAACAAATACTTTTTTCCCATCCAAAATAAGATACATTGTTACCGATCAGTGGTGAACCGATTTTTATAGAGAAGACTCTTAGCAGTGGCTGACCAATCTTCAGATGCATAACGACATGAGAAAAATAAGTGATCTCGAGTCTCAGTGGGAGTGGAACAGAAAACACAAGTCACATTTGAGCCATTATTCCAAGCCTACATACGGTCGTGAGGGTCGTCTATAGATGGATGGTTATGCATGGCAAGCCAAGTACAAAAGGATTGTTTTGGTGTCGAGTGAGCGAACCAAACTATTTTGTGCCAAGCTCTCTTAACTTTTTTTAAAAATTATGCAATCACTAGAATCTTAATTCTACATTAATCACAGTCAAATAACAGAGTATCAAAAGTCGTTAAATATTTCAATTGATCACATAATAAACACATCAGAAGAATTTGCAAAATACCTCCGTTCATTACAGCGGTGAAGTCTTCATGAACGGTTTTTTAGATGAATGATGAAAGCTTAACTTTTAAGGTCGGAATATCAATCTCTCTTTTCGCCTACAATCTTTTTTTTAGTGTTAAGTCTTTTCGGAAATCCTTTATGATAGACTAAAGGCTTGTATTTATAGGTGCAGAGAGCAGAGAGGACGAAGCTCCACTTTAAAGGTTTCTTTCGGAATAATCTCAATCGTCCATCAACGCAACGAAGACATGTAATATAAGTGGAAGCATAAGAGTTAAACACATTATGTAATCGTGATATACCATCATGTATGCTCATGTTTATACAATATTTTTTTGTCGTGATTTCATAATATTGGTCACCTTTCATGACACTTGTCATAAAATACTTTGAGGGGGTATTGAACTTATACTTGCCAAAATACAACTCTCCCAATTCTTCATAAGATACTAGCTAGGTACTACAGCTTTCCTATAAATATACTGTTAATGTTTAGTTTTATGGGTATTTTCATAACCATTGATAACACACCAAAAAAAGATGACACACTATACAATAGTACCAATTAGAAGCAAATACAAAGAGAGACCCACTTAGCTCATGTTCCTAATGTGCATATCTTAAGGCTAAGTGAGCTCCAAACAAAATCAAAGAATTAATACTGCACTAACACTGCCACAACTCTCAAATCTACACGCGCTGCTTCGGGATCTTTAGACCCGAATTGGTAAACCGTAGTTATGGAACACTCTGATCCTACCGTCCCAAGTTGCTGTCACAATCACAAGCCCCCACAGGTGAGGCGAAGAGGTATTAACGTTCTGGCACACACTCCTTAAGAGCCTCAACTTGGATCTACTGCTGACTGTAGCTGAAACCACTGCTGCAGCCGCACCTGCTACTACTACTCCAAGCTTCTCTTCTGGCCACGTTGTTGCTCCTTTGTTTGGAGATAAATAGTCCATGGGAGCCGGGAAATGAGCAAACGTTTTTTCCAAATCTGCTATAAAATTGTCCTCCTTCCCCTGCTGGCCTAGCCAAGGTATAGCCACAGACACATTGTGTGAGAGAAACCCCTCGTAAGATCTTATGGTTTTTGGTTTCTGAGAAGAAGCCTTCTTGTTGGGTTGAGAGTAGTCCCAAACATGAATGCCTGAGTCTTCTATTGTTGAGACAATGTGTTTCCCATCAGATGTGAATGAAGCAAATGTTGGACTCGTCAGTGTTGTTCCAAGACTTGAAGCTGAAAAAATATATATCCACCATAAATAAACTCACAACAGCAACACCTACATATATTGAACGAAAGAAAAACCTTTTTTAAGCTTGCAGATTGTATCCACTCCGCAGATTATTCGGATTTGAGAATCGGCAGAAGTAACCATCAGTTTGTCCGAATCACCAGGGAAAAACTGAAAACCAGTGATTCTTTTGCTAGGAGCCTTCTTCTTCCCATGTAAACTGATCTCTCTGTCCAGTTGCAGCTGGTTATCTGAAGTTCATAAAGATGATTCAGATATCAAAACACACAAATGATTTTAGTTGAGTGTTTGGTAATCCGAAAAGTTAAAAAAAAAACGTACCAATTGTATGGTAAAAGCGACATTCTCCAGTCATAGAACCTACTACCGCACCCTTAGCATCAGGTCGGTAGCACAAAGCTGTAACGATCTCTCTTATATCTGTGTAGTCAACAACTCGGAAACGGGACACATCCCATATTCGGACTTTTCCATCAATCGATCCACTTATAAAGTAATTGTCATCCACAGGATTGAATGCCACACAAGTCACTGTCACAAAGGAAGAGAGAACGTGCGTAAGAAGACATACCGTAAACAGAATTGAAGAAGGCAGATAGAGAAAGAAACTCACCAAAGCTCTTATGAGAGAAAACTCTGATGCATTCATCAGAAGAACCAACTCGCCACAATCGAACAGTCTCGTCCACTGAAGATGACAGTAGAAACTGCAGTGCACAATCACAAGTTGTTAATTAGTTCCATCATCTCATCTTCTTACCATTGAAAGAGAAAACAGAATCGGAGAGTAATTTACCCCTTTCTCCGACCAAGAAAGATCCAAGATTTCACCCTTATGTCCTTGGAACTCGTGCTGAGGGGTTTCAGATATACTGAAGACTTTTGAGGGCAACACAGCGCAAGTCGATTCTGACTTCTTCCTCAACAACCCTCTGCTGCTCCTTTCAACCTTGTCAGTCTCAGTCTTGAGAGGCTCAATCTGGGACTTGTCATTCATTCCAAAGTAGACGCAACTAGAGCTTGAATCAGACTCCACCACTTCAAAGTCGTTGTCTCTTCTCTCGTCTTCAGTTATGTTCCACACTCGCACAACACAGTCTTCGCCAGCACTAGCTAAATACTTCCCATCATGTGAAAACTTCATCACCACGACGGATCCGTCATGCGCAGAGAACTCTTGTCCGATACAAAGAGACGAAAGCTCCTTGAACTGCTTTTTAAAAGACTGAACTCGAGTTAGTTGCCTCCGTACCGATGATCCCATTGACTCACCATCAGTGTAGTCTTCATTTTTGTCGAGAATATGAGTTAACACACCTAACTTCTTTAACCAACCTTTAGCTCCTCCCTTCTTAGGCGAATCTTCATAACGACTCATGGGAGAGTTCTGAAAATCTCCATAGCTACCAGACCTACTCGAACCAGATTCACTCGATCCCTCAGCAATGCTGCTACTGTTGCTGGAATAATCTCTCGTCAGAAAAATCTGATCATCAATGATCTTGGCACGATTCTGAAACGAACCTCTGAAACTAAATGCCTCAGCCAAAGAAGAAGTTGACAATGATGAAACAGAGGATCTAGAGGATATAGATTCATTCCTCAGCAACTTCTCCTCCTCATCCTCCTCCTCGTGATCAGTTTCAGACACAGAGTTTAAATGTTTCGAAACCGGGACATGGTCGGAACAAGAATCTCCCAGACGATCAAGGTCAAGACCAAGATCAAGGTCAAAGTTTCTTTTTTTGAAACTAAAACCCATAGATTGAAAAAACTTTTGGCGACGGTTATCAACACTCTCAGGATTCATAGTCCAGAGATCTAAATCACCAGTTGCTTGAACAAAATCATCGGCGGCGACTTCAGAGTTACAATCAGAAACAGATGAAACCTCTTCACGGGCATCAGCGAACAAGTCTTCCTCTTCCTCGTTCCCTCGGGTACCCATCATATATAGCTTCTGTCCCAAAACACACAAAATTCACAAAAAAAAAAAGTCAAACTTTCGAAGACAAAGAATGTTGGAAAAGTAGAGAAATTTGCTACAATGGTTTTCGAATTGAAACTAATCTAGACGCTTAACACCAAAAGGGGGAAGTGGTCAGATGATAAAATCATGACAAATCAAATATGATCCGGCAAAAAAAAAGAAAGGAGATTGCTTTGGAGTAAAGTAAAAGAATAAGACAACAGAGAAGAAGACGAATAGTTTATGGGAAGAGATGAGATAGATTTACTTACATTCTATTACCAGATTCAAATATTTTGCTCTCTATTCTTATAAAAAAAACACTAGTGTTGTCTTTTTGTCTGCATCGAAACGAACGGGTTTTAAAATAAAAAAAAAAAACCCCCAAAACCTTGCGTCGATACGAGGAGTCACAACTCCTCCTTGCGAGAGAGAGAGAGAGAGAGAGAGAGAGAGAGAGAGAGAGAGAGAGAGAGAGGGGTTCAAAACACACAAAAAAAACAAAAAAAAAAAAGGTTTGATTTTTAAGAGGAGAGGAATTTGTAAAGTTGAGAGTTTGTTTCTTCCATTATTATACGAAGAAGAAGAAGAGAGGAAGAAGAGAGAAAGGAAAGGGTACGAATCAATTAAATTGAACAAAGATCCTTTCCTTCTTTTGTCTTTTTCTTCTCTCTTCATTTCCTTTTTCTAACTCTTAGTTTTGAAATGGTCAAAACTCAAAACATTGTTTACACTTACTTAGTCAACTTTTAATCTTCTAATCCTACTTTTATTTCAATAACCATATGCTGAATTTTCTTTCTTTAATCTACTTTTACTTTTCTTTTCTACATTTGATTTGAGCAGGCCGGCTCATAAATAGCAAAAGAAAAACACTATGATCCCTCTTCAAATTTTAAGATATGGACTCTATTGGATTTATGATAAATGAAATTATAACATCTTGATTTAAGAAAATTGATGTTTTTCATTTGTTTTTTTTTTTTTTTTCCACATTTTGATTTGGTCGTTGTTTGTGTTTCGTTGTTGCCTGAGTCAATAGCCTCATATATGTGACTCACCTACCTACTCACTAAACAATTAGAAACGAGGTGATGATAATATCACAACAAATGGATTAAATTCCCCATTGTTTTATTTTGGTTTTTGATAAGGTCATTAACAATAAACTTGAAAAAAGACCTTATCAATAAATAAAAATGAAACAAGAGAAAATGACACACTAACGATAAACTAATTATTTATCAATTTTTCTTTTGTCAATTTCCCTTTTGAGCTTAATACATTACCTCACGTGTGCTAAAATGTCTTTGTTAGATTTTATTCTAAATATGACAGTATTACAGTTTACAGTTTACACATACTTTTAGATTTATGGTTTTTTTCGTACTTAATTTAGATTATGTGTTGTTTTGTCAAAAAAAAAAAAAAAAAAAAAAATTAGATTATGTGTTGAAGGACCTTAAAATTCCCAATTTAAAAATAATAGAAGTGCTTTGTTTGAGCAAATTTTTAATCAGTTCTACTTCTAAATAAGAACAGTTGCGTCGGTCATCGTTGATCACTTCATTAAATCCGATATTAGATAACCTCAAATCAATATTCGATGAACTGATTGTTCTTTGCTTTCATGTTTTTATCTTTTTCTTTGCCATGAGACCAAATTGTAGGTTTTACTTCACTGTAAAATCCTAAGCCTTTATTACATACAACTGATGTGTCAGGGCAAGACTCTAATTCACTTCAAACTATGACCTCTCTTTAGTGCTACATTAACATTGAGGACCACCACCCATCACGTTGAACCCATCATAATGAACACCGACGATCAGTGTTATACTTGCTAGGAATAAAGACCGACCGTTACTAGTAAACCATAAATACATAATTGCTTTGATTTCACATTAATAAAGAATCTATATATCAAAAAACAGTGAATATAAATTTCTCTTCCCCAACTATTGATTCAAACCCTAAGATTGCTCACTAAACAACTTCTGTTGTAACCAGTTTTGGGATTACACAAAATAAGAAACTAGGAGACCACAAACGAGATCAAATATGAATTAAATAGAAGCCCCAAAACAAAGAGTAGAAAAGGTTAGATTATGCGATGGGATGGAGACCACATAACACATTTTTTCTCTTGTTGGGATTCAACGTCTGTATAAGGGTACAGACATGTTGAATGACTGATGGCATTTGTCATTGGATTCCACATTCCAACTACTACTCTGACTCGCATAATACACATACCTTTATCTTTGTATTCTCCAAGTTTTCATTGGTCTCCATTGATTCCAAATATGCGGACCTTGTGCATGTGTGGGAATTTTGCGACCACCATGACAAATACGGCCAGTGTGTTGAGAAAGAGCATCGGGTGCTGATAGTCTGTTGTGTGAGAGGCTATCAAGTACCTACATGCAAAAGTTTTGATCAGATTTTCAGTTCACAAAGATCCAATCGTCATGGATAACAATTTGAGGTATTCAACAACATTCTTTAAGAGAGATTCAGCAAATCTCACAACAGGCCTTACGTCTCGTATGAATGGCCTAGACCTAAAATCCACATCTAATGTTCTAGGAGGGCACTAGCTAAAGAAGCCTTTTATAGCAAACTGATGATATCAATCATAATAGGGAACTTCGATCCAACCCTAATCAGTGAAACGGATTAGAACACAGAAAGTGACACTTTTGAAGCGCACTACTCAACAAACAGAAATTCAAAACGAAGAGACTCATAGGGCCTTCTGTAAATGCAAGAATAATTTATTGCCATGCCTAAATGTAAACTGTATAGTAGTAATGCCAATCAGATTGTCAAAAAACAACCGCTTTACCAAAAAAAAAAAAAAATCGAATTGCAATTAAACAGGCAGGGGTAAGTAAATTAAGCTCGTTGAGAGCATCTCTACATAACCAGAGGTAAAATGAGCACAGAAACAAAACAAAAAGCATCACTTTTTCAAGTATGGCAAATTAAAAGATCAGAGCATCTCCTACACAAACTAAACTGCAAAAATACCTGCAACCATTATGAACCCTAATGGGGAAACAAGAAGATCCTCGAGAGATGAAAGGGAAAGGGAACTTACAAGACAACAGGAACAACGGTGAGAAACTTGCGATTACGTGTAAGCTGCTTGCCATTATCAATCTGTTCCCACCAAGTCAACCTATTATAGATTCCTTGATCATCCCCAAACGGTGTTCCCTTCTTCCAATGGAACGAATGATACGTGACCTAGAAATTACAAATTTCAAATCTTATATAAATCAACCCAAAAAAAAAAAAAATTGGAAATCAAGAAATCAACAGATCGGAGGAGGAGATTGGGGGAAAATACGGTGAAATGAGCGAGGTGAACGATGGTCCAAGCGATGCCAGGAGAACAATGGAAGACGGAGAGAACGAGGAGCCAAGAGAAGAAGAGGATGAGAATATAAGTAGTCCAAACACCAGGATACGTGAACCACTCCGTGTTCCGATTCACATCCGTCGTCGGAAGTGCTCTAACGTACATCGCCGGAGATTTGGAAGATCAGAGGAGGAGGAAGAGATCGGAGATGATGAATTGAATCGTACAAAGGAGGAGTAACAAGTTTTGTTTCTTTTTTCTTTTCTTTTGGGCTCTTTCTGGGCTTTTTATTTTCTTCGATTTTTGTTTTTTTTTTTTTCATATAAAAAAAATTAAAAAAAGCATTAAATTAAAATAGGAAGGTGGTTGGATGGCTCACCGATGTTAGCCTCACCGCGTCGCTCGATAAACCACGACGACGACTCATTGCTTTGCTTTAAAATAAATAAATAAATACATAAAAAATTGGACTTCTCTTTCTTAATTGGCATCGATCGGATGTATATTAATTAGATATCCGAATTGTTCAATTAAGTACACTTTTTACATTTTCGAATTTTTTTTTAATTGATTATTGAACGAACTAGTTATATTTTTTATATAGAAAAAAATAGCTGAAATACTTTCAAATCCCTTTTGTTACAAAATTTCTATTCCCTATTTTTGTGAAAATATATCGAATAAAATATTTAAATTATCTGTTTTGGCATTTTCATTTTGATTTTTAAATTGAACATGTTTTATTCATTTTTCTTAGAGAAACTAAGACCACCATTAGTGGAGTTATCCACCATAGTTACTCTCATATTAATTAAGTATATAATTAATACTAAATTAAGTAAAGTAATTCTAAGAGAAACTTAAGCAAAATCACTTAGAGAACCCAAAATAAGGTTGCTCAAACATTTAAATAATAATTTTTTAATTTATGTTTATTAATTATCAAACTTTAATTATATAAAATGACAAAACAATTATTAAAAAATTTTATATTACATAAAATAGAAAACAATTAAATTTTACAAACTTTAGAATATTAAACATATTTTACAAAATTCGGAATAGTAAACATAATTTATAAAATTCGAAATACTAAACATATTAAACAAAATTCGGAATAAGATTTATTGTGCGGTTGCCCCAAATTTTTGCCAGATATGTTCAATCAAGTCTTTCTCCAAACGATCATGCATTTGTGTATCATGAAGGTCATTCCGAATGCCCATCATATTATTTATAGTTGTTGGCATATCTGTAGAATACGATAAATCGACTCGGGAAATTTCGTTTCCTTCTCCGTAATAGAATTCTGTTGGATAGTAGAAATTGTATTCATGTCGTTCGTCTTCCACTATCATGTTATGAAGGATGATACATGCTCTCATTATTTTCCCTATTTTTCCTTTATCCCAAAAAAGTGTGGGATTCTTCACGATTGCAAATCGAGCTTGCAAGACTCCAAATGCACGCTCTACATCTTTACGACATGCTTCTTAATTTTGAGCAAAGAGTTTTGCTTTTCGACCACGTGGAAGTGTAATGGATTGGATGAAAGTTGTCCATTTGGGATAAGATACCGTCAGTTAGGTAGTACGCCATTTTGTATTGCCTTCCATTGACAACGTATGTAACTCTCGAAGCTCGGCCCTCTAGGATATCATCAAACACCAGTGAGCGGTCCAAAACATTGATATCATTTAACGTACCTGGTGGTCCGAAAAATGCGTGCCAAATCCATAAATCTTGTGAAGCCACAGCCTCTAGTACGATTGTCGGTTTTCCAGATCCACGTGAATATTGTCCTTTCCATGCAGTGGGACAATTCTTCCACTCCCAATGCATACAATCTATGCTCCCTACCATTCCGGGGAAACCCTGTTGTTCTCCAATATTCATCAATCATTGGAGGTCTTCAGCTGTAGGTCTTCTGAGATACTCGTCTCCAAACAGATTTATAACTCCCTCAACAAAATGTAGAAGGCATTTGTGGGCGGTTGTTTCAGTGAGTCGTAAATATTCATCCACCGCATCTGCTGAACATCCGTACGCCATGATACGAATAGCCGACATACATTTTTGAAGTGCAGAAAGGCCGAGCCTTCCAGTAGCATCTCGCCTTTTTCTGAAGTATGGGACTCCATTCTCAATAGCATTAACAATACGAATAAACAATGGTTTGTTCATTCTAAAACGACGACGGAACATAGCTTGAGTGTAAGTCGGATTATCACTAAAATAATCATTCCATAGCCGAGCGTGACCTTCTTCGTGGTCTCTATTAATGTGGACTCTTCGGATAATTGGAGCTGATGGTACATCTGGGTGAGTGTAGTTGTATTGGATATCCTCCACTATACTATCAACTTCATCCTCTACAATATCATCAACTTCTTGATCGGAACTCCAATTAGACATCTTTTGACAATTTGGGTTTAGTAGAAGGCTTATGGGAAGTTTAATTTATTTTGTAATGGAGAAGGATTTTTCTTTAGTATAGGAGGAGAAGTGAAGATAGGAGGAAAGAGAGTTTGTTTGCGGGTGTAATGGAGTAAATGTTGTTGCGAATGAAGAAGAAAAAGTTGTCCAATATATAGACTTAACACTAGAGACACAAGCAAACAAACTACTTTAGTGGGTGTACATACAACCCTTACAAAAGGCAAAGTCGTGACTGTCCTTGCAAAACAAATAAAACTGTGACTGTCCTTGCCAAACAAATACAACTAAATCATACAAACATCAAAAGCCATACAATCCTTACAAACATCATAAGCCATTTAGACATAACCCTTCACATTAACAAAACATCCCAAATCTGTGACATGTTCCACAACAAGACAGCTTCTTCTCTTCACGTGACTGTCCACAGCTACATTTGATGACCCGAAACCTGAAACAAAAGAATACAAGTAGAGTTAAGCACAACAAAACGTACTAACATGAGAGACATAGAATGGTGACAACATGAGAAAGACACACAAGAGTTAAACATAACAAATGAAAAGAATTGAAACCTAAATGTTTGTCAACATTTGATCTACTAGTTTGTCTCTAAGTAGCACTTCAGCTGGTGTTAGTTCACTCTTGTTAAGCAGGCTGTCTAGCAATCTTATCTTGTCGTGCCTCTCTTTAGCCGCTTGTTCTTGATCCTTCATTGCAATGATCTTATCTAACTTACGGACAGAACCATCCTCAACATCAATACTAACAATCGGTTTCTTCCCTTTGTTCTTAGTAGCTTTAACCCCCGGAGGCCTCTTCTCAGATCCATCATTGCACGTAGTAGTAGTCTCAGATGCAAGCTTAGTCCGCTTGTGGTTACATTCTTCTGTGATCCATTTCTGATCGTGCTTCAGCTCCCTCCACCAATGTCCAAGCATAAATGGCTTCTTCATGTCGTTATTGTAAAGCTCATACGCCATTCTCATCACGTCATCTTCTGATTCTCTACTTTTCCTTCTTGCACTTGCTTGTGCGTAACATCCCACAAACTTGTTGACTTGGTGGTTTATCTTGTTCCACCTAGCCTTACATTGTGAAGGCCCTCTTGCGTTTGAACCGGCTGATCCATCATTTGCTTTGTAATAGTCTGCAACTCTCTTCCAGAAACTTGTTAACCGCTGCTCATTACTTACAACTGGATCCTTGCTTGTGTTCAACCAAGCACTTATGAGGTTGAAATCTTCCTTTGCACTCCACCGCTTCCTACTTCCTCTGCCGCCGTTTTCTTCAGTCTCTTCAACTGTAACCTCTATACAGTCTTCAGTTTCGGATGTTGGGCTAAAGTTAAGAGGCTGAGAAGAGAATGTTGAGCTAAAATGAGGGGGCTGAGAAGAGAATGTTGAGGTAAAGTGGGGTGGCTGAGAAGAGAATGGGTTGCTAAATTGAATAGGCTGAGAGGATTTAGCAGAATGTGGAGGGTTAGGATTATCTGAAACGTTGGGATCTATTTGAGAATTCAAAAGATCAACATAATTTTCTGATGACAAACGAGAGGGTTTATATTGAACTCAAGGTTAGGTTAGCTTTTTAACTGAAGATTAGATAAAAAAAGTAAAGTTTAATTGAGGTAAAAGGCTAATGAGTGTTTAGTTGACAAGAGATATACTTTTCAGTATATCTCTATGAGTAGACAACTGAATAACTTTTCAGTAAATCTACTTGTGTACAAATTTTCCAAAAGGTGATGTTTAAAGTCAATACTAAATTCAAATTCAATCATGTTTCTCAATAAACCAGTGTAATTATGCTTTTTATTCAAACTAGAAACAAATTTCACCTTCCAAAATAATTGTGCGAAAGAACAACAATCGGGTTCCCAAAATATTTTAAAACACTTGAGCAAAAAAAGAAAACAGGACACGGCAAAACATCCCAAATCATACCTTTAGCACAATTATTTATAAAAAACATCAAACTAGAACAAGAACTCACAGTTTTATCAAAACAGAACAAGAACAGTTAATATGTAAACCGAACTAGAACAAGAACAACAAAACCAACTCATTCATCCCAATCACATCTCAGAAAAAAACTAACAACAACATATGAGAGTTATAGGACCATACCTTATCAATTTTGACTATCCAACCGGTAAAACACTTCATGAACACCACTCTTCATCATTTAACCTCTATATCCAGTTCATGAGAACCTCGCAGAAAACAAGACAATCTTGTTAAACATCAAACTACACTTACACTCTACCAATAAAAAGACACACGGGTAACAGAAACACAAAACACAAAACAAGAACATACAAAGCTATAACACAAAAGCTATAACACAAAACAAGAACATAATAAGCCACTCATTCATAAAAAGCTATCAGACAATAATCATTAATTAAACTGAAACCCTAAATCATACAAACATATTTCAAAACCAAGATTAACATCAAATTAATCTCACGCTCGATGCCTAATAAGTCAAATCGACAACAAAGATGAACAATTCTAACAAGCAATCGAATTACTATGAAACCCTAACAATTCAAGATCACCGGAGATGAATTACAAAAACACAAAAAACATAGATCAGAAGACGAACTGTATCTCTCCAATTTGTTAGACGGTGGACCTCGCCGGACATCCGTCGTTGTCCCACCACTCCTCCGCCATCGTTGTCCCACCACTATGGAACCTTCGCCGTCGCCAAATCGTGAGAACCGAAGTGACAAACCCTAATAGGCTGGGTTACGCCAATACAGTCTCCAATCACCCTCCGTTTATCCCAAAAACCATCGAGATTAGCTGGATAAATCAACGATTTGATGTTAATCGGTTGATTTTTCCGGTGGAGAAGAATCGTGATTTATCCCCCACGAACGAGAGAGAAGAAAAAGAAGAGAGATGTCGAGAAAGAATGAAAAAATATGAGAAAAAGAAATTAACTTTTATATTTATCAGTTCACCAATCACTAAATGACACGTATCGTTGCTCAAGGGATTACTCCCAAACCTTCCCATAGAACCGATACTCGGCGTATTGGACTCAAATATTGGTTTTATAATATAATTTTAGGCCCCAAAATTAAGAGTAACCCATTAAATTACTGGAGTAATGATGCTGTAACAATTCCTTTTTTTTTTTTGTTCTCTCTCTCATCACATACTCTGTTTGACCAACTAATTCAATAAAAGCAATTGGATATTTTAACACAAAAATATATTATTCAACGACAAATGATTGTATTCACCAAAACAAAATAACGACAAATGATTGTTTTTTAATTTGGGCAAAACGACAAAATGATTTATATCTCGTATTAATGTTCTACCATTCAAGATTCATTAAAATTGAATTATAATTATATCTATTATCCAATTAATAATATAAAAACCTTAATAATAAAAGTAGTAAAATACATTATAGCATGTGTTAGTGATCATAGAGAATTTAAAAGTTTCGGGATATATGTTTAGTAATTTTTTTTTTTGGTCAAAATATGTTTAGTAATTATGTGGATTAGCCCGTATAAAGTTAAACTCTCTCAGGCACTTCTAACAAAGTTCTATTTATCAAGTTATTATCCAGATTTCACATATTTTTTGTTAACATAAGTGTTTTGTCTAATAGTATTTACCCTCATTATGGTAAACAACATCGAAAAAGACCTATAAATGAAACTCACCAAAGCAGATCTTACTACTCTTCTTCTATGCTGCTTTTTGGTATGTCTTCCTAAGCATTTTTCCTAAGTTCTATGGAACAAGTTATTATCCAAATTACATTCTGGACATTTATTTTAACAAAAAGTAGGTGAGATCTGGATAATAGTTTGTTCCATGCAGATTCGGTAGAAGTGATTGGAAATTTTTGAAAACTTTGTAACAATTATTATCTAGATTTCATCATATTCAATACTGCTGCAGACTGCAGAGATATGATTTTCTGCGCAGATCCATCTGAAAGTACAATGAGAAAACATAGACTAAACCATGAAAAAAATAATAATCTAATGGAGAACACCGGCTACAAGTATCTTAGCAGCTTCAATAGCAACTGCTCCCCGAAACACCACTAGTGAAAACATAGTGTTTGATAAGGATCACCTCGCTAGTCCAGCTCAAACTGCTGATCCTGTAGTCACTACAAAGAAAACAAGTGAGCCTAGTAAAAGAGGTAGAGGGTGACACAAAAATATATTATTCAATGACAAAATGATGTAGATCTTTGTATTAATGTTCTACCATTCAAGATTTATTAAATATGAATTATAGTTATATCTATTATCCATTATCCGATTAGTAATTTAAAAAACCTTAATCTATAATATTATTTTTGAAGTACATTTTGTGTTATGTCCTTAAAGTTTTGGTTATTTAATTTGTTTTATTTACAACATTAACCCCTAATTATTTTCCTAAAATAACAATTCCTAGTAACTCATTTAATGGAACTATTTAAATCGACATAATTTGATACATTTATTGCCATAAATAGCTTGACAACATCTATACATTTCGATTTTGTCAAAAACAACTCTACACATTAAATTTCTAATCCCATAAAAATCTTCAAACCTATTTTAATAGATCTTTAGAGACTGTATGATCTCTTAAATTTAAATGACACAACCGAGTTTGAGTAACAAATGATTACAATCATAATAATTATTATAATGTTAATAAAGTTCATAAAAACGAGAACCCAACTTTAGAAACTCAATAATCGGGTATATTTAACTTTAGCATCAAGAAAAATATTTAATATAATATATACCGTGTTAAGAAACTGAATATTAGTATGCGATAATGTTATCAACTCAAATAGGAAAACACTAAAATCTCTCTTTTATTGCTACGGATCGTAAACTCCTTGCTCATCAAGAATTTTCCATATATAAATATCAACTTCACAAACAAAACACAACACACAACCAAAACCACTAATATGACGGTTTTGAAACACGGGTTAAACCACTAATATGACGGTTTGTTATATAGCGGGACATGTTATTAACATGACGATTTGAATTAACATTAGTATAAATATAAAATATTATTAATTCGGTTTTGAAACACGGGTTAAATCTTCCTTTAATTATTTGGTCAATACCACTAATATAAGAATAATAGACATATTAAATCAAGGTAATTTAACTAAAATTTTGTAAAACAATTAAATCATTGGTAAAATTGTGACTTAATCCGAAAATAGCTTATAAATTACATATTTATGTATTTATTTCCCTTATTATTGTTCTAATAATTGACAATCCAAACAAAATTATTATTTAATTAAACAAAACAAACTAAATATAAAAAAACAAAAAATTAAAATATTTTTATTTTTAAAAAAATTGTCTTGCGGTGTATCACGAATTAAAATCTTGTAAAAATAGTAAAGTACATAATCGATGGTATATATATGGTAATGATCCAAGGAATTTTAAAATTCCACAATTTTCCTGATTTTAATTGACAAAAAAATAAAAAAATCTTTACAATACAGTAACATATTTCAGATGATTTTTTAGAAAAAAAAAAAAGAAAAAGAAGAAAAAAACGATTAACAAAACTTTTTAATATATAAGAAATTAGTACTCCAAAGTCCACAAAACCTGAAAAATGACAAATATATATATATATATATATATATAAAGGGCCTGAAATAAATGAAAATAGAATGCCAAATCTATTAATTACTCCCTTTGTCCCACGAAAATTGATGTTTAGAATTTTTTACACATTTTAAGAAAACAATGATTATTGAATTTAAATATATATTTTTCTTTGACTAAAGAGATATTATTTAATTTTAAACTAATAACAATTTAAAATTTTAAATATTTTTAATAATTAGTTATTGAAATTTACAAAATATTAATCTTTATTGGATAAAAAATATATCAAAACATCAATTTTTGTGGGATAGAGGGATTTGTGGGATAGAGGGAGCAGCAGTTGAGAAGAGAAGAAAGAGAGCGTTATTGGTTCGATAAAGACAGATAATTTGACTTTCCCGATTTATTTGGTGGCCGCCTTACCCCTTTTTTTTTTTTTTTTTTTAATTATTCCCTTTCGATTTCATCATCATCCCCTTGTTCTTCTTTCTTCTTCTTCATCCTTGTTGATTTCGCCATCCATCTCATCGCAATAATAAAACTCTCTCTAGATTCTTGCAAAAATCATGGAGGATCATCATCATTATCAATGGAAGAAGGATTATTTGGTCTGATAAAAGAGACCGAGAAGGATAATCACGACGGAGGGAGGGGGTGGAGAGATCGGAGAAATGAAGGGGATGATTCCTTCCGCCGCGAAACTCCGTTTCCGATCTTCTTCAATCGATTCGTATTGCTTCGCTCATGAGGCTTTCTCCGATTGTATCATCATCATCTCCGTCTTCTCCGTCCATTTCTTATAGCCCATTTTTTTCTTCTTCCTGTAATAATAATAATCTCCCTTCCTCGATCTTTTGCTTCCTTTCAATTTCACCATTGTAATCTCACCTCAAAACCTCCTCTCCGCTCCCTACTTTTGTTCAATTGGTTTGTTTGTTTTGTTTGTGCATACACATACATATATGGCTTCTGGTTCTGGATTTTTAGGTCAGATATCGTCCATGGAAGAGGCTGATTTCGCCGAGAAAGATCCTTCTGGCCGTTACATCAGGGTACCTCACCTTTTTTTTTTTTTTTTTTTTTTTTTTTTTTTATCCTCTCTGATTCTCTATGAAACTTCGTTTGATTCATGTGTACAAATTTGCATTCAATCTAATTTTTTTGAATTATGAGGAAAATGATCAGAACGTTTTGACCTAGTTTGAATGACTTCTCTTTGAATTAGCTAATAGCAATGTGTGTTTCGTTTACTGATATATTGCGTTTCAACTTTTAATCTGTGTTACACATACATTTTGGAACAATCAACTTTAAGTATCATGTTGCATTGTTGTTTTGTATAGTATATATGGTGGAAAAACAAAAGAGTGATTCATCTATTCGTTTTTTTTTTTTGTTTCCATTCTTCAGTATGATGATGTCCTGGGGAGGGGAGCTTTCAAGACTGTGTATGGTTCCTACACCCTATGCTTTTGTGTTTTTTGTTCCAAAGGAAAACTTGTTTGTTAACTCCCCCATCCATATATATATATATATATACCAGATATAAGGCGTTTGACGAAGTAGACGGGATTGAAGTTGCTTGGAACCTAGTTAGCATTGAGGATGTAATGCAGATGCCTGGTCAACTTGAAAGGCTCTATTCTGAAGTTCATCTACTAAAAGCTCTTAAACATGAAAACATCATCAAACTCTTCTACTCTTGGGTTGACGAAAAGAACAAGACTATTAACATGATCACTGAGCTTTTCACCTCTGGTAGTCTCCGGCTGTAAGTATCTATCTCCTCCTCACTTTCTCTTCTCTTATTATGATCCTTCGCTTTTTTGTTTTCTTCTCATTACCATTTCTTTCGATGCGCCAAGATACCGTAAGAAGCATAGGAAGGTCGATCCCAAGGCCATCAAGAACTGGGCAAGGCAGATTCTTAAAGGCTTGAACTATTTGCATTCTCAGACTCCTCCTGTTATTCACCGGGATCTTAAGTGTGACAATATATTTGTCAATGGAAATACTGGAGAGGTCAAAATTGGAGATCTCGGACTCGCAACTGTTCTGCAGCAACCCACTGCACGAAGTGTGATAGGTAGTAATACACCAAAAAAATATATATCCTCCTTCCTAGACCCTTGAAAATCTACTGTAGCTGAAATTTTTTGAGCGTATTCAGGTACTCCTGAATTCATGGCTCCTGAGCTGTATGAAGAGGAATACAATGAGCTTGTGGACATCTATTCTTTTGGCATGTGTATGTTGGAGATGGTAACCTGTGAATATCCATACAACGAGTGCAGAAACCAGGCTCAAATTTATAAGAAGGTCACCTCGGTAAGTCTTCCACGATCTTGACTTTTCATCACAATTATTTGTTGAAGCTGGGCTCCCCTTTGATGAAACTTTGCATTTGCAGGGTATAAAGCCGCAATCTCTCAACAAAGTTGATGATCCTCAAGTTAGGCAATTTATAGAGAAATGTCTTCTTCCTGCCTCTTTAAGACCAACTGCTCTAGATCTCTCCAAGGACCCGTTTCTTGCAAGAGATGGGTGCAAGGACTCTGCTCTTCTTGCTTCATCAAGCACAGCATCTAAACCTGTGAGACCACCACAGCATGAACATCTTCCCATGGATGTGGATCATAACGAGAATAGGAGTGTCTCCAGTGGCTCCTCTCGTAAAAGCAATGAAGACTACTCATGGTGCCAAACCATTGAACTTCAGAGGTTTGCAGAGGATAAGGAGTTCAGGTTGAGAGGAGAGAGGAGTGATGATGTCACGGCAGCAATGCTTCTGCGTATTGCTGGCTCATCTGGTTCGTTTGCTATAACAAATACCTTCTATCCAGACTCAGTCTTGTCACAGTTTTCATTTGCTGAATCAATTGAATGTCCTAATACAGGTAAATGTAGAATCGTACACTTTGCATTCTATCTGCATTCAGACACAGCTAAGGCAATCGCTGAGGAAATGGTTGAGGAACTGCATCTAACAAGCGAAGAAGTTGTTGTAATTGCTGACATGATAGATGACTTGATGATGCAACTTAACTCTGACCGAACCTCGTCGCATCATGATCAAAACTCTCCACATGTAGCCATTGACGATCATGAAGCAGCAAATCAGCAAACTGTGAACTCGAAAGATGAAGAAGCTGCAGGACAATCAATGAAGTCAGACATATCCGCAGACTATTACTTACCCTTCTCTTCAAACGACGCAAACGCTGCCATGGAGGCTGGTCGAGATGCAGAGTCGATGAACTCGTTTCTGGATTCTTGCTCAATGATGTCAACCATCTACAATCTTTCCATTTCAGACAATGACTACCCAGAAGACCTCAAGACTGAACTGAACTTGATCGAGTCACAGTTTAATCAATCCTTCCAAGATCTACTGAAACTGAAAGAGGATGCTATAGAGAACGCAAAGCGGAAATGGATTACGAAAAAGCAAAAAGCTGTGATCATCTCCTGATTTTGATATTTACTCTTCTTTTGGTGTCTTCTCTTCCCCTGAGATTAGTGTTACATTACATTTGGTGTTTGGATATATTTGATTTGATGTAAAGAATTTTTTTTACTTGACAAACTAAAAAAAAAAAAAAAAAAAAAAAACTGTTAAAGAAGCTAACATTTATTTAAAAGGTAGACAGATTTTGCACATAATTGTTCCAGAGATTAGATGCGATCTCATCTCTTAGCCTTAAACTATCTCCAACTTCGTCTGGTGGAAACCCATGTTCATGCCCCTCTTCTAAAGCCGCCACTCCTCTATCTCCTCCTGCTTCCGGCATAGTCTCTTCTTCAAACATTCTAAACACCATATTCATCTGGTTTCTCCAAGCGGACGTAGTTGTGCAGTGCACAAGCCGCAATCACTAGCTTCACTTGTGTTTGCAGAGGATACGGTGGAGCTGATGTCAGAATCGGAAACCGTTCTTTCAAAGCTCCAAAAGTCCTGCGAATAGCTCGATGCAACAACTTGTGTCGCTCATTGAACATTTCCTTTGCTTCTTCTTCTCCTGAGTTGGTTGAAACACCGTGATACGGCGCGAGAAAGCCAGGAAGATTCGGGTACTTGTGATCTACAATGTAGTATTTGCCTTGAGGGACTCCTAACTTGTTACGCCGAGACAAAGCTGCAGTGAGAACTTGTTGATCAGAAGCTGAACCTTCCCAACCAGCTAACACGTAACGGAACCTAAGATCGAAGGAAGAGGCTGCAAGAACGTTTTGGGTAAGAAGTCCATTGCAGTTCCGAAACGGACCTTGCTCGTCGACTCCAACCATAACAGGTATATGAAAGCTATCAACAACGCCAACACAGTCTTTGAAATAAGGATAGAATCTAGGATCATCATCCTCTAAGGTATCAGAATCCGGATTGGATTGAAACAAATCAACGGAGATTGCAATAACTGCATTCAGAACATTGTTGAAGTGGCGGCTGATGGTTTCACCAGAGTAACAGAAGAGTTCTTGAACAGCTCGAGTTCGAAGATTATGACCAATGATGAACAGAAAGATTGTTAACTGTTCCTCGATCTTGATACGGTTAGTGTGACGCAATAAGCCTCTGGTCTGAAAGAGATCACAGACCTTATAGAAGACAGGCTTGTCCATTCGGAAATTATCAAAACATTGTTCGTTTGGACCATTGAGGATTTGGTATACGAACTTGTTACCATCGGGGATTGGAGTAAACAGCTTCTTCTTTGTCTCCTTCGCCTGAGATCGCCATAGATGCTTCTTTAGCGACGCAGCTAAACAATCTCGATCTCGGAACTATCTGAAAGCGATGATAAGAGAGAGAATAAAAATGTTCGACGATATGTCCTTTTTTTTTTTTTTTGGGGGGGGGGGGGGGGTAAATATCAATTTATAAACTGATTTATAAACTGATAAATATCAATTTATAAACTGATTTTCTTTTTCTTTGGTCAAATAAACTTTTTTTTTCCTACAAATTATGAAACTTAAATATTCAAATGTTTTTTTGACGAAAGTTAATATATTTTGTAATTAAAACTAGGTTTGGACCGGCACGTACGTGCGGGGTCATATTTATCAATATAATTCAAATTTAAATTGGTTTAGTTTTAGTAAATTTGCGAATATTTGAAATAGTTATGATTTCACTACAAAGTTTTAATCCAAGTATGCCCGGATCAAACTTGAACCAAATTAGTAACTGTTAGATTTTTATTAAACCCGTATACTATTAAATCAAATAAAAAATAACAAAAAATCAAACTTTTCAAATGGGATAACCTAAATAATCAAGCTGTGCAAACACACCTCGATAGGTATATCCCGCAACAAATTTAATATTTTTTTGACCCATATAAAACCCGTTTCGTGAAACCCACATGAGTAATGTGGGACACACCTATAGATGTGTGTTTGCCCAACTTGATAATTTAGGGTATTCCATATATTTTTTTCCTAATTTATATAAAATATTTAAAGGGATTGGGTAAGAGATTCAAACGTCGTATTTCCATTTGGATATCATCATAAAGTAGATATTTACCCTTTTCCAAGTTGACACTTAATCAAATTAGTTAGGTTTTGAGAACTGAATATAGTTAAAAAAAAAACACATTCGGGAGATTCTTGATGTAGGACATTTTCGATATAAGACAAACTTTTATTCCCGATTGGAAAAGGATGGAACAGAAGCAAAAATTACCGAAGTCCCGCATTTTGCAAAAACACAAAGATAAATTATAGTATATTTATATATTATATAATATAATAAAAATATTACAAAATTAATTGAATTTTTTATTCTTGTTATTTTATGTATGGTTCATCTATATTGGAGCACACTTTAATTTTAATGTCTTTAATTGTTATTTTGAACATTGTTAGGCTATATAATTTGGACAAAAAAAAACATGTTACATATAAGAATGTAAGCAATAATTTATGGTAAGTCTAATATGTTAATTTATAGTTATTAATTTATCAAATTATAAGCTGATCCATAAAAACAATTTGGGACCAAGAAAAATAATATTGTTTATCGATTATTAATTTTTTTTTTAGAAAGATTCATTTATATGGTTTTAAAATGTTGAATAAATTCATAGATAAGTTTAAAAATAAAACATTGATCCTTTTCAGAAAACTGTTTGGCAAATTTGTCAATTATCATCACACAATTTATTATAAATTTCCAAATTATAAATTACGGGGTGGACATTATTATGAAAAAACCAAATGACTTAAAACAAAAAAAAAGGAGCAATGACAATGTTGAGTAGTAAAAGGGACAAAAAAAAATGGAAAATAGATGGCTAACTACATGAAGTATAGGTGAATACATGGTCACACATACTAATTATATTATTGTATACTAAACTACACGAAGTATATGTATTACATGGTCACATGCATGAACTATATAACGTCATGTGTTCAACACCATAGACATACAATCTGGTATACTGATTGATTAATTCCGGTGAAGACTGGTGTTGACTCCGACATTGACCAAAAAAATATTAAATCATTTATGGTTTTTATTAATTAAAAAATATTCTATTCAATATCTAATTATTTTTATATATTTCCAAAATATATTTTAAATGTAAACTAGAGAACCCAAACCTTAAAAAAATTATAAGAGTTTTGGTTGAATTTGGAGTGTTTAGACAACACTTATACCCATTTTGTCCCGAAACAGGCTAAAACCGAGAAAAAATTGATTCGAAGCAGTAAACAGCTTTCTTTTGTGTGTGACAATCCAATGCATTTGACTAATTTTAAGAATTCGGGATGAATTTGGAGTGTTTAGACAACCCTTATACCCATTTTGTCCCGAAACAGGCTAAAACCGAGAAAACATTGATTCGAAGCAGTAAACAGCTTTGTTACTGTTTCTAGGGTCAGAATGTGTAACAATCCAATGCATTTGACTAATTATAAGAGTTCGGGATGAATTTGGAGTGTTTAGACAACACTTATAACCATTTTGTCCTTGAACAGGCTAAAAAAGAGAAAACAGGCCAAAACCAAGAAAACATTGATTCGAAGCAGTAAATAGCTTTGTTTGTGTTTCTAGGGTTAAAATATGTAACAGTCCAATGCATTTGACTAATTATAAGAGTTTTGGTTGAATTTGGAGTGTTTAGACAACACTTATACCCATTTTGTCCCGAAACAGGCTAAAACCGTGAAAACATTGATTCGAAGCAGTAAACAGCTTTCTTTTGTGTGTGACAATCAGATGCATTTGACTAATTGTAAGAATTCAGGAAGAATTTTTGGAGTGTTTAGACAAGAGTTGTACCCATTTTGTCCCGAAACAGGCTAAAACCGAGAAAACATTGATTCGAAGCAGTAAAATACTTTGTTACTGTTTCTAGGTTCAGAATGTGTGACAATCCAATGCATTTGACTAATTGTAAGAGTTTGAGATGAATTTGGAGTGTTTAGACAACACTTAAACCCGTTTTATCCCAAAACAGGCTTAAACCGAGAAAACAAGCTAAAACCAAGAAAACATTGATTCAAAGAAGTAATCAGGTTTTTTACTGTTTCTAGGGTCAAAATATGTAACAATCCAATGCATTTGACTAATTATAATAGTTCGGGTTGAATTTGGAGTGTTTAGACAACACTTATACCCATTTTGTCCCAAAACAAGCTTAAAACGAGAAAAAGGCTAAAACCGAGAAAACATTGATTCGAACCAGTAAACAGCTTTGTTTGGGGTTTCTAGGATCAAAATGTGTGACAATCCAATGCATTTGACTAATTGTAAGAGTTCGGGATGAATTTGGAGTGTTTCGACAACACTTATACCCATTTTGTCCTGAAACAGGCTAAAACCGAGAAAATATTGATTCGAAGAAGTAAACAGCTTTGTTACTGTTTTGAGGGTCAGAATGTGTGACAATCCAATGCATTTGACAAAATTTAAGAGTTCGGGATGAATTTGGAGTGTTTAGATAACACTTAAACCCGTTTTATCCCAAAGCAAGCTTAAACCGAGAATACAGACTAAAACCAAGAAATCATTGTTTTGAAGTAGTAAACAGCTTTGTTACTGTTTCTAGGGTTAAAATACGTAACAATCCAACGCATTTTTGACTAATTATAAGAGTGTGGTTGAATTTGGAGTGTTTAGACAACACTTATAACCATTTTGTCCCTAAACAGGCTAAAAATGAGAAAACAGGCGAAAACCATGAAAACATTGATTCGAAGCAGTAAATAGCTTTGTTTGTGTTTATAGGGTTAAAATATGTAGCAATCCAATGTATTTGACTAATTATAAGAGTTCTGGTTGAATTTGGAGTGTTTAGACAACACTTATACCCATTTTTTCCCGAAACAAGCTAAAACTGAGAAAACATTGATTCGAAGCAGTAAACAGCTTTGTCACTGTTTCTAGGGTCAGAATGCGTGAAAATCCAATGAATTTGACTGATTGTAAGAGTTTGGGATTAATTTGGAGTGTATAGACCACTAAAACCCGATTTATCCCAAAACAGGTTTAAACCGAGAAAACAGGCTAAAACCGAGAAAACATTGTGTTGAAGCAGTAAACAGCTTTGTTACTGTTTCTATGGTCAAAATATGTAACAATCCAATGCATTTGACTAATTATAAGAGTTCGGATTGAATTTGGAGTGTTTAGACAACACCTATACCCATTTTGTCCCAAAACAAGCTTAAAAAGAGAAAACAGGCGAAAACCGAGAAAACATAGATTTGAAGCAGTAAACAGCTTTTTTGTGTTTCAAGGGTCAAAATATGTAACAATCCAATGCATTTAACAAATAATAAGGGCACATGTTGAATTTGGAGTTTTTAGACAACACTTATACCCATTTTGTCCCGAAAAAAACTAAAACCAATAAAACATTGATTTAAAGCAGTAAACAACTTTGTCACTGTTTCTAGGGTCAGAATGTGTGAAAATCCAATGCATTTGACTAATTGTAAGAGTTTGGGATGAATTTGGAGTGTTTAGACTACACTTGAACCCGTTTTATCCCAAAACAGGTTTAAACCGAGAAAACAGGATAAAACCGAGAAAACATTGTGTTGAAGCAGTAAACAGCTTTGTTACTGTTTCTATGGTCAAAATATGTAACAATCCAATGCATTTGACTAATTATATGAGTTCGGATTGAATTTGGAGTGTTTAGACAACACTTATACCCATTTTGTCCCAAAACAGGCTTAAAAAGAGAAAACAGGCGAAAACCGAGAAAACATTGATTCGAAGCAGTAAACAGTTTTTTTGTGTTTCAAGGCTCAAAATATGTAACAATCCAATGCATTTTACAAATTATAAGGGCTCGGGTTGAATTTGGAGTTTTTAGACAACACTTACACCAATTTTGTCCCAAAACAGGCTGAAGCCGAGAAAAAAATAATTCGAAGCAGTAAACAGCTTTGTTTGTGTTTCTAGGATCTAAATGTGGGAGAATCCAATGCATTTGACTAATTATAAGAGTTCGGGATGAATTTGGAGTGTTTAGACAACACTTATACCCATTTTGTCCCGAAACATGCTAAAACCGAGAAAACATTGATTCGAAGCAGTAAACAGCTTTTTTTTTGTGTGTGAAAATCCAATGCATTTGAGTAATTGTAGGAATTCAGGATGAATTTGGAGTGTTTAGACAACACTTATACCCATTTTGTCCCGAAACAGGCTAAAACCGAGAAAACATTGATTCGAAGAAGTAAACAGCTTTGTTACTGTTTCTAGGGTCAGAATGTGTGACAATCCAATGCATTTGACAAATTTTAAGAGTTCGGGATGAATTTGGAGTGTTTAGACAACACTTAAACCCATTTTATCCCAAAGCAAGCTTAAACCGAGAACACAGGCTAAAACCGAGAAATCATAGTTTTGAAGCAGTAAACAGCTTTGTTACTGTTTCTAGGGTCAAAATATGTAACAATCCAACGCATGTGACTAATTATAAGAGTTGGGTTGAATTTGGAGTGTTTAGACAACACTTATAACCATTTTGTCCCTAAACATGCTAAAAAAGAGAAAACAGGCGAAAACCAAGAAAACATTGATTCGAAGCAGTAAATAGCTTTGTTTGTGTTTCTAAGGTTAAAATATGTTGCAATCCAATGAATTTGACTAATTATAAGAGTTCAGGTTGAATTTGGAGTGTTTAGACAACACTTATACCCATTTTGTCCCGAAACAAGCTAAAACCAAGAAAACACTGTTTCAAAGCAGTAAACAGCTTTGTCACTGTTTTTAGGGTCAGAATGTGTGACAATCCAATGCATTTAACTAATTGTAAGAGTTCGGGATGAATTTGGAGTGTTTAGACAATACTTAAACCCATTTTGTCCCGAAACATGCTAAAACCGAGAAACCATTGATTTGAAGCAGTAAACAGCTTTTTTTGTGTGTGACAATCCAATGCATTTGACTAATTGTAAGAATTCGGGATGAATTTGGAGTGTTTAGACAACACTTATACCCATTTTGTCCCGAAACAGGCTAAAACCGAGAAAAAATTCATTCGAAGTAGTAAACAGCTTTTTTTTGTGTGTGACAATCCAATGCATTTGACTAATTGTAAGAATTCATGATGAATTTGGAGTGTTTAGACAACACTTATACCCATTTTGTCCCGAAACAGGCTAAAACCGAGAAAACATTGATTCGAAGAAGTAAACAGCTTTGTTACTGTTTCTAGGGTCAGAATGTGTGACAATCCAATGCATTTGACAATTTTTAAGAGTTCGGAATGAATTTGGAGTGTTTAGATAACACTTAAACCCGTTTTATCCTAAAGCAAGCTTAAACCGAGAACACAGGCTAAAACCGAGAAATCATTGTTTTGATGCAGTAAAGAGCTTTGGTACTGTTTCTAGGGTTAAAATTTTGTAACAATCCAACGCATTTGACTAATTATAAGAGTTGGGTTGAATTTGGAGTGTTTAGACAACACTTATAACCATTTTGTCCTTAAATAGGCTAAAAAAGAGAAAACAGGCGAAAACCATGAAAACATTGATTCGAAGCAGTAAATAACTTTTTTGTGTTTCTAGGGTTAAAATATGTAGCAATCCAATGTATTTGACTAATTATAAGAGTTCTGGTTGAATTTGGAGTGTTTAGACAACACTTATACCCATTTTGTCCTGAAGCACGCTAAAACCAAGAAAACATTGATTCGAAGCAGTAAACAGCTTTGTCACTGTTTCTAGGGTCAGAATGTGTGAAAATCCAATGCATTTGACTAATTGTAAGAGTTTGGGATGAATTTGGAGTGTTTAGACTACACTTAAACCCGTTTTATCCCAAACCAAGTTTAAACCGAGAAAACAGGCTAAAACTGAGAAAACATTGTGTTGAAGCAGTAAACAGCTTTGTTACTGTTTCTATGGTCAAAATATGTAACAATCCAATGCATTTGACTAATTATAAGAGTTCAGATTGAATTTGGAGTGTTTAGACAACACCTATGCCCATTTAGTCCCAAAACAGGCTTAATAAGTGAAAACAAGCGAAAACCAAGAAAACATTGATTCGAAGCAGTAAATAGCTTTGCTTGTGTTTCTAGGGTTAAAATATGTAGCAATCCAATGTATTTGACTAATTATAAGAGTTCTGGTTGAATTTGGAGTGTTTAGACAACACTTATATCTATTTTGCCCCGAAATATGCTAAAACCGAGAAAACATTGATTCGAAGCAGTAAACAGCTTTTTTTGTGTGTGACAATCCAATGCATTTGACTAATTGTAAGAATTCGGGATGCATTTGGAGTGTTTAGACAATACTTATACCCATTTTGTCCCGAAACAGGCAAAAACCGAGAAAAAATTGATTCGAAGCAGTAAACTGCTTTTTTTTTTGTGTGATTGTAACGCCCCCGAACCGTACTATGACCACGCAGGCCATGGTACAGCCACGGAACGCTACAATGGGAATTGCACCGGGTCAATCCGGTCGAGGGACGGAAGCTGCAGACTTCCCGACCGGTTCATCCTAGTACAACTCCACCCGCAGCCGAGACTACTTAGGCTTTGCAACCCTTGCGACCTGGTGCGTTGTGTCAGCCCGGACAAGGCCGAGTATCATTTGCAACTTGCCATGCCTTTGCAAAATCGAATGTATATTACTTCAATAGTTCTTTGCATTTGAAAACAAAAACATTAAAGCAATATACAAAAGATAGTCGGGTAATGTTTATAAAAACATAGGGTTTTGCAAGAAACACAAGAAAAACCCTATCCGGTACCCTAAAGCTTGCTCCGGCTCTAGACTCACTTAGGCTTCCCTGCAAGACAAAAGCAATATCATGAGTAATCTAAGATTACTCAGTGAGCCTGGGTACCCCTTTCATCCTAAACAGGATACTACTTCCCAACCCGACTACCCCAAGCAAGTTAACAAACAAGCAAGGCAAGTCATCAAGGCTACACAGCAGAAGCTATAGCGGAAGCAAAACAACAACAAGGCAAACAAGCCTACAATAACAAGTCTAAGCAACACTATGCAAGACTAAGCTATCAACATGCAAGACGAAGCTATCAACA